>NC_057746.1:6353696-6384607 GCF_004010195.1 Chiloscyllium plagiosum | reverse complement strand
CCCCAAGTACCTCCTCCCTACCTTTTATCTTAGCCTGCTGGGCACACTTTCCTCATTCCTGAAGAAGGGCTCATGCCCGAAACATGGATTCTCCTGCTCCTTGGATGCTGCCTGACCTGCTGCGTTTTTCCAGCAACACATTTTCAGTAGTGGATGTTGGAGTACATTAAGAGAGAAATCAGGATGGCTAAACGTGGACACGAGATGGCTTTGGCACATAGGATAAATGAGACTGTAATGAGATTCTAGAAGTACTTGAAGGACAAAAGAGTGACTAGGGAGAGAAAAGGTCTCTTAAAATCAACATGGTTATCTACGTGTGGAAACACAATCGATGGGAGAGATCGTGAATGAGTATTTCTCATAAGTATGTACAATTGAGAAGCTTTAGGATTTGAGGGATCTTGGGGAAATAAATAGTGATGTCTTGATGAGTGTCCACAGTACAGAAGAGGAGGTGCTCGAAGTCTTAAAACGCATTAACGTAGATAAATGCTCTGGATCTGCTGATGTGTGTCCTAGGAATTTGTGGGAGGCTAGGGAGGAAATTGAAGGGTCCCTTGCAGATATATTTGTAAAATTGATAGCCATGAGTGAAGTGAATGAAGATTTGGGTTGGCTAAGATTGTGCCATTATTTAAGGAAGGCTACAGGGAAATGTCTGTGCATTGGAGACCAGTGAGCCTGACCTCCATGGTGCGTAATTTGTTGGAGGGAATTCTGAAAGACAGGATCGAGAGATATTTCGAGAGGCAATGACTCATTTGTGTGGAAAATTTTGTCTCATGAATTTAATTAAGATGTTTGAAGGACTGATCAAGAAAGTAAATGAGGGGAGTATCGTAGACGTTGGCGACATAGATTTTGAAAGGCCTTTGACAAGGGTACTGCATGGTAGGTTGTTGATTTAGGTTAAACCTCACGAGACCAAGGGAAAGACAACCAATTGCGGACAATTGCATGCAATTGTGTTCACTTGACTGCAGCCGATGGAGGGTGGTGGCAGAGGAATGTTTTTCAGACTGGAGGCCTGCGACCAATGGCTTTCCACAGAGTTTGGTTCTGGGTCAATTGTTATTCATCATGTATATAAATAATTTAGATGAGTATTTAGGAAGTATCTCGTAAGTTTGCGGACGGCAAACATTTCTGGTGGAGTGGACAGTGAGGAAGGCTGACTGGGAATGCAGAGAGATCTTGATCAAGTGGACCAGTCGTCTAACCAATTGGAGATGGAGTTTAATTTAGATAAGGCATTTTGATAAGGCAAATCATGGTAAGACTTACATTGCCAATGGTAGGGCGCTGGGTAGTGTTAAAGAACAAAAAGGTGCACAGGTTCATAGCTACTTGAAAGTGGAGCTAGAGGTAGACAGGACAGTGAAGAAGACTTTCTGCATACTGACTTTCATCCATCACAGGATTAAGTATTGGTGTATAGAAGTTTTATTGCAGCTGTACAAGACCTTGGTGAAGTCACATTTGGAGCACTGCTTGCATTTCTAGTCAGCATAATATAGATGTATTATTAAACTAGCAAGAGTGCAAAACAAGATTCACTAGGATGCCACCTCGACTGGAAGGTTTGAGTTATAATAAGTTGGATACATTAAGACTATTTTCACTGGAGTATATGAGATTGACGCGTGACCGTATAGAGGTATATGGAATCATAACAGTGCCAGAAAAGATCGATAGCAGGGTAGGGGAGTCTCAAACTAGAGGGCATGAGTTTAGGATGAGGGGAACAGATACAAAAGAGTGCTGAGAGGCTATTTTTCGCACAGAGAATGGTGAGTGTCTGTAATGGGGGTGCCAGAAGGAATGGTGGAAGTGAATGCAATTTCGTCATTAAGAAATATTTGGACAAGTATGGGGACAGAGAGGTATGGAAGGATATGGGCCAAACTCGGGTATTTGAAACCAGTTTAAATGTGAATACTGGACAGCCTGGTTCCACGTAACAGATAGCTATGACTATGATTCTATGATCAAACATTTTTTCCCCACAGGATGTGGAGTCATTGGCAAAAACAGTGTTTGTTTCTGATTGTTACCTGCCATTGAGGAGATGATGTGAGCCCTCTCACCTATAGCTTTCAAGACGGGTTTCCCTCGAATTTGACCCAGCAAGAATATCACGAAATTTTTCAAAGGTCTCTCTCCCTTCAAAATGCTGGCCCTTTCTCTGCTACATTTGCTGCCGACACTCTTTATAAAATAAAAATGGTTGTAGAATTCTTGAAAACTATATTCCCAAGACCAACCTCCATTTTCCTTCCAAGTACTTCATCATGTCGTTGTATTCAAAGTCCAATTTAGAGCTAGAACACCTTCTTCCATGTCTATTATTCAACTCCAACCCAGGGCCTATCATGACATGGATTACTTACGGCACAGGTCGGAAGTGGGTACTGCAGGTGCTGGAGATTAGAGTCAAGATTAGAGGGGTGCTGGAAAAGCACAGCTGGTCAGGCAGCGTCCAGGGAGCAGGAAGATCGATGATTCAGGCAAAAGTCCTTCATCAGGAACAGCACTTACTTGCAGCACGGACAAGCCATTTTTATCCACTCACAATCTCCATTATCACTGTTGTGGTTTTCATCCTTTTTGGTATGGCCAGGTAGCCCACAGGCTGAATGGTTAGACCTGAAAGCAAAAAGGGAAACCTTGAGCAACCAGACCTGATGGGACTTTCAGGTCATGTCATGCACAGAACATCAGTACAAGAGAAAGGTAGACAGGGATAAGCCATAAGTTGCCCTGGTAAACGAGATTGTTTTGTGTATTGGAGTAAGGCAAGCAGACTCGCTGGGGTCCGGGTTGCCACTGTGACTATGTATGGAGAGACAGGAATATGCCCATAATACATCAGAGGACGGACGCTAAGGGCAACCCCATGCATGTCATCGGGGTCCATTGGATGCTAGTACATTCAACTAAAGGATTGACTGGCTGATGGGCAGCGAACATTCTGAAAGGGCGCATCAGGGAGAATAAGGAGGGACAACTGCCAATCTCTTATGTTATTTCAAGGAGAGATTTGCAGACCTCCAATCTGTCAGGGCAGATGCCTCAATGCCGTCAATCCATATTTTCCTCAGCTTTCTGCACCTATGCTGAGGGTGAGAATTATAGCTGAAGAATATTCGGCCAGGAATCTCCACACCACTTTCCAAGGACTCTACCAACTATATGGGATTACTTCTGTCAGTGTGGTAGCTGGTAATACTTCAGATAAGGGCTGTGCCAAAGACGCCATTTTCATTGGTAGAGTATTTAATGAATTAATTTGGAGTTCTATTTAAAAAAGAGCACAGCTTTAGATAATATTTGGACAATAATATTTTATGTATTTAGTTTTTTTTAATAACTCTGTTTTGAACCTCAAGTCGACTCTGATACTTTTGTTTCTCTCACAACAATAGTACCCAAACAACCGAGTTTACGTAGTAACTGGTCGAAGTGTTCAAAGCATGAGTAATATCTGATTTACCATCAGTGTTCTATTTGTCTGCCTGACAGTTTTCTGTACCACTGGGCTGCATTTGTACCCATCCGTCCTGTTTTCTCCCCCTCATCCCCAGTCATCAGTATAGATGCCACATTTTTCCAGTTGCTATCCTGCTGCTTCTTGTCTCCAGTGACAGTGTGGAAGTTGCACGTTCTCCCCGTGTCTGCATAGGTTTCCTCCAGGTGCTACGGTTTCCTCCCACAGTTCAAAGATGTGCAAACTGGGCGAATTGGCCATGCTAAATTGCCCATAGTGTCCAAGGATGTGAAGCTTAGGAAGATTAGTGATCAGAAATGCGGGATTATAGGGATAAAGTAGGGGTGTGGGTCTGGGCGCTTACCCTTCAGAGGGTCGTATGGACTCGATGGGTGAATGACCTACGTCCACACTGGGGATTCTATCAATTCTGATGAAGTATCACTGAAATCAACATGTTGAATTTGTTTTTCTATCCACAGATGCTGCCAGACCTGTTGACTTTCTCCAGCAATTTCCGTTTCTGTCCTTTGCAGCATTTTGCATCCAATGTAAAAGTTGTGAGGGTGATTGATATTTAAGCATCAGAAACTCATTTTATATATGTGTCAAAATAGCATTTCGATAAAATTATCTGACTTAACCTCAATTATTTGAGTTAAAACGCAGTAAGATAATGTCTGAAGTGTTTATAAAATTAAAGCCTTCCGTGGTTTGGTCAGAGCAACGTGAGAGAACTCAATGTATAAGCCCATGTCTGTGTGTCTCATGGAAAGACAGTAACACAGAGAATCACTTCTGATGAATGTACATAACTAAGTCAAATTATCAGCATTAATGCACTTGGCAATTGAATAAGAAATTTCAAGGTGAATTTTGGAGTAATGCTTCTTTAGGGTTGAATATCTGTCAACGATATTGCTAGGGAAAAGTGTTGTAATTTGTACATTGACAGCGTCATATGAATATGTTAATTAACTGAGTACCATCGTAACCAGATTGCAAACAGAAAACTAATGGTCTATGAAACTAGGCTTTACCTTCAGATCGAACTTGTTCAGTTTTACCATCAGCTGGAACGAAGCAAAATGGGGGTTCCAGCTGGATAGAGATTCATTGAATTTACGTGGGATCTATGATTATTTTAAACAAATTAGTATGTGGCACTACTTGGGATTAAAATAAAACTGAATAGTTGTTGTGAAGCATATTACACGAACACGAAATTAAAAATGACTTTGGCAGTTGGTATCATCTTTATGGAGGAGAACATTTGTCAGTGGATTATTTGAAACCTGACGAACGCTACACTGCTTGGATTGTGATGAGAGCAATAATCTGGCAATTAAACTATACTACTCAAAGGATCACCCTATTTATATATATTTAATTAGCAAAATAGCCAATGCTTTCTTTTGATACTATTATCCAGAATAGGATAGATTTTACTGAACTTCGTCAATATGTTCAAAAAGCTAAATGACATCATATTTTGGGAAACTGTTATTTTTCTTGCGTTTCCTGGCGGATTTCTGTCAATGATGTTTGGAAGCATCTGCAGGCTCTCTTGTCAAACCCTCCTCATTGACATACCACCAGCCCTATTGCACTCTGCTGGAATGATGCTGGCTGGATCCTCTCACTCTCCGTTGCTAAGAAAATACATCATTGGCTGGACATCCTAAACCACTCTGGAATTCTTGATTCCCAAGCATCTTTAAAACCTTATCATGAAATCCGACAAATGCGGGTCTTTGGAAGTGTCCTTGCATAGTTCAACCTACCTCGATGAGAACGTATACTTGAAGAGGTTGGTGCCTGGACCAAGGACACTACCTAAGTCAATGAAGTCTTAATCATCTAGCGAATGTCCACCACAGTAAGAAGGTCAATCACCTTTGTACTCTGCCAAAGCGAGTGCCACCACTTTGTTCTGGTACCGTATTCTCACTCTTTCTGCTAATGCATGCACCTCCCACCTTGGCTCATTCTCCAGACCCGTTTCGATTACAGATGCAACATCTTATTTCACTCACTATCATCCACACCAACCACCTTCGCACCCTCTTAACCTGTTGCGATGCCTACTCACTCATTCGGGTCGCCTCACCACTTCTCTACACGAGCATTCATAGATGTTTCAGAGACTTTGTCTCACTGCAATCCCTTTATTTTCTCTCATTCCAAATGGTCCAAAAGAGCCAGAATAGGTGCTGGAGTATTTAACAACTATCTCTTCTTCACCACTCCAACACCTCCCCCACCCCCAACACTACCACCACCACCTGTCCTCGCATAGGATGCAGAGGACCGGGATCTCTCTGGAATAAATGCCAAAGTATCCTTGCCCTGCATATAGAGTAAGACCTGATAGTGGTTGCAGTAGAACGCCTACTTTTACCATGCTGTTAATGTAGCTTTCACCTACAATAACTTACAAAGCTTGAATGTAACACCTTCTGTCTTTCACGTTTTGCAGGCACCGATGTTAGCACCACAGTCTCAGAGGGAAAAGAATTTGTCACTGCTACACATCTCCTTCTCCAGCCTCTCTGAGGGAGAAGCAGGAGATTCCTCTGAGGATGCACCAGTTACCCTTCCTCTTGCATCCTCTGCCAACTCTGATGCCACTACCTCAATGACCAAGCTAGTTATGGTATAATCGGGGCCCAGCTGATGAGCACTTCACTACCATGTCTCTGCAGTTGAGCGAGAAAGAAACAACAAGGGGACTCGCGGAATCCTGGCACCCTATTCATCGCCATGCATCTTATTGTTAGCAAGCTAGACACCGAGATTCCTTACTATAGAAGTCAGAGAGAGGGTTCCTGGCAAACCAGGCTGGCCACGTCGGTCAGCAATCAACAGCATCGCACGGCACATACAATGGTCAACAGCCACCACAGCCACAGCCAATCTCTTATGGCACCTTTCCATTCCACTTGCAAGACACCCTGGAAGCACAGATGGGTATTTGCAAGGTGCAACAGGAACTAGCATCGAGAAGGTACAGCAGGGACCTTTTGTACATAGAGACATGTACCCAGTTCATGGATGGGACTAGGCTGCATATCGGCATGGATATTTGTCTTCTGAGCACTCACACAAAGTGCCACCTATGCTATGCCATGCTGTGCTATGGCTTGCTGTGCTGTTCCATGCTCAGCCACTCAGTGCCATGCCTACTTGTGCCCATGCCACCTCAGACAGAGCCTGAAGAGTCAAAGTGGGCAGACATGAAGTTTATCATGAGGGATCTGCGCAGGGGGAACGGATATCTCATTTGTACAGCACACACTGAGGTGTCAATCGATCACTTGCACTTTGTGTATCCTTCAGGTGCAGGAATCATTCTGCTCGTACATTCAACCAAAGGGTCTCATCAAAAGTGAATGGAGGGTAGTCTTCAGACTGATCAAAAATTCTGGGTTGATGTCACACAAGAATTCACAGCACCTGCAATAACTGTGTGCAGTCCAGAGGATTGTCCATGACCAATCATCCACTTCAAACACTCATAGTGAGGAAACTGTCACTGTACAGTCTGGGGAATGAGAAGTAGTCAGTCTGTAAGGCCAGCAGCAGCAGTCAGGGAAATTGCGTATCGTCAGCCAGGTGTCTATGACGGCACCCATCGGAGATCTCTGGAATCATAGCCATGGGCAGTCTGTCAAAGCCAGTCAGAGGTGTGAGGTAGATAAAAACGTGGACGCTAGAGTGGAGCAGTGGGGACAGTGCATGGTGTGTGTGGAGGAGGTGTAACATGGAAAGGTAAGGTTGTTCAAACGGGTTGGTGCAATAAAGGAGCTCAACAGCAACTTTTTCACACAGATGGAGGTGTTTGTGCAGATTGAGCTGCCTGAAGGAGTGGAAGAGACGAGCACAAATACAACATTTAAAAGAGTTGGTCAGGTATATGAATGGGAAAAGTTCAGAGGAATCTCGATTAAACACAGGCAAGTCGGACCAGTTCAAGTTAGGGTGCCTGGCCAGCATGGACGAGTTGGACAGAAGAGTCTTTTTCCATCCAATATGGCGCTATGAATCTAAACCATGTTCCTTTCTCGTTTGATTTTCTGAGTTAATATAACAGGGCAGCTTCAGAGCGAACAGCAGGTTACATGGTTAGAGTATGGGTTATTAGCAGTGACAACCACCTGGTCTCCACATGGGAAGCAAAGAGGGCCAGACTGCAATATAGATGGTGCATTGTCAGAGGTGGAGTGAAATTCAATGTAGTGGGTCTCCACATGCTGGGAGATAATGGGAAATGTGTTAGTGGGATGGTGTAAGGTAAAAGGGGGCATGTGGACAGATGGGTGTATGTGGAGATGTAGTACGTGATGATTGGTCATAGTCTCGATCTGGTAGTGTTCACCACGATCTGCATTACTTGTCATTACATGCAGTTAAGTAACGCAAAAAGCAATAATAATTTGACAACGTCCAGGCAAGACAGAGTCTGTAAACAAAGAAATATACTGCAGATTGCAGAAAGTTGAAAGAAACATAGGGAACACTGGGGGAAATTCAGCAAGTCTGGCAGTATCTGTGGAGAAAGAAATAAGCATTAACGCTTCCAGTGACACTAAACCTAACTTTAATCTTAAACCTCGCCCAACTCTGAGCTGAAGTGTTGTCCTATGCAATTGAAGTAGGCAGCAAGGTGATGTTCTGGGTGATGAGAAATTGGAGGAACAGGAGCAGTCATTCGGGGAGGGGAAGGGGGAGGAGCAATTGTAACATTTGCAAGGCATCTGGATGGGTATATGAATAAAAAGGGTTTAGAGGGATATGGGCCAAGACCTGGCGAATGGGGGTCTGTTTCCATGCTGTAAATCGCTATGACTCAATGACTCTGTGGTGAAGTGAGTCTGTGTGACTTTGTGAGAGATTGGCTGGTTACCTATTCTTTGGGCATGAGGCAGTGAATGCAGACTGAATCGTTAAGTTGGACAAGTAGAAATTCTAGCATGTGTAGTCTGTAGTAAGATCGGAAAATCACCTCAACCGGTGGTGCAAAATGGGTGATAGATTATTGTTCGCCTCGTCTTCACAGCCCCTGAAGCTTAGTTCTGTAGACGTCAATGGATTTCAACACTGGAAGCTGCATACAGAGGAACTTCAATTATCGAAACAAGATAGCTGGACAGTAATTGATGATTCAGCTAATTAATTCAATGCCTCTCCTCGCGGACTTTCAGTTTCCTGAAGTTTCCCTTTTCCTCGCTCTGCCTGCCTTGCTCCCTGTCTTCGTCTCAGGGTTTGTTTCTGAGTAGGCACACTGTTGCGTGTAAGGGTCCTGCAGCAATGCTGAAGCCTTCCGCCCACCCGCTCCTCCACTCATCAGTTCAATGGGTTTGACACAGCAGCACTTGCTTAGCCGGGTTCCCGTTCAGGAGGCTAGCCAGCAGCACACTGTGCAGGAGCCCCCGCACCCCCGTCGACCCCAACCCATCCATCCATACCCCCCTTCGGCTGTCCGCATCCCCACCTTCCCTCCGCAACCCCAATCGCCCTCCCTCCACACCCCGTCCAACGCCCCAGAAAATCTCCTCCCCTCCACCTCTGGGGCAACTGGACTTGACACCAATAAGCAAGACTGCTGCTGCCATTGTGGGGGTGAGTCTCAAAATAGCACAAACACGTATGCAGCCACACAGGCAATATTTTGCTGCAACCTTTTTCTGCAACCTTTTGATGACTTCCACCTTTGCCCTGTGCAGGACAATGCTGGAGAGATTATCTGGGGAAGGGGTTTCAGTTGGAGTTCGGTTTAGAACTCCAGGGAACTTGTGAGGAGATAGAGAGAGAGAGTGACGAAACGGGAGAGATAGAGAGAGTGTGGGAGATAAGTCATTTGGAGAAGGTGCATGGGCTCCCATCGATATCCAGTAGTATTTCATTGAGCCAATTCACGTTTAATCATTGTAAACAAAAGACGCGATCAATGTTGGTAACACCTCTTTGATGTAATGTTTCTCGGGGTCTTGAGATCTTCTTCAGATAATCCAAAATTCAGATAATTGATATTTGGATGATCGAGGTTCCTCTGTACAGTGGATTTGCAATATTATGCTTCCACCTTCATTGAATCATGAAGCGTTTGGAGTACAGAAGTAAGCCATTTTGTTTCTTCTATCAGTGCTCATCTCTTTTCCCACATTTGAAATGTAGCCATGCATTGTCTGACACTGAGTTGCATATTCAGATACCTTTGAAACTAGTTGAGTCTTTATGTTTCCATTGACGTTTCAGGCAATTGGTTCCAGACTCTGAACACGTTGTGGATGAAAAAAATCTACATTTCCCCTTTTTTTTAATCAATAAATTTAGCACTTTGCCCATTAATTTCTACACCTCCTCACAATGTTGTAGATCTCAATCAGGTCAACTCTCAGGCTCCTCTCTTCCAAGAAAAACAATTCCAAAATGTCAAATTTTTCTTGATTGATGCAGTTTTCCAGTCTTGACAACTTTCACCAATAAAGTCATCTGTCACCTCTCAAATGCAGTTTAATTATTTCTGTAATGACGTTGCCAGAACTGCACACTGTACTTCTGGCATAATTCACCATGATCTCCATGCTGTTAGTTGGTTCCATCTTCTGAGCAGAATTTCCACCCTAGAAGTTGGATTTTTCAGTTTGAAATATCGCAGAGAGCCATGTTTTGTAATTCCTCAGTCCTATTAAGTTATCAACATGGCAGTTATGTTTTCAAACACATATTCTTACTATACATTTCAGGAGAAGCATCAAACCAGAAAAAAATAGACAGTTTGGGAAGCGTTGGGAACAGTACGATTATCGTTGAGTGTTCGAAGAAATCCTCTGCTCTACTCACGATTTGATGAGTTTAACACTGAGAGAAAACAAATGCTTCAACCGCTCTCTGAGCTTAGTCTGGGACATCTCATAAATTAAGGTGTTGGTATCACAACTCAGAAGCTACAGCATGAATCCTAATTCTGGAAGAAACGGGCCTAATGTGTCAGAGTAATTTTCAGAATTCAGCTGTCGTCTCCATACCGAACACATTGTGAACACGCCATAATAAAATGAAGTTCCCTGAAATAACAGCAATAAAATGATAGATGTATTTCGGCTCCCATCTCGAGGTCTCTCGGGCTCTCATTGCTGTGACCCCGGAGTCTCTGACAAGATCCGTTGCTCACTGAAAAATGTCTGACAGTTGAAGCATTGAACAGCAAAACCAGACAAAACGGGACAAAAGGAGTGAGGATATAATGAAGGAATTCCAATTATGAAAAAAGCATTGGTACCAGAGAATCAGATCATTCAACACAAAAATATGGATTACGTTTCAACCAATATTTACCTGATAACATAAAGTCCCAGAAAATGTCATTGAAAGTAAACATTACTGTCATTGTTCCAAGAACTCCAGTTGCTGTTGTTTTCATTCCAGTAATTAGTTTTGTTTTAGCTTCTGGCAAGAAATGGCAACAAACTGATCAAAGGTGAAAGTGATGGTGAACCACACAGAACAGTCTGTGACTCAAGAAAGCAGGACAGCATGAATGCTAAATATCTGAATGTGATCAAGAAATCGAAACAGTTCATTTCCTGATGATAGCAATAGGAATTTGTCTCACTATTAAATCAATGACAATGAAAAGCGGATCTGCCATTGCCATAGCAAGCTGGTAACGAATGACACATTTGGAGAGACAACATTTTCCATGGGATGGGATGATAATCGTCACCATATCAGCTGGAAGGAAAGGAGATAAACAAGGAAATGTTAGATTCAATTAACAGCATTTTATGAAGTACTATCATCAATAAAACGCTAGTTAGCAGAAGACTAATAACGCAACAAGACAGTGAAGGATATGATACAAAGATTGGTGGAGGGATAAGTGGTGTTGAGGAAGTAGGGAGTTCGTAGAAGAATTTGGACTTGCTAGGCAAGTGAGTAAAGAAGACAATGTGTGAAAGTTTGAGGTTATGCACTTTATTAGAAAAAACATAGGCATAGACTATAGTTTGAAAGGTTTCTTGGGACTCTTGAAATACAAAGGGACGTGGAAGTTTTAGTTTAGGATTCTCTTAAGGTTAGTACATAGGTTTGGTTGGCAGTTAAGACAAATTAAATTTTGAAATTTATTTCAAGAGGCCTTGAATACAAAGTCATAAATGTACTACTGAGGCTGCATGAAGCTCTGGTCAGACTGTCTTTGGAATATTACAAGCAGGTTTGCACGCTGAACCTAAGGAATACTGGCATTGAAGGTGGTCCAGAAGAGGCTCACAAAAATGATCCCAGTTAGAAAGACTTGTCATGTGTGGAATCATCGAGGACTTCGGGTATTCAGTCGATGATGTTGAGAAGGGTGAGAAGGGATCTTATTAAAACTCGTAGATCTCTGAGAGGCCTGGATAACCTGAATGTGGATAATATGTTTCCACTCGCAGGAGAGTTTAGGAACTGAGGGAACAAGCTCAGAGTGAAAGAACAATCCTTCACAATTGAGATTAAGAGGAAATTATTCAGCAAGATAGGGGTTAATCTTAATGAGTATTTAATAATGCATCAAAAAGGTGATTGACATGTTTTTGATCAGTAAGGATATGTGGGGCTTTAGATAGAAGGCATGAGAATGGGATGAGGAACCATATTCATTTTGAAAGAATAGTGGCGACAAATAGGCTAATTCTGTTGTGAGATCTTATGGCCTTATGTCTTTCAGAGATCAATGAATCGTTCCTCAATCAGGACCAGAATGCTTGACGGTTTTAATGCACTGCTTAACATTCCCAAAGACCTATTTTTATTCAATGTTTGTACTCCAACAGTGGTCAGTGCAGTAGATGAAATGGTTTAGAATGGTCAGCGGGAGCGTGCGCGCGCCACACACACACGCATATAGTTTTGCAGTGTTCATTCATAACGCAATAGGAAGCAATGTTAGATTGGGTATCAGAAGACAACTCTGCCATTTCACTCCGTCCCAATAAATGTCTATCTATTCATGGGAGGAGGTGGAAAGGTGAATTAGTAAAGGGTTTGCATGCACATATAAAACTTGCACATCTTTCAAAATGTAATGCTCTGAACAGGAGACCATACTCTCCTGAAGACAAACTTGGAATGAATACCTCGATAGCACTGGAAAAAAAATCCATGTGGACAGAATATATGTGCAGAAGGGGGATGAAGGGGGAGAAAGTGGATGGGTTATTCTAGGATAGTCAGCATGGACTTTTGAGCAAGAAGTGTTGTCTGGCAATTTTGTTTTTCTTTTGGAAGGGAAGGTTCCCAGGAGACTTGATGACAGGAATGTATTTGATGTGCTCTATGCTTACTTTACCAATGCTGCAGATGATGAAAATCTGATACAAAATTGGAAATTTTGGAGAAAATCAGCAGCCTTGCAGCATACACGCAGAGAGTAACAGAGTTAACATTTCGAGTCCAGTGCCCCTCCTTCAACACTTGTGAATTCCTTATGAAGTCTTGACAAGTTAAAACATCCCCTCACTTAATGCTTGAGTTTTCTGTATTTCTACATCTGCTGACTTAGGAATTTCATGTGCTCCTCTCAAGACCTTTCGAAGATGCCTGGGCAGGGTAGCTTTGTTTAAGCCTCCTCTGATGGCGAAACACAATTCTCAACCTGTGAACTTGCTCTGCATGGGTAATGAGCCGGTTTCTTTTGGCGAATGCATTTGGCTTGCTATTTCTCAAATCTCATGAAGAATGCCGCCACACTTTTTTCCTCAAATTTCCATCGGGCCTATACAAACTTAGGAATTTTCTTACTGGTCATTAGTTCATGAGTTGAATTTTCCCAATCAGTCTGCCAAATCAGACAGTTCATTTCTTTTTTTTTAAACTGCGTCTATTGAAGCTTGTTTGTTCTCACGTTCTCTTTCAGATCTCTCGTTTAAGCCTCTTAAATTCTCATTCTCAGGCCTTTTCTTCAAACTCCAATCTTTTGAGTTTCAGTTTTCATCTCCTGTATTATTTCAGTTTCCTGGTAAATTTTCATCTTTGATTTTGTTTTCTATTAACTGCAGTAATCAATGTTAGCTGGATGCCTCGTCTCTCGAATATTGCCATTAAGCATAAATGCTTTACTAATCGTTCAACTGCATCTGCCTTTATAGCCCCATAGGTAATCCAGCTTCTGATTTCCTTACAATTTGATGATCTTTGTTTATCTGATCTTTTCCATATTTGTCATGGACAGTTCTTCCAGCTCAGGAATAAGCATCATAGAATAGAATCGTACAATTTTAGAGCACAGAAGGAGGCAATTTAGCTCATCGTATCTGTACCTCCTCCCAAAAGAGCTACCCAACTAGTCCATGGGTAGAGACATCCAGTCCCTTGCTGTCAGATTGTGATTCATTCCCTTGCTGCTTGTAGAGCTGTTACACAATATGCCCAGGGTGATGTTCCTTCTGAACTTGTGATCTAACATGTTCAGAGGAGCTCAGTTTATATAATAAGGAAAAAATCCAGATGCCACAGTCATGGTCCATCGGGAAAGGCGTTGATGACACACACTGAATAAAGAAGTTTCGGTTTGCCTGTCTGTACCTACTCTTCCTATTGCCCAACATATATTCATCAGATAACTCATAGGATATTATCTGGCTAAATACTAGCATTTACAATTGATCGAAATGCAGTGTCCTGACTGAATTACATGTGGTAATCGCAGTGTTCTTTCCATGGTTCTTCAGTTCAATGATAGGAATCTGCTGTTTGTATTGAACTCAGAGAAGCAATTGATCAGATGGGACATTCATTATTGCTAATGCTCTGGTAGCCTTGAGAACATTTACAACCTGACACATGCTTCCTCTCATTCATGTACACACCCTACACATTCGAATCCACTGACAGCATCATTTAAAAAAAATGCTTTGTCCCTATAAGTGACAAAACAAACAAACAAAAAGGAATTACTGGAGAAACTCAGCAGGTCTGGTGATGTCTATGGAGAGAGAGAGAAAGAGTTAACGTTTCAAGTGCGATATGAATTGAAATATCAACTCTGCTTCTCTCTGTGTGTTTGTTTCAGATTTCCAGCAATTACAATTCTTTCCCTTTATTCTTAGAAACAACAAAATATCTCACTCCATCACCATTCGTATCAACAGCCTTTGATCACCTCTAAAACTTGTGAACTGACTTCCAGCAACTTCATGTGTGAATTCCTTCAAACAGGTCTGCTTGCTGTCAATGAGGTCAGCAGCCCTTATCAGGGTTATAAGTGGATTCTTGCCTCATTATTATAATGGTGGACTAACAAACTTCAAGCTCTTCTATCTGTCTGCAGCTACCAACAAAGGTTATTTCCATCCTCTTCCTCCTCCTTTAAGACTTCTCCTCTATCAGACAGGTGGGAGAATTTGCATCAGATGATTCTATTTCTCCTTATGCATTCTTAGCCAAAGATGCAGTTGCAGTTCTTTCTGCTCCCCTTCTTACATTGCAACTCCTGAACGTTCTACGGTAAGCATATTACCAATTCTCGACTCAATTTAACTGGTTAGTAAAATCAGCCACACCAAAACACTCGTGTACCACATTGCTATTGTCAGTTTCACTTCAGGTGCCCAATGTCTGCAGTCACTGACACACTGCACCCTTGATGTCAAGGTCTGGACAAAAGATATTTCCTTTGCCCATATTTTGTTGCAGGGTCAATCGATTGTCTCAATTCCGAAGCTCCACAATCCAGTCCTGAAAACTGTCACAAGTTGAGCTGGGTCAGCCACTGGTTGCCTGATTTGACCCTTAGCGACCTACTCCTTCCAACTTTATAACAGATCAGCATTGCCCTGGTCTCAGCTCATCATCTGCGGAAATGCACATTTATTGTTGCCTCTGGGCAATCCTGACAATTCCAACGCTGTCTTCAGAAACGTCCCAAGTCAGCGTGCTGTTTCTATCCTACCTCATACGAAATCACATTCCCCTCGAAGAACTCACGGAACTAAGTTGAATCCCTACGTTGCAATCGCAAAAATGAATGCTTAATTGATTGTAAATTGCCTTTCTCACTGTCCCCACATCTGTTTAACCCCTTCAATCTCGGCAACCATTGCTCTCTCAATGCATTCTCTCAGCTGTCGACTACAGTGCCTCTTAATCACGCCAATCGTTGTGTGTATGCCTTGAACTCGACAAGAAAGGCAGAATTCCTTCCCTAAAAGACACCAGTGCTTTTGTTTTGCTTATTTATCGGATGAGAGTATCGCTGGTACCCATTGCGAAGGGCCCTTAACAGTCAAACACACTGCCGTGGGACTGGAAGCATATGCAGACCAGTCCAGATCAGGATGGCAGTTTCCATCCATAAAGGGAATTGGAGAACCAATAGGCATTTTGTTACAATAATCAACGATAGTTTCTTGCTTAATGTGAGACTGTTATTTCCAGATTTTTGTTGAATTCCATCTCCAACGACTGCCTTGGTGAAATTCTAATCGGGATCCCCAGAACATTACCTGCATCTCTGGATTAACAGTGTTGTGATACTATCATGAGACTATTACCTTCCCATGTTCCAGTTACACCTGTCCCTTAGGTCTGGGCATCTGGAATTCTCTTCATAAATCTCAACATCTTTACATGGCTGTCTCCTACTTTAAGATGCTCATTCAACCTTTCTTGTTTGAGGTTAATTGCCAATGGATTCGAGCTTGGTGGCAGTACAATGGTTATATTAGGCATTAGAAAACCCGTTGCTCAGATAAATGTCTTTAGAATGACGATTTCAAACCCACAATGGCGGTTTGGAAATTAAGTTCAATTAATTAATCGTTAATGGATTAACAAATGCTGGGATATCTGAAGAATAAAAATAAAAGGGGTTCACTAAACCATTTTTTACAGGTGTCACAATTAATGAACACAAATTACGGCTAGATGAACATAAAATTCTGTGGATCCTGGAAATCTGGAAAATATTCAGAAAGCGAAATGTGGTATCAGACCTGAAATGCTTTATTGAAGCTCAGGCGTATTCTCCTTGATGTTTGAGAAATTTATTTTTCTTTATTCATTTCTGGGATGTGGATGTCTCTGGCGAGGCGGCATTTGTTGCTCATCCCGAGTTGTTCGTGAGAAAGTAGTGATGAACTGCTTTCCAGAACCGCTGTGACCCCATGCCAAGCGTTGACCCACAATTCCATTTAGGAAGGAATTCCAAATTGTGAGACAGTGACAGTGAAGAAATGGCGATATTTTTGGAATCGGTGCATTGGACAATGCTCAAGTACTTGATGGAAAACCTAAGTGAGTACTCCACCTCTGTCACAGACTTCATTAGGAAATATGTGGAGGTCTGTGTACCAAAGAAGTCAGTCTGAGTGCTTGCCAGTCGTAAACCTTGGATGAAGGTGGAAATCCACTCAGTCCTAAAGGGGAGACAGATTGTATCCAAGTCCGATAACCATGGTTAATACATTATATCTATATATGGCCTCCATAAAGATATCAGGGGTGCCAAGAGTGAATACCAATTTACAAAGAAGCACCGTCAACTATGGTAAGGTCTAAATAACATGATGGGATACAAAATGAAGCAGGTAAGGTGACAGGCAAAGACACACCCCCGCCTCCCCACCACCCACCCCCGCCCCAGATGCAATCAATGCTTTCTAAACTCGGTTAAAGCAGAATGTGAGCAGCGTGGTGACACCTGGCCTGACAACCTCGGATGCACCCATTCCCAGTCACTGCTGCAGGCATCAGATCAGTCCTCCTGGGAGTCAACGCAAGGAAAATGACGTGCCCGTATAGTGCACCATCTAGGCACTCAGATCCTGTGCTGGTCAGCTGATGAAAGTGTTCACTGAAATCTTCAACCTTCTTCTCTCACAAGATTCAGTCCCCACTTGCTGAAAGAAGATCGCCATCATCCCTGAACCTCAGGAAACACTTGTAATGTGCCTTAACAACAAATGCCCAGTGGCTCTGACCTCAATAATAATGAAGTGCTTTGAGAGGCTTGTATTGGCCCATGTCAACTCCAGTCTCCCCACCTGCCTTGATCCCCTACAATTTTCCGACCAACCTAACACGTTCGCATTGAATTCGATATCCTTTGCCCTGCACGATTCCTGGAACATCTGGACAACTCAGCTACCTGCTCTTTGACCACAGCTGTGCCTTCAACGCCATTACCCCATCGAAACTGATCTCAAAACTCTATGACCTTGGTCTCAACTCTGCCCTCTGCAACTGGATATTCAGCTTTCTGACAAACAGAACGCAATCACTGAGGATAGGTAACTGCACAATTACACTCAACACTTGAGCTGCGCAATGATGCATCCTGAGCCCGCTACTGTACTCTCTGTACACCCATACCTGTGTTGCCAAAATCCAAATGAACGCCACCTATAAGTTTGCAGATCTCACCAAATGCAGTAGGGCTAATGTCTAACAACGACGAGTCAAAATACAGAAGGGAGATAGAGGATTTGATAACGTGGTGGAATGAGAACAACCGCTCTCTCCATTTCAGCAAAACTAAATAACTGATAGTTGACTTTAGTAAGAAAGGAGGAGAACACGCCCCCATCTACATCAACGGAACTGAGGTTAACAGGGTGGAGAGCGTCCAGTTCCTAACAGTAATCATAACCCAACAACCTGTCGTAGTCTTCCCATGTAGTAGCAACAGTCAAGAAGGCGTAACAACACCTGTCATTCCTCAGGAGGCTCAGGAAATTTGGCATGTCCATAACGACCCTCATCATCTTCTATGGATGTGCAACTGAAAGTACACTGTCCGTGTGTGTAACGGCCTGGTATGGCAACTGCTCTGCACAGGATTGTAGGAAAATTCAGAGGGTGGCGTGCACAGCCCAGGCCATCACAGAAGCCAACCATCCACCCATGGAGAAAGTGAGGACTGCAGATGCTGGAGATCAGAGCTTAAAAATGTGTTGCTGGAAAAGCGCAGCAGGTCAGGCAGCATCAAAGGAGAAGAAGGGCTTATGCCCCAAATGTCGATTCTCCTTCTCCTTTGATGCTGCCTGACCTGCTGCGCTTTTCCATCCACCCATGGACTCGAGTTACACTGCTCTCTGGCACAAAAACGCTGCCAACCTTCATCAAAGACCCTTCGCAGCCTACTAATTATGTCGCCCAACCTCTTCTATCAGCAGAAGACGCGGAAACCTGAACACATGGAGCAGCACGTTCAGAAACTGCTTCTTCTTGGGCGTTATTAGACTGATAAATGAACTCTCTAGCCTCAAACAATGCAGATCTTGCCGACGTTGAACTTTTTTGTAGAGCGTTGTACACTCTGTGCAATGTGACCTGGATGCCTCTGTCTAAATCATTTGTTCTGTGCATCCTTGCTTATTGTTCTGCATGTACTACTTGGGAACAAAGCTTTTCACTGTACTTTGTTTTGCATGATAATAAACAAAACAATCAATAAGTAAATTAATCAATATTTCCAAGTCAGGATAATGAATGGCTTAGAGAAGACTTTGCATCTCCTGCCCTTGCCCTTTTCGATGGAATTGGCTATAGCTTTGGAAGATGATGCCTGACTATCTTTGATGTGTTTCTGCAGCGTATCTGGCACACGCACTGCTACAAGGCATCAATGTGAAGTGAGTGGATGCCGGGCCAATCAAGAGGGCTGCTTTGTCTTGGATGGGATCAAGCTTCTCGAATGTTGTTGGAGGTACACCCATCTGGCCAGTGGAGCGATTTCTATCACACTCATGACTAATGCTGGACAGGGTTTGAGGTATCAGGAGGTGAATTACTCGCCACAGTATTCCTAGCCTCTGACCTGTTCTTGTAGCCATTGCATTTATATAATGTGTCCAGTTAAGTTTCTAGTCAATTGCAAAGTCAGGATGTTGGTTGCGGGAGATTCATGTCAGGGGCCTATGGTTAGATTGTCCCTTATTGTCCCTTAGATGTCATTGTCTGGTGAATGTTAATATCTACGTAACAACCAAAGCTGGATAATTTACGGACCTTGTTGCATTTGAACATGGTTTTCTTCAGTCTCTGAGGATGCTGCTGAATAGTGTGAAATCATTGGCGAATGTCCTCACTTCTGATCTGAAGATGGATGGCAGGTCATTGATGACGCAGCCGAAGATGGTTGGACCTAGAGCCATCAACCTTCTTCCTATGTGCCTGGTATGACTCCAACCAGCAGAAATGGTCCCTCCTGATACCAACTGATTCCGGCATCGCTAAGATTCCTTGGTTCCACACTCTGTTAAATACAGCCTTTGTGTCAATAGCTGCCCCCCACCACCCCATTTCACCGCTGGAATTCAGCTTTTGTTTTACGTTTTGCACCAGGGCTGCAACGAGGTCAGGAGCTAAGAGGGTCCTGACAGACCCAAACTGGACGTTACTGAGCAGATTATTGTGGAAAAGGTAACACTTTTGATGACACTTACATTAATGATCCAGAGTAGAATATTGTGGTGATAAATGGTCAGATTTGATTTATCCTGCTGTATGTTTGCAGGACATAACTTAGGCAACATTCCAAATTGCTGTGTCGATGCCAGTGTTTCGACTACCATGGAGGTTTCAAAAGAGAGCTGGATATATATTTGTAAGTGATGAATTTGGACGTCTGTAGAGATATAGCTGGAATGTGGAGCTATCTGGTTACCTTATTTGAGAGGCAGTACAGACAAAAAAGGGCTCATTCTGTGTGGTAAAAGGTTTTGATTCCATGACACTGACAGAGATCTATACATGTCGTTCCATTCACTCGGTGGTATATGTAGTTTGTACTGTGAGTGGTTGTGATTTCAACTGGAGCCATTTCTTTTGCTAAGTTTTGAAAGGATTCACACCTCTGAACTATACTTTTTAGAGTGTACAGCCTTCCCCATTCAACTTTTGAAAATTCCTGTATAATACCGCCAAAATGGATCGAGATGACAGACCTCCAATGATCACAATTGTCTTCCTTCGGGCTAGGTAGGTTTCAAGCTATCAATTTCCCCGATATCTATTGACTTTCGTTTTGGTCGGTCTCCTTGATGCCAATTGGTCAGGTGTAGTTTTGATATCAAGGACAATCACTTTCACCTCGGGTAGTCACTTTTGACTTATGTCTGTGTGAAGCTCAAAGGCCAAGTGTCACAGGAGCCATTTTCATGTCTGTTGGATTTAGTTTCAAAATATACGCATATTGATTGAATTTTCTTAATACAGTGAGGTATGAGACCATTGAACTCGTTATTTCGGGAACAACAGCTGAAATTACACAGATCTGTGATGTCTCTGATCGTGTTTTTGGGATCCTTCGGGGGGAGGGAGAGCAGCCCCAAGTCGTGGTACACATTGGCACCAACGACATAGGTTGGAAGAGAGATCGGGACTTGAGACAGAAATTCAGGGAGCTAGGATGGAAACTTGGAGCTAGGACAAACAGAGTTGTTTTCTCTGGTTTGCTGCCCGTGCCATGTGCTAGTGAGGTGAGGAATAGGGAGAGAAAGGAGTTGAACACGTGGCTACAGGGATGGTGCAGGAGGGAGGGTTTCGCGTTTTTGGATACTTGTAGCTCTTTCTGGGATGGTGGGACCTCTACAAACAAGATGGTCTTCATCTAAACCAGAGGGGTACCAATATCCTAGGAGGGCACTTCACGAAAGCTATTAAGGTGGATTTAAATAAATACAGCAGGGGGATGGGAACCAAAATGGTAGGACAGGTACGGAAGAGGATGAGAATAGGGAGTTCCCAAACCAAGCATCTGACACTGGCAAGCGAGAACCTGGTTTGAAATGTGTCTACTTCAACGCGAGGAGCATCCGAAATAAAGTGGGTGAACTGGCAGCGTGGGTCGGTACCTGGGACTTCAATGTTGTGGCCATTACAGAGACATGGATAGAGCAGGAACGGGAATAGCTGTTGCAAGTTCCGGGATTCAGATGTTTCAATAAGAACAGAGAAGGTGGTAAAAGAGGGGGAGGTGTGGCATCGTTGATCAGGGACAATATTACAGTTGTAGAAAGGAAGTTTGGGGACTCGTTAACTGAGGTAGTATGGGCTGAGGTTAGAAGCAGATGTCGATTTAGTGAGTATAACTCTTCTTCAGAAATCGAGGTGGAGATAGAGGGAGCTGCAGATGTAGGGGTAGACAGTTGTGTATGGGTAGAAGGGCAGAGAGGTGATAGGAGAATAAAGGTGGTACGTACATCCCCGTAGGTCGATAGGAGGAATGTGTTTGGGAGCTGGATGGAGCGATCACTCAGAGAGGAGAGGGAGGAGGCGGGGCTGGAAAAGGTGTTGCAGGATGAGTGGGAAGGTTATTTGGAATTGAAGAACTCAGTGTGGAATCGTCCGAGCTGTAGGCTGCTTAGGTAGAAGTACAGGGGTTTTTCCACCAATTTGCAGTCTGATTCACTGTCACAAAGGAGGAGACAGAGGTTGTGAACATCGGAGGGGGAGTGGGAAGAGAAATGGAAGTTGGTTGTGAACTGGAGGTCAGGCTTGCCTTTACAGGGCTGGCGATGATGTTAGGTGGAACGTACGCATACATTTGTTTTCATCGATGCAGAGAAGACCATATTGAGAGCACCGGATATATTAAACTAGGTGGGGGTGGGGTGGGGTGAAAGCAGGTGAACCTCTGTCCGACCTGGAAGGATTTGTTGGTGCCCTCGATGAAGTGAGGGGGATGGTGCACTGGCAGATTTTGCATATTTTATGGTTGAAGGGGAAGGTGCGTCGTGGGAAGGAGGGAATTCAGAGTGGAACCACTCTACAAGTCATTGAGTCATAGAGATGTACAGCATGGAAACAGGCCCTTCTGTCCAAATCATTTATGAACACAAGATATCCTCAACTAATCGATGCCCATTTGCCAGCACTTGCCCTTTATCCCTCTACTCTTCCTATTCATATACCTTTTAAATATTATAATTGTACCAGACTCCACACTTCACCTGACAGTTTATTTCAAACACGTACTACCCACTGTGTGAAAAAGTTGCCCCTTGGACCCTTTTTCAAATTATTTCCCTCTCACCTATGCCCACTAGTTCTGGACTCCACTACCCAGGGAAAAGACCTATCCATGCCATCACGTTTTTATAAACGTCTATAAGGTCACTGTTCAGCCTCCAATGCTATAGCGAAAACAGCCCCAGTCTATTAATCACTAATCCTCCAACCCTGGCAACATCCTTGTAAATGTTTTCTGAACCCTTACAAGTTTCACGATAACCTAACGATTTGAAGGAGACTATACTTGCATGCAACATTCCAAAAGTGGCCGCAGAAATGCAACATGGCCTCCCATCTCATAGACAATGCTCTGAACAATAAAGGAACGCATAAGAAACGTCTTCTACACTATCCTATCTAGCTGCAACTCCACTTTCAATGAACTATAAATCTGCATATCAACGTCACCTTGTTCAGCAACTTTCTCCAGAACCTTACCATTAAGTGTATACGTCCTGCTCTAGTTTACCATTTCAAAATGAAGCACCTCACTTTTATCGAAATTAATGTCCATCTGCCACCCCGCAGCCCATTGGCACATGATCAAGATCCAGCTGTATTCTGAGCGATCTTTCTTCCCTGTCTACAACACCACCAATTTTGGTGTCACCTGCAAACTTACTAACTATACCTCCGCTGTCTCATCCAAATCATTCATACAAATGAGGAAAAGCAGTGGATCCAGCACTGATCCTTGTGGCACACCACTGGTCATACGCCTCCGGTCTGAAAAGCAGCCTACAACCTTCGAGCCAGTTCTGTATCCAAATGGCTAGTTCTCCCTTTATTCCGTGAGATCTAACCGTGCTAACCAGTCTACCATGAGGAACCTTGTTGAACGCCTGAATCAAATTCAGAAAGATCACGTCCTCTGATCTGTTGTCTTCGTTACTTCTTTAAAGAATCCTCAATCAAGCTCGTGATACATGGTTTCCCATGCACAAAGCCGTGCTGACTATCTCTATAAGGTCCTTGCCTTTCCAAATACATGCAAATTCTGTCCCTTAGTATTCCTCAAACAACTTGACAACAACCATTGTTCGCCTCACTTGTACAATTGTTCGCTGGCTTGTCCTTCTGACCGTTCTTAAATAATGCCAACATATTAGCCAACTTTCAGATTTCTGGCATGTCACTTCTGAGGGATAGATAGCATGAACACCCAAGTTTCTGGTATCGAGATGGTTCTAAAATAATCAGGGGACGTCGGGTTCCAAGCGATTCATTGTGATAGGGGACTGTCTAGTCTTTGGCACGGACAGATGTTTCTGTGGCCAGCAGTGAAAAACCAGAATGTTGTGTTGCTTCCCTGGTGCTAGGATCAAGGATATCCGAGAGAGGGTGCAGAATGTTCTCATAAGGGACAGGGACCGGCAGGCGATCATTGTGCACATTGGAATTAACGACAAAAGGAAGGGAAAAGGATGATATTTTGCAGAGAAATACAGAAAGATAGACAGGAACTTAAAAAGGAAGGTCCTTGAGGGACCAAAACCACACCTACAAATCGGAAATGTACGGGTTACTCCCAGTGCTGTGAGTTAATGAGGATAGGAATAGGCAGTTAGAGGAGATGAATGTGCGGCTGAGTAGATGGTGCAGAGGAGAAAGGTTCACATCCCTGGAGCACTGAATCTCCTCTGGCATAGAAGTGACCTGACAAGAAGGATGAATTGCAGCTGAATTTGAACGGGACTAACATATGTGGGGAGACATGATCGAGTTGCTCAGCAGGATTTTAACTTGTAAGGTGGGGCGAGGGGTAGGACCCAGGGTGATACTGAGGAAAATGATCAATCTGCGACTGGTACATTTGGGAAAAGCAGCGATTAAAACAGTTATGACAAAAAGGAACAAGCAGAGTGCAAGGTAGGACAGATAAATTAAACTATTTATTTCAATGCAAGAGGCCTAACAGGGAAACAGGGAAAGCAAATGAACTCAGGTCATGGTTAGGAACAATGGATGGGGATAATATAGTAATCACAGAGTCTTGGCTCAAGGATTGACAGAACTGGCAGCTCAATGTTCCAGGACACAAATGCTGTAAGAAGAATAGAAAGGTGGTGCTGGTGGTGGTGGTAGGGGGTGGGGGGTGGGGGGAAGGGATGGCAAGATAATATAGTAATTACAGAGTCGTGGCTCAGGGATGGACAGCACTGGCAGCTAAATGTCCCAGGATACAAATGCTGTTGGAAGAATACAAAGGGTGGGTGGCAAAGGTGGTGGAGAGGTGACGATTTTGATAAAGGATAGCATGACTGCTGTATTTAGGGAAGATATTCCTGGGATTACATCCACGAAATTTAATTGGGCAGAACTGAGAAATAAGTAAGGGATATTGGGATTGTAATATAGACTCCCTAATAGTCAGCAGGAAATTGAGAAAGAAATTTGTAATGGATTTAAAGTTATCTGTAAGAAAAGTAGGGTGGCTCTGGTAGGGAATTTTAACTTTCCAAATATAGAATGGGACTGCCATAATGTTAAGGGTTAGATGGAGAGGAATTTATTATGAGTGCCTAAGAAGGTTTTCCGATTCTGTATGTGGACGTACTGACTGGAGAAGTGCAAAATTTGACATACTCGTGGAAAATAAGGCAGGGTCACTGACTGAGGTGTCATTTATGGAAACCCAATCGTGTGCCAACAGGCTTTTTGGCCCAACAAGTCCACACCGACCTTCCGAAGAAAGACCCACCCAAATACATTACTGTACAATTACTTCTGACAAATACATCTAACCTGCAATTCCGTGAACACTAAGACAATTTCACTTGGCCAATTCACCGAACCTGCACATCTTTGGATTGCGGGAGGAAACCGGAGTACGTGGAGAAAATCTGTGTAGAGAACCATTGGGAGAATGTGCAAACTCCAAAAAGAATGTCACCTGAGACTGGGACCGAACATGCTTCCCTGGTGCTGTGAGGGAGCACTGCACACGAGCGAGCAACCGTGTTGCCACTTTGGGGCCAGTGACCATAACTCTATCTGTTTTAAAGCAGTGATGGAAAAGGATAGATTAGATCTAAGTATTTAATTTATAATTTGGAGTCAGGCCAGTTTTGACGGTATTAGGCAAGAACTTTCAAAACTGGGGCAGATGTTCGCAAGAAAATGGATAGCTGGAAAATGGGAAACCTTCAAAAGTGAAATAACAAGAGTCCAGAAACAGTATCCTTCTGTTAGGGTGAAAGGCAAGCCTGGAAGGTACAGGGAATGCTGGATGACTAAAGAAATTGAGGTTTTAGTGAAGAAAAAAAGGAAGCAGATGTCAGGTATAGACAGCACAGAACGAGTTGGTCGTTCGAGGAGTATAAGGGCAGTAGGACTAAATGCAAGAGGAAAATCAGGAGTGCAAAAGGGGAACATTGGGGAGGGTTGGCAAATAGGGTTAAGGGGAATCCAAAAGGATTTTATAAACACATTAAGGACAAAAGGTCAGCAAGGCAGCCGATGTGTCGGGCTGCAGGAGATGGGGGTGGGGTGGATACCAAACGACTGAAGTCTCACAGTGAATCAATCAGATTCATTATCACCTCCCTGCTCTTATACTCTATGGAGTTTTACTCCATATACTCTTATATCTATGGATTCATACTTTTATACTCGTAGTTGGATTTCAGCGATACAGACAGGACAAGCATCTACTCTTTGTTTTAATCAGGAAATGACAGACTGTGAGACTTATGTAAATGGTTGGGAAATTATTGGAGAATATTCTTAAGGATAGGGTTTACTCGCATTTGGAAAATAACGGTTTTGCAATGAATAGTCAGCATGGATTTCTGCAGTTGAAATTTGATTGAGATTTTTAAGGAAGTGTTGAAGATGGTTAATGAGGGTAAGACTTCACACTACACTATTACACCAAGTGTGCAGGCAGCTGTGATTAGTTCAGAATAGCATTATGTTGGTAAAGCCATGGTGAGCCAAAGGGCCCTTTCCTGCTCTGTACTGTTCAGTCTTTTATGTACTGTGTATCTATGTACAATGTCCTATGTTCTAAGCCATCCTTCAGATTTTTATGTCAAACTGTCCTTATGAACAGTTCCATGATTCTGACCCCGGACCACTGAGTAATTCGATGTGATTGCTCGTCTGGACATTCCGTGACTAAAAGGGCACCTTCCAGATGACGGTTTACCAATGCATCTGCTTCCCTTCTCTTTCAAAAGAGATTGAGGTCATCAGTTTCAAAGGTGCTCTTAAGAACCTTTTGTAATTTATTCCAGTATATTTTACAGCCTGTGCTGACAATGTATCAGTGGATTGACTGTGGAAGATGCTAGATTGAGTGCGAACCACGAAGGGTGATTTGTCCCACATGGGATCAAACTACTTCTCATTTATTGGAGCTGCGTTCATTGACGCAAATTGTGATATTTCCATCAAACTGTTGACATGTGGCTCTTAAACAGACATTAACAGACAGTAATCGAGTATTTCCTTGCAGAATTCTTGGCCTTTGACCTGCTCTTGCATCTACACATCTCTATGTCTCTATTTTCCCATCAATCTTGTGCCTCAGGAACATAAGAGTGGCGAATTCAATGATTGAAATGTCATTGAAAGTTAAGGGGACGCTGGGCTTATTTTTTGCCAATTGTTCACCTGCGTCGGGATCACATCAGAGTTTCTTTTCTGCATCTTCATTATTTCAGGAACTGTAAAGTTGGAAATACTTCTTAACGTTATGAAATGATCAGGGAACATGCCAAGTCAAGTTACCATAATCCTACCAGACTACAGGGGTTGTTCTCATTAGAGAGAGATGACTTGTGATCTTTTAACCTGAGGGTCTATACCTCAGGCAAGGGGAGATGTTGAGAGGGACAGTCCTTCAGGTTGTGCGGATTGAACCATAATGTTGACATCACTGCTTCACAAACAAACCATCCAGCCAACTGACTCAAATAAAATCAGTTCAGGCCCCTTAAAGTACTTTATGAAGATAGCCCAGATGCTAAATTTTACTTAACTTAAAGGCACACTGCATATTCCAGGGGTGATTTGGCTGGTTAAGTCACTCGGGTATAAGCAAAGCAGATTTAATTACACGTGCCAAAGATGTGCAGGTTAGGGTGGCTTGGCCATGCTGAATTTCCCATAGTGTTCAGGGCTGGAAAGGTGTTTTTGCATTAGTCAGTGGATACGTAGAGGATAGAGTAGAGGAATGGATCTGGATGGGTGAGTGTTTGGAAGATTGGTGTTGACCTGTTGGATCAAATAGCCAGTTTCTACACTGTCGGGATTCTATGACTTCTATGACTATGTTTGAAACGCGAACAAGAGAAAACAGAATTTAGAGAAACAGCTTATATGAAAACACAACCGACACAACAAAGCAACTTACAAAGGAACTGTTTCAATCGCTACAACATCCCATAAACATACCCCTTGGCCAAAGTTATATTCGAATATGGGTTCTTACAATTCGGAGATAACGGTGTTGGACTGGGGTGTACAAAGTTAAAAATCACACAACACCAGGTTATAGTCCATCAGGTTTAATTGGAAGCACACTAGCTTTCGAGCGACACCTGATGAAGGAGCGTCGCTCCGAAAGCTAGTGTGCTTCCAATTAAACCTGTTGGACTATAACCTGGTGTTGTGGGGTTCTTACAAGCAGTAGAGATTTCAGGAGGTTCAGGCAAGAAACATCAGGCAAGAAACATGGAACTTCTTTTCACTGTAGCTGCTTCTATAGGTCACCAATACTTTCTGACTGCCTGCTAAAACTAAAACAAACGAGAAAAACCTTGAATATAGTGAACTGGGAGAACTGGCCGCTCCTCTTGCATTGTACAACTGTTTTTAAGAACCTAACGGCCTCCTCTGGTTGTTGAATGAGATAGTTCCTGTTAGCCAAGTCGGCAACATTTCCTTTGTAAGCCAGCTTGAAAATCAAAAAAGGCAAAATAACCTTGTTAAATGAGCTGCATCATTACATACCCCATTAGGGAACAATTCCACCTCTGTCATCTTGGTGGACGGAAGGATTTTTGATGAAGCAACAGAAAATGTTTGGGATGAGAGCACTACCTTGAAGAAGTTATATCTTGGGACTCGGATGACTTGTCCCCCAAAACCATCTTGTTGTGTATTAGAATTGTCGTCCATTTATCTCCCAGTGAGCTCGATTTTGCTGGAGATACTTGAAGACACACTCAGTAATATATTCTAAAGAAAGTTCACTGGAATCGAAACAATTAGTCTGCTATTTCTTTACAGATGCTGTTTTACCTGCTGAGCTTCTGCAACAATTTCTGCTTTTCTTTTGGTTTTAGTAAAATATAGCCTTAATGTTACGTTTTGATGCTGTGGACTTCAGCTCATGTGTTCATATTTGGACCAAGACAGTAATGAAGCCAGAGGCCGAGTGGTCTTGTTGGAATCAACAGTGTCAGTGAGGAGGTTATTCTTATAAAAGGAAAGGCTGGTAGCATCATGGAAGACCCATCCCATCAGTCTACGAACTGTTAAATACACATTTGTGGATTGGTAAGTGGATTTATCTGCTTTTGTTTACTGGACATAACTCGGTAATTTTCCACATCATCCAGTAGATGTCGATGTTATAGCTATCACAGAATAGCTAAGCAAGTATTGCGCCAGTGGATGAGCTTACGTCTTCAGCATCATTCACAGGCCAGTCATGGTTCTGCCGAGCCAATCCCAGTGGTGGCCATTACACTCTCCCCCATAAAGTGTTTTCAATACTCATGCTATCTTCAGTGAATGTTTTTCAAAGTGGCATTCATCTTGAAAGAACACATCTACATTATATAGATGGAATGATTAAGCGATTTTATAGAACATAGAACATAGAACAGTACAGCAAAGAACAGGCCCTTCAGCCCACAATGTTGTGCCGACCACTGATCATCATGTATGCACCCTCAAATTTCTGTGACCATATGCATGCCCAGTAGTCTCTTAAATGTCCCCAATGACCCTGCTTCCACAACTGCTGCTGGCAACGCATTCCAGAATCAACTCTATCTATGCCTCTCATTATCTTCTATACCTCAATTAGGTCCCCTCTCCTCCTTCTTTTCTCCAATGAGAAAAGTCCGAGCTCAGTCAACCTCTCTTCATAAGATAAGCCCTCCAGTCCAGGCAGTATCCTGGTAAACATCCTCTGAACCCTCTCCAAAGCATCCACATCTTACCTATAATAGGGCGACCAGAACTGGACGCAGTATTCCAAGTGCTGTCTAACCAAAGTTTTATAGAGCTGCAACAAGATCTCACGACTCTTAAACTCAATCCCCCTGTTAATGAAAACCAAAACACCATATGCTTTCTTCACAACCCTCTCCACTTGTGTGGCCATTTTAAAGGATCTATGTATCTGCACACCAAGAGCCCTCTGTTCTTTCAAATTTCCAAGATTCCTATCCTTAATCCAGTACTCAGCTTTCAAATTCGACCTTCAAAAATGCAACACGTCGTATTTATCCAGGTTGAACTCCATCTGCCACCTCTCAGCCCATCTCTGCATCCTGTCAATGTCCCGCTGCAGCCTACAACAGCCCTGTATACTGTCAACGACCTTTGTGTCGTCTGCAAACTTGCTGATCCATCCTTCAATCCCCTCATCCAAGTCATTTATAAAAATTACAAACAGTAGAGGTCCAAGGACAGAGCCTTGTGGAACACCACTCACCACTTACGTCCAGGCAGAATATTTTCCTTCTACTACCACTCGCTGTCTTCGGTTGGCCAGCCAATTCTGTATCCAGATAGCTAAGTTTCCCTGCATCCCATTCCTCCTGACCTTCTGAATGAGCCTACCATGGGTAAACTTATCAAATAAGATGTGAAGCTCAGTTCGGGCGCTTGACAGTTGCAAGTAAGCCAGAAAAGACCTAAAGAGAGAACTAAGAAGAGCCAGAAGGGCAAAAGAGAAGTGCACCTGGCCGAATTCATTACCCAATACCAAATTCAATGTGGCCTCACCCCTGGTTAGCCTGTCTCCATACTGTATCAGGATTTTCTGAGAAGCCAGCGAGTAGATTGCCGAGCCTTTGGCTTTGATTTTTATGTCGTCATTATCCAAAGGAATCGTGCCAGAAGGCTTGAGGATAGCGTATATTGTTCCCTTGTTCAAGAAGGGGATTAGAGACAGCCCTGGAAATTATAAACCAGTGAGTCTTACCTCAGTTGTGTATAAAGTGTTGGAAACGGTCATAAAATATAGGATTTATAATCATCTAGAAAGGACTAAGTTGATTAGGAATAGGCAACAGAGTTTTGAGAAGCGTAGGTCGTCCCTCACATACCTTTTGAGTTTTATGGAAGGTGACCAAACAGGTGAATGAGGGTAAAGTGGTAGTTGTACTGTATATGGATTTCAGTAAGGTATTTAGTAAGATTTCCCACGGTAGGCTATTTTGCACGAAATATGGGG
>NC_057746.1:6342917-6353402 GCF_004010195.1 Chiloscyllium plagiosum | reverse complement strand
TCTTCCAGATGGTCATAAATCCTATCCCTCAGAATCCTTTCTAACATCTTGCAGACGACAGACGTGAGACTTACTGGTCTGAAATTGCCGGGGATTTCCCTATTTCCTTTCTTGAATAAAGGAATTACATTTGCCTGTCTCTTGTCCTCAGGTACGACTCCAGTGGAGGGCGAGGATGCAAAGATCTTCGCAAGTGGCGAAGCAATTGCATTTCTCGTTTCCCAAAGCAGCCGAGGACAACTCTGGTCTGGGCCTGGCGACTTGTCAATCTTAATGTTTGACAAAATTTTCAGCACATCAGCTTCCTCTATCTCTATCCATTCCAGCATGCACACTACAAAGTTCCTTTCTTTCGTAAAAATAGAAGCATAAAACTCATTTAATGCTTCCCCTACCTCCGCAGATTCCACACACAAATTCCCTATGCTTTCCCTGATCGGCCCGATTCTTTCTTTGACCATTCTATAATTCCTCACTTAAGTGTAAAATGCCTTTGTGTTTTCCCTAATCCGTTCTGCCAAGCCTTTCTCGTGCCCCCTCAGACTATTTTGAGCTCCTTCCTCGCCTGACTGTAATCCTCTATAGTTGAACTTGATCCTAGGTTCCTCCACCTTATGTAAGCTACCTTTTTCGTTTTGACGAGAAGCTCCACTGCTCTCGTCATCCAAGGTTCCTTTATCTTACCACTTTTGCCTGTCTCAGAGGGACAGATTTATTCATCACTTGCAACAACTGTTCCTTAAACAGTCTCCACATGTCTATAGTGCCTTTACCATGGAACAATTGCTCCCAATCCACGCTTCCTAACTCATGTCTCATCACATCATAGTTTCCTCTTCCCCAATTAAATATCCTCCCATTTTGCCGAATCCTCTCCTTCTCCATAGCTATGTAAAATGTGAGGCAGTTGTGGTCACTATCACCAAAATGGTCTCCCACCACAAGATCTGATATCGGTCCCGGCTTGTTTCCGAGCACCAAATCTAGAATGGCCCCTCCTCTCGTCGGCCTGTCAATGTACTGAGTTAGGAAACCCTCCTGAACACACCTTACAAAAACAGCTCCTTCCGAACCATCTGCTCTTAGGAGATTCCAATCAATATTGGGAAAGTTAAAGTCCCCCATTACAACAACCCTACTACGTCCACACTTTTCCAAAATATGCCGACCTATGCTTTTTTCCATCTCCCTGCTGCTATTGGGGGGGCTGGAGTAAACCCCTAACGAGATGACTGCTCCCTTGCTGTTCCTAATTTCCACCCATCCTGACTCAGTAGGCAGATCTTCCTTGACAATGCAAGCTTCTGTAGTTGTGATACCCTCTCTGATTAGTAGTGCTACATTTCCCCCACCCCTCCCTCTTCTTCTTAAATGCTCTAAATCCTGGAACATCCAGCAACCATTCCTGCCCCTGAGAAACCCATGTCTCTGTTATGGCCACAACATCATAGCTCCAGGTACTGATCCATGCACTAAGTTCATCACTTTTATTCCTGATACTCCTCGTGTTAAAGCAAACACACTTTAACTGATCCCTTGGTTCCTTCCCAGGAAAATCCTTCCCACTAGCTGGCCTACCTCTTGTTATTGCCTCTCTGGATCAACTCTTACCTCCGGTGTACACCTCACGTTTCCACCCCCCTTCCATACTAGTTTAAACCCTCTCGAAATACTCTAGCAAACCTTCCACCCAGGACATTGGTCTCCTTCCAGTTCAGATGCAACCCGTCCTTCTTGTACAGGTCCCACCTTCCCCAGAAGGCATCCCAATTACCTGCATACCTGAAGCCCTCCCTCCGACACCAGCTGTGCAGCCATGTGTTAAGCTGCGCCCATTCCCTGTTCCTCGCCTTACTGTCTCGTGGCACCGGTAGTTAACTGGAGAATACTACTCTGTTCGCCCTGCTTTGCAGTTTCCATCCTAACTCCCTGAAATCACTTTTTATATCCTTGATCCTTTTCCTGGCTATATCATTAGTTCCAATATGTAACACGATTTCTGGCTGTTTGCCCTCCCCTTTTAGAAGCTTATACACCCGATCGGAGACGTCCCGGACCCTGGCACCAGGGAGGCAACATACCTTCCGAGAATCCCGATCCTGACTACAAAACCTCCTGTCGATTCCCCTAACTATCGAGTCCCCTACCACGAGTACTTTTCTGCCCCCTTCCCTTCTTTGCCACAGTGTCAGGCTCAGTGGCAGAGAACTGACTGCTATGGCTTTCCTCTGGTTGGTCATTCCACCCCAGCAGTATCCAAAACGGTATACTTACTGCTGAGGGGAATGTCCATAGGGGATCTCTGCACTGTCCCCTTTCCTCCCCCTAACTGTAACCCATCTATCTTTGTCCTTAGCCTTAGGAGTGACCAACTCCCGGTAACTCCTCTCAATTACCCCCTCAGCCTCCTGGATGATCCATAGTTCATCCAGCTCCAGCTCCAATTCCCTAACAGGGTTTTCAAGGAGCTGGAGTTGGGTGCACTTCCCGCAGATGTAGCCAGCGGAGACGTGTGTCATGTCTCCCGCCTGCCACATTCTGCAGGAGGAGCAAGCAACTGCCCTCGCATGCATACCCGACTTATCTGAACATCCACTCAGTACAGAAGTGGAAAGCTTAGTTCAAGTTGCTATAAAATTATGAGCAAACTTATATTCAATAGACGAACTTTAGAATGAACCTTACCTTATTAACTAGGTTAGAGGAGGAGGGCGGGTGGGAGACACTACAGTTGTAGAATCTCGGCTTAGCTGCCTTGCTGATATATATACTCACTGCTTTCCTTCCCGGCTGCCCCTCTGGTCCTCGTCACTTCCTCCGCTGCTCCCGCTCCTTCTTAGCTGCAGTCTTCCGGGTTCGTCTTACCTCCGCTGCTGCTCGCACTCACACTCAATTTCCTGAGAAATGAATAACACCGAATTTACCATTGGATGGAAATAGAATGGCAACAATGCTCCAGACTATACGCAGCAATGCTAATACAGGATATTTCCTGGAATCGGACGGCACTGTCTGGTATTTATTCTGTCAGTTATTATTGTCTGAGTGAGAACATTTCAGGCCAATGTTTAGGCCATGGTTCAGCTGGCTGAAATTTGCCACAGATCCTCTTGTGTTCTCACAGACAACTTTGGAAGTCCAACCAGTCTTTTTGTCCAGTGGATCGTAATGCCTGTGTCAATGCTATGTGGTGTGCCTCGAATAATTTCTTTCTGTCAACTTGTTAGCAATTTTCTATAATGGGGTACGGTCTCAGACAGTATTTATGGTTATGACCAGCAGTTTTTCTTCCCTCGTAAGTTGTTTTTTTAATTGTATGTAAATGCCACTATCTGATGTGGCAATATTCAAATCTTTAGCCTAGTGATGTTAATATTGCGCTACAGCCTACTCATGCTGTACTCAAAGCTTCCCAGTGTGGAATGGATGTCCCTTTCCCTCAGTTACCTCTGCCCCTCCCAATAAGGACACCAGCAAACAAAGCAGCTGAAGCATGCATTACAATTTTGAAGCTGGAATTTCTTTGTTCTGGAGATCCTGGATACCTCTGAATGCTCCATCTGGTGGGGATGAGGAAAAGCGACTCCATGAGTAACCATAGAGGTTGCTGATTCAGAAATACCAAAACAAAAACCATGCTAGGGATTGAGGCAGACACTCTGTGATGGTGCCCAATCTGACGAGTGCATCGTGAAGGTTTTCGAGTTTCAAATGCATTGGAAGTAAGTTAGACCTAGTTCAGAATTGGTTCAATTCCTGTCTGATTGGGGAGCTGGAGATGATGTGGGAAAGGGGGTTTGAGAGGGGTTGCAGGGTGACGCTGAGTCTCTTACCTCAGCCTTACCACTTTGTTCTGTCCTTGCTGCTGTGCTCATACTGTCAGGAATAGCTGCATCTGTCCTCAGGGTCGTTCCCTGCCCATGTCTTGATCTGATAGGACACAATCCCATTTGATATTTTGTGCTGGATGGAATCTCCATTTCTCAGGTGGGTCGCGTTGATAGAGGGGGAGTAAATTCCGTGATGTAGCAGGAGAGTACAGTTGGCTTCGTTCCTGATGCCTTGCTCACAGAGAGGAAAGCCTGACGAGAAACTGAAAAAGTAAAATATATCAGTGAACTCTGAGAGAGACAGAGAATGGTATATACACACTTAAACTGGGAATTAGATCTTAGCAGGTGGAAATAGTACGCACTAGTTTAAACCCAGGATGGCTCCCTGAACCCAGTGAACGATCGTTATCCCTTTAAACTGAGGATCAAATCTCGACTCCAGGGATGTCAGTAGTCCATCAGACGGGACGAAGTTAAATGCAATGGATGTGCAAACAGACTTCGGCGTTCAGATGCACAGATCTTTAAAATATCATGAACAGAAAATAATCAAGAAAGTAATTCGAACTCTGGATTTTATGTCTAGAGGACTGGAATAAACATATGCAAACCTTATGCTGAAGTTTTGCAAAACTCTGATGAGACCCAACGTGTAGTACTGTCGGCCGATCTGGGCACCACACCTGATCTAGGGTAGGTTGTCTCTGGAGGCAGTACAATGTGGGTATGGAAGAATGATACCTGAATTTCAAAGGATAAGCTATGTGGAAAGCTGTATCATTATACACATTAGGCTTGTTAACTCTAGAAGTTAGAATGCTAAAGTGTGCTCTGATCGCAGTCTAAGGCAGAATTATATGGTTGATAAAGATATGTCAGTTCCCCTGGTTGGGGATTATGGAACTAAAGGGCATAGTTTCAGAATTAGGGTCACGCTGTTCTGAAAGGATGGACGCACAAAGGGTGACAGGTTTGGAATTCTTTACCACAACCAACAGCATACACTAGATCAGTTTTTAATGTTAAGTCTGAAGTTGACAAATTTTTGTTAAGAAAATATATTAATGTATATGCACCAATGGCAGGTATATGGAGTTGAGCCACAGATGGTCTGTGAACTCGTTGAAATGTGGAATTGGCTTGAAGAGTTAAATGGCTAACTCCTTTTCATATATTCCTTTAAACTGGAAATTAGCATTGACACCAGTGAAGAGGGAAGACCTTTTGAACTGGAGATCAATCACTGAATTCCAGGAAATTAACATACACTATTAAACTGGGGATTGCACCATGATACCAGACATAGTGCTGAGCTCTTTCAACTGTAGATTAACATTCATTCACAGTGTCACTGTGTACAATAGAAGTGACGCGGTGGCGAATGAATATGATAAAAACTAGCTGGAGTATTGTGCACAGCTCTAGGTCTCACAGTTCAAGAATATTCTGCACAGTTCTAGTTCTCATGCTGCAGCAATATTGTATATAGTTCTACATCCCATACTACAGTAATGCTGTGTACAGTTCTAGATCTCACACTGTAAGAATATTATGGAGATTTCTAGATCCGACACTTCAGGTGTATAGTGGACAGTTCTCGACCCCATGCTGTAGGTATAATGTGAATGTGTTGGAGAAAGTGCAGAAAAGAGCAGAAAGAGCAGGAAAGCATCCAAGTTTCAGGAACCTCGGCTATGTAGGTAGATCTTTGAAGGTGAGACTGCTTTCGTTCATGGGAGACTAGACAGATTCCAAAGCCATTAGGTCTGGAGTGAATGAATAGGGAGGAACTCCAAATCAATGATGCAAGAGCAGAAATAGTTATGAAGAGTTCGCAATCAGTTCACAATTCGAAATGGTTAACGGATCGAATTCTCTGCCTGGAAGTAACTGTTTCATTTCAGGCTTTCAAGAAGGCATAGATAATTATATAAACGGAAACAAGTCATGTGGAAAAGGTAGGGGATTGTCTGAACAGCTAATGTATATTCTGAAATTGTTCTGTGCTTTATTGCCAGACTGCTGACCCAGGTCATAGTACTGACACTGGAAAGTGGGAGATGGGAGACTGACTGCTATAAAATGGTACACGCACAGCCCTTTAAACGGGGAATTTGATCCCGATTAAAGGGAATGACACATTATCTATTAAAATAGTTATGAAACTCTGATCTGAGAGAATGGTACTATCCCCTTTAAACTAGAATTAGACCCTGATTCCAGGGAATGTCACGCGCTTCTTAAATTTGAGATTAGACCGACTACTAGGGAATTCTGCATAGCATTTTAAACTGTAACTTTGATCCTGTCAAGGAATTGTCAGCACCTATTTAAAATGGAGAGCACATTATCACAACTAGGAATGAAACCTAGCCATTTAATCTGGAAATGTGACCTCCCCTCCACGGAATGGTGCATTGACTTTAAATTGATTTGACCCTGACCCAGAAAACGCTGAATACACAGTTCTGAATGCTCAGAAGTGCAAAATGGGAACAGAAGTAGACCATTAGGTTATTCCACTCTGCTCCATTATTTAAGAAGGCCATGACCAATTTAATTATTTTAAATTCCCGTGTCCTTCCAAAACCAATAACAATTCATTCCTCTGTCAAACAAAGAATCTTTTTAGCTCTGTCCACGCAATGTTCAGGGACTAGCCTCCATACTTTCAGACACAGGGAGTTGCAAGGTATACAACACTTTGAGAGGAAATTGACTCGCCATCCTTCTCCTGACTGACAGTCACTGATCTTAAAGCCGTTTCCCCTAGTTCTGGGCTGGCCCAATAGAAGAGACATCCTTTTCACGTACACAGTATGAAGAACATTCAGGATGTTATACATTTCAGTCAAACTACCACGTGTCTTCGAAACTCGTTTGGAAACACGCCCAACCTGTCTCGCCCACCCTCATAAATAGCCTACTCGTTCCAGTTATAAACGTAGTTAACCTCCTCCTATGTATTAGTACCGTTGGCCTAATGATTAGTCCAGTTCAGTAATGAACGGGACTAATCATATAAATATTGCAGCTACAAAAGCAGGATAGAGTGTAGGAACCTCAGCAGACTCACTCACCTCCTGACTCCCCAAAGCTTGTTCACGTTCTACGAGTTCCAAATCTGGAGTGTGTTTGAATAGACCACTTGCCCAGATGGCTGCAAATTCAACAGCACTCAGGAAACTTCACAACATTCTGAGTAATCTCCTCATGATTTGGCATCACTTCCACACACTCTTATTTCCTCCACCAACTGTACTTAATGACATAAATGTATGTAATGCATTGCAGAAATCCATCAAAGTTCCATGTAAAGTACTTTCTAAACCCATGACCACTAGTTTCCAGAAGGATATGGGCAGCACAGACATGAGAAGACCACTTTTCATAAGTTCCAAACCAAAACACATGTTAGCCTGACTTGGCAATATATCGCCATTCCTTCCATGTCAAAATCTTGGAGCTCCTGCCTTCTCACACTGTGGAGATACTTGGAGAGTATGGACTGCAGTAATTTTCTCCAGAGCAACTTGGGATTTGTATTAAATTCTGACCTGGCCAACGAGGCCCATTTCCACGACTGAATAATGTGAAAATTCTAAGGCTTTAAGGTGTATTTTGCCCTGTTTTTAAAAAAGAGAGGCTTTAAGAGAAAAGTAAGCATATGCCCATTTGAATCTAATAAAGTAAACAGTTTATGAGGATTTTGTGGTTCTTTTTTCAGAGTTGATACAATCGAAACAGCCTGAATGCGTGGGGTCAAACTCCTACAGGATGAGGATTTTTAGTTTTAGTTTTTCAGTAGCAGTTGTTGCTGGAGTCGTAAATTGGGTTTGAAAGCTGCATGTGATCTCTCCCTTCTACTCTCTCTCTCAGTGTTTTCTCTTGATGTTCTCCCTCCTGACTGGAGAATTGTGTATGAGACAATCAATTTTACTGAACTTACCTTTGGCAAGAGTGTGTTTATGGGATATTGCTATATCTGAGCAGTTACTATACCTATTATTTTGTTAATATTTAGATAGCGTTACAGACAAGCCTATCCTTTTCTTTTTATTTATTTTCTGTATTTTAAATGTAGTGTAAAAATAAAGTGACTTTTGCTTAACGTCAATTAGTTTGACCAATTGAATTATATCTGGAACGCAACATCTTGCATTTCCTTTTAAAATAAGCAAATGTTAGTGGCTAGACTATCTTCTTAAAACACTTTGTGGGGTTTAGGTTTAATTCATTTTAATTTAAAAATACAACCGAAATGCCACCTACCTACTTACGTCCTTCTGTAAATACGGAGACCCCTAAACTGCACACATTATGGAGATACGCTCTCACAGGATAACATCTTTACCTTTCTCGTAAATTTATTTGAAATAAGGTAAAGAGTTTCAGCAGCCTTTATGATCACATGCTGAACCTGCATACTAACCTTTCATGACTCATACACCAGCAAACTTAACGCTTTCTCTCCTTTGGAATTTATTCTGAATTTATTTCACTGTGCTTTTTTAATACTTCCTTCTTACCACAGAAAACATCCTTCAGATTTCCCAAAGTCATATTCTCTCTGCCATATTTTTTCCCAACTCAACCTCTTTATGTCTTCAGAACATCATTATCCATAAACTTAGTTTTTGATATCTGCAAAGTCAGCAAGCAGCCTTACCTCCCTACACCAAGGTCATTGACCTACCAGTTGAGGAGCCAACATAAACCCCTGTAGATGACACGCCTGATATCCTGTGAACCAGACAGACGCACTTTTATGCATATTTCTTCTGCCAAGCAGAATTACTAGATAGGCCAATGGGTCGAGGAATGGCAGATACAGTTTAATTTAAATAAATGTGAGGGTTCGCATTTTGGTAAAGTAAATCAGAGTAGGACCTATACACTAAATGGTAGGATCCTCAGGGGTGTGGCCAACCAAGCAGATTTTGATGTGCAGGATTATAGTTCCTTGAAAGTGAAGTCACAGGTAGACAGGGTAGTGAAGGAGTTTGGTGCGCTTGCATTTAAGGGCTAGTATATTCTGTATCGGAGTAGAGATGTCATGTTGATGCTGAACAGGACATTGGTTAGTCACATATACAATAGTGCATTCAAGTCTGTTCTCTCTGCTGTAGGGAAGATATTGTTAAACTGAAAGGATTAAGTAGAGAATTTCAAGGATTTTGTTGGGTTGGAGGTTTTGAGCGACAGGGTGAGACTGTACAGGATGAGACTATTTTTCCTGTAGTGTCAGACCGATAAAATCAAGAGAGCATGTGCAAGGCGAATCACAAAAGTATTTCTCCCAGTGTCTGGAAGTACAAAAACTAGAATGCAAAGGTAGAAAGTGTGAGAGGAAAAAGAAAGTGGACCTGAGGGGTAACTATTTCACACAGCGGGTGGTGCATATTTAAAGAACTATCAGAGGAAATTGTGAAAGCCATTACAATTACAACATTTAAGATTTGTCCAGATGAGTATACAAATCTAAGAGTTTAGACGATATGGGCTAAATGCTGGAAAATGTAACGACATTAATTTAAGCTATCTCGTTGCCTTGGACGAGTTAGACCGAAGAGTCTATTTCTGTGCTGTATAACTCTTCACCTCGATAATGGTGGCTGACAGTAATGAGAGTTATACACACTTTTCAATTGCAGATTAGACTTCCGACCGACCATTGTTCCTCGTTAATTTTTTACAACTATTTATATAGGGAGGTGGTAAACTAACTGATGGACTGTCACGTAAAATCACAGAAAGTCACACCAAACTTGTGTAGGCCATCATGTCTACTGCAGTTTAGTAAACGAGCAGAAAATTCTAATTCCAGCAAATGGTCTGTAGCCCTGAAGGATGCAGAACTTTAAGTGAATTAAAATATCCTTTTAAATGAGTTTGGTATTTCTGCCACAAATACCAAACAGGCCAACAAATCCTTCGACATTTTCCTCTTATACGATCTAATCCTTCTTAAAATTACATCAAATGTGCTTCCTCCTGGTAACTGGCCTCTGCACTGCTGAAAGTAGTGCTTCATGGGCAATCTGTTCACGTAATTTCTCATTCTATTTAGCTGTTGTAAAACACTGTTTGTACTCCGGTCTTTCCTCGTAGCTAGATTTCCTAAACATTCTTGAAAATTCTACTTGGACGATTTCCAGACCAATGATGTCTTTTCCTGTAATGTACTGACTGGAATGATATCTGGTCTGTCTTCTTGCATCAGTCATAGAGATAAAAGAGAAAATGTTCGTTCAGACCATCGAGTCCCTGATGCTCAGAAACAAGGACCTTATTATTGTGACATTTAAACATCCAAAGCACGGAAGAAATGCCTTTGGACGGGAAGACCACTGTACAGTAAATGCCACGATCCTTGACAGTGTGTAAAGTGAGAAAGGTCTTCGGCAAATTTAATTATTGCAGGCATTTTCCCCTGACTTTGGCAAATTCGTCGAGCAAATACAACGACTGGTGAAGAAGAGGGTGGTCTTTGGGTGATGAGGTGGAACTTGCGACGGACCCAATTGACGCGGGACCGGAGGAAGATGACTCCGATACAAAACAAATAGTGGATGTAATGTTAGCCCCAGACTGCGATTGTTTGATGCGAGTAAAGACTTCACATTTACTGCAATAACGAGGGCGACTTTTA
>NC_057746.1:6317302-6340327 GCF_004010195.1 Chiloscyllium plagiosum | reverse complement strand
TGTGGTTGTGATTGGGAATGGGGTACATTCTGCTCAATCAGCTCCCACCCAGTAACTTCAGATTTTACTTCTTCCGCTGCCATTTCAATACGGGAGAAGTTCAAAGGCTGTCTAATGGAAACTGCATCAACACACCAGGACGTTTCAGAACACTTCTCCAACAGCTGATTAGTCGATAGCAATGGGATGGCAACGAGAGCTCGCAAATGGCTGAAAACCTCCCAATGATTGGAGGTGGCAGTGGTAGCGGTCTTTCCAAGTTTGAGACGCTGCGGAAGTGACACAATGACTCCTGTCAAGGTGGCGCCTTGGACTTCTGGCAGTCAGCCAGGCAGCAGTGTCAGTGGAGCCAAACACTCTCCGGTTATGAGGCGAGTGTGGAGCCAGCACGGGACCCAAATTCGGTATAGGAGAAGTTGGCCCAGCGGCAAATACATACTGCCATAAGAATGGGTCTGGTACAGAAGACACTGAAGTGCGGCGCAGGTGCCGTTGATGAGCTGGCTCAGTGCTCAGAACTCATGAAGGTGATAAACGAACGAGAAGAAACTCTCAGTTAACCATTTTCTTTTATTTTTGGTATTGAAGAATTCAAAATGGCGCCAGTTTGTGGTTTTAGAGGAAGTTATTCACTGCATTTTATTGTATCATTCTCTGTAAAATACAAGTGGCAGTAAATCATTCAATTATGGTCAATTACCTTTTTGATCTGTTTCAGTGCAAGTGGTAACCTTAAGTTTTTATTTTATTATTCATTAACAGGAAGTAAGGATCGCTAAGTAGACCAATATTGATTGCTGATCCTTAATTCCCTTTGAGAACATGGAGTTGAGTCATCTTCTTGCACTTCTGCACTATGTATTTTGTAGTAGCACCCATAGTGTTGCTAGGTGAGGTTTTACAGAATTTTGAAGCTGAAACGTTAAGGGAAGAGTGATACAATTCCAAATTAATTAAGATGGTGCGTGGCTTGGCAGTAATATTACAGGTAGTGGCATCCATTATATGCATTTCTGCTTTTTTAGTCTATTTGATGGAGTTCAGAGATTTGGAAAGTTCTATCGACTGAACCTGTTGCAATGCATGTTGTTGTTAATACATACAGTTTCATCCATGCACCGATGGAGAAGGGAGTAACTGGCAATGTTGATAAACTGAATTTTAATCAAGAAGATTCTTTTGACACTCAAGAAACCTGTTTCGTGCCCAATTTTGTGAATGGCATTGCGATCACACACATCTAGGATTGTGGAACGTTTTCCACTGGTTACTTGACCTGTCCCAAAACGGTAGAACACTTCGTCCAAACCACATGTCATCCCATTAGCCTAATGTCGGTGGCCCTCATGATGGTGGAAGATATTATCCATTGCAATACCAAATGCTTTCACTCAACAACTATCCGATGGCCAGTTGTAATTTCGCCAGGACTATTTGAAATCCGCCTGAGGGAAACCTTGGTCCATCATCCACGCAAGGTTTGGATTTCCTAAATTTATTCTTCGTGAGTGCAGAACACAGAGACTTGAAGTTCAACTATGTAATCCTTTGAATTTTACATCACATATAAATATGGTTTTCCATTTATAACTTTATATGCTTTTGTAAGATGCCCCTCATGCTTCTAAATTCCAACATATATAGTCCTGAATACTCAAAATCTCTTTATTATCCAGCCATCTCAATTCAGTATCAACCTAATGAACTTTTGTACCCCCATAATCTTTCTCAACCAAGGAAACCGAAACTGAACACAGTTCGCCAGATTTGACCTCATTAACACCCTACGCAGCTGCAGCATAACCCTCCATTTTAAACTGCATTTCTCTAAAAGGAAGGATAATATTCCATTTGCCGTTCTAATTGCCAGCTGTATCTGCAAATCAACGTTTTGTAACACATTCTCATGACACGCAAATCTCACCACTTTCTGGCTGAAGAACTTTCTGCTTATTTCCATTCTAAGACGTCTTCCCTTTACTCTAAGGCCATGCCATCGTGTCCTAGTCTCTACGACAAATAGAAATATCTTCCCAGCATTTACTCTGTCCAGACCAATCATTATGCTGTATGTTTCAATTGCATATCCCCCTCATCCTTTCCAACTCTATCGAATATATAGGAGGAGAAAGTGAGGTCTGCAGATGCTGGAGATCAGAGCTGAAATTGTGTTGTTGGAAAAGCGCAGCAGGTCAGGCAGCATCCAGGGAACAGGGGAATCGACGTTTCGTGCATAAGCCCTTCCTGAAGAAGGGCTTATGCCCGAAACGTCGATTCTCCTGTTCCCTGGATGTTGCCTGACCTGCTGCGCTTTTCCAGCAACGCATTTTCAGATCACCATCGAATATAAACACAGGGTCATCAAATGGTCCCCATCTGTTAAGCTTTTCATTCCTGGGACCATTCTCATGAACCTCCACTGACAGTGCTCCAGGGCAAGTACACCCTTCCTGCGATATGGGGACCAAAACTGCACACAACACTCCAAATGTGGTCTGATTCGATCCTTGTCAAGCCTCAGATGTACATCCCCGCTTTTATATTCAAATCGTTTCAAAATCAATGCCATCATTGCCTTCCAAATACTGAGTCAACCTGCAAGTTTACCTTGAGCGAATCCTGGACTGGAACTCTCAAGTCTCTTTGCACTTGAGGCTTCTGAATTCTCTTCCCATTTAGAAAATGGCCCATGCCTCGATTCTTCCTACCAAGGTATATTACCTCACACTTTCTCGATTTGCACTCCATCTGCCACTTATTTGCCCACCTCCTGATCTGTCCACATCCTTCTGCAGATTCCCTGCCTCCTCATTATTACCCGTCCATTTGCCTATCTTTGTATTGGCTGCAAACGTGGCCAGAATGTCCTCAGTTCATTCATCCAGATCGTTAATGTATAAAGTGAAAAGTTGTGCTTCCCACACTGACCTTTGCAGAACACCACTTGTCACCGCTACCATCCTGAGAAGGACCCTTTTATCCCAACTGTCTGCTTCTATCCATGCTAGCATCTCATCTTTAACACCATGGGCCATTATGTTACTCAGTAACTTCCGATGCAGCACCTTGTTAAAGGCCCATTTGACGTCCAGATAGATAACATCCATTGGCTTTTCTTGCTCTAACTTGCTCGTTATTTCCTCAAAGAATTCTAGCAAATTCGTCAGTCATGATGAAACCATGCTGACTTTGCCCTATTTCAACATGCACTTCTCAGTATTCAAAAATCTCATTATTAAATATGGAGTCCAAGATCTTCCCAGCGACCAAGGGCAGGCTCATCAGTTTGTAATTTTCCATCTTTTGCCTTCATCCCTCTTCAAACAGTGGAATCACGTTAGCAATTTTCTGGTCATCTGGGATCCTTCCTGTTTCTAATAATTACTCTAAGATCACCACCAGCACTTCCACTATCTCTTTAGTTATCTCCCTTAGAATCCTGGTGTGCAACCCATCTAGTCTAGGTGATTTATCCACCGTCAGGCCATTCAGTTTTTCTCACATCTTCTCCGTGGTGATAGCCACCATACTCAGTTCTGCCCCCTCACTCTCTTGAGTGTTTAGGATATTACTCTTGTTTCCCACTCTGAAGATTGAAACAAAGTAATTATTCAGTTTCTCATCCGTTTCGTTGTTCCCCACAACTATATCTCCAGCGTTGTTGTTCAGTGGAGCAAACGTCCATTTCTGCCCTTATTTTGCCCTTTATACATCTGAATGTCTTCCTTTGTATTACTGGCTAGCTTACCCACATATTTAATCTTCTCCATTTTTTTGCTACCCTATATTGGTCTTTGTAAGTTTCCAAATACTCTGGTTTCGCACTGTCCTTCGCCACATTAATGCTTTCTCTTTTCCTTTAATGTATTCTGTGACGTCCGTAGTCAGTCATGGTTGCCTCATCCTCTATGCATGATGCTTCTTCTTCCTCAGAATGAATATCTGCTGTGTTCCCTGAATTGCTCGCTGAAGCGTCTGCCATTACAGTTGTACTGCCTTTCTTGCTTGACTTCTCCTCCAGTCAATTTTACCCAGCTCCTCCATCATATCTCTGTAGCTACTAAACCATTGATAGCAAAAGTGAAATACATCCATTTATCCCCACTCTTAACTTCTACTTGTTTAACCAATTTTATATCCATGCGAATACATTACCCATAACATCGTGCACCTGTATTTCATCCATCAGCTTTTTGTGCCGCACCCTTTGGAATGTCTTCTGGACATTCAAATAAATCGCATTCACCTGTTCGCTATTGTTCACCACACTCGAAATGTCGTCAAAGTAATCCAGTTAATTACTTGAGCATGATCTGTCTTTCATGAGCCCATACTACGTCGTTCGGATGCGACAATTTCTAATCAGATATCTCAGTATTTGTTCATAGATGATAGACTCAAGCTTTTTCACTACTACAGCACTGAAGCGAAAGAGCCTCTCGTCACCCGTCTTTTGACTGCCTCATCTTTTCAACAGTGGCATCACACATGCTTTTCTTTTTATTCTGCCAAAACCGCCCCACAGCCTAGGAAATTTCGGTAAATTACCACGACCAGTTTTCTTATTTTCCCCACCAACACTTTATTACCCTCGGATGCATTCCATCATGGAAACGAAAGTGGTCGACCATCAGCTCCGTTAGTTTCCCAACATTGCCTCTTATGTGTTAATGATCGTTCCCAGGTCCTCACATGCCGTACCTTCCTTGTAATCATTTATCAGCATTTTATTTGTCTTCCTCCAACCACAAAATAAATGAGCAATGTCTCGGCATTTTCTCATTGGACTTTTAAAAAATTAGCCCTTTTCATCCTCTAAATGACTTATGTTTACAATGGCTATTCATTTTCTTTTGATATATTTATAGAAATATTCTCTATCTGTTTACGAGATCCCCTTATCACTTATCCTAATGCTTGCACGATGCATCTTATTTAACCATATCCCAGACTGAACTCTTGCACCATCTATACAGCACAGCCCTGTTGACAGTTTGCAGGATTATTCTATTACCCTTAGACTGAGTACTTACGGGAATGCAATTAAGTACCTTAATGCCTGTAGACTTAAAACTGAACTTAGATATATGGCTACCATTATTTAGGGTTCTTAACTAATGTCATCTGAACTCGTCCTTTCTATCCCATGATGAATACCAGAGTTTTTTCCAGCCTGGTATGGAAGCATTTCTCAAGGATGTTCATTATCAAATTATCCTTACACAAACATCTGCATTGCTTCTGTTTTCACAGAGTCCAACAGTAGCATTTCACAAGAATCTTTGTGCATTATGATAATCTTATTACTTGGGTTTTCTACTTCTTTGAAAGTAACAACTGCGCCAGCTTCTCGTCTAATTTCAAATATCAGGCTGTAAATGACATTTTTCATCTAAAAATGATTCCGAGCCTTTTTTTTGTCAACTGAGAAACACTTTCAGCTATTTTATACTGCTTCAGCCATAAGCAGCCACGACCAGACGTAAATGATTGTGATGTGCAAGTGCCAGGAACGGAACAAAACATAACTCTCTGCCAATTAACAGTGCTGTGTTAGCATTGACACCAATACCTAACTGAACCCGAGTCGCCAGAATTATTGCTTTTCATAACTCTGACGATTCCCATATCTTCTCTCCCATCATTCCATTCTAAAGCCTTGTCTTGGTATGCAATGATTCTTAAAAGAAAAACACACGAAAAGATGATTGTGCTCAATGCATCAGTTTTGTTGTTAGTTTCTGAGTACAGCCATTCTTCAGACAACAGTCACAAAATATACATTGTTACGTTATCTTAGCAACCAAAGAGACACAGTCTCATTCAATGAAATTTCAAGAGCTTGGACAGGCATGGTTTCATCATTGAAGTTCTCACGGTTTCAAGAAATAAAAAGGAAGCCCAGCGGCACACAGTCTCTTGGTGCATGGTTTTCACCTTTGTAACATTCTCCCCCATGACATCGCCCCATTCTCTCGATCGGGCATTCATCTGCAGATGAAAATGAAGAATGAAACATTTTCTGGTTGTGCTCCGACATGAAGGAATGTCAAGTCGCACGATACTGTCTTCGTCAGTGCCCTAAAACAGTACCTCAACTTGCACATAACTTATCTTAACGTCAAAAAATTCCACAAGTCATCTCTCTTACTTTCTCAGCTCACAGGCGCTCTCTTTCAGAATACCCAAAACCTTTCATTTCTGCAAGATGTATCCCAATCGCACCCGCTTTCTGTGACCAGTGCCAGGAATCTCTAAAGTCTGATAATGGTACAGGACCTCTCTGCCAATAGCGAACTGAAAGATTCCCACAAAGAATAGAACAGTAATGAACTGTAGAAATTGTTTTAGAGGAAACTTTGTGCCATTGTGTGCGATGAGGTTCAGCGTTGAAAGAGCCACACTTAGCTTTTAGTTTTGAACAAAGAACGGAGATTGTCTGGTCATGTTGGTTTAGAGAATGAATTTTAGTACTTTCTATAAAATTAAACCTCAAAATGTCAGGTAATACAGTCTAATCTTTTACCTTCTGTCAACTCGCATCTCTTACAGTTGAACTGCATCAATTGTATTAACAAAGAAATGCCCTCGTTACAGTATCTCTGCGATTGTCTCGCCACTTGTTGCTAAAAACTGTCCACGTAAAGGTGGACATGGCTGCTTCAATGTCATTCACAATCATCATTCTGCACCAGTGAGACAGAACACTGAGTGTGGAGCGAAACAGACTGAAGCGGATTTAAATTCGGTCCTCATGTACAGCCCATCGAGCAATACGTTGTAGCAGTTGGCAGTGCTCACCTATAGCAATAGAGAATTTGTCCTCATTTTCTGAAAGCAATTAAGCAGTCTCCAAGCGAGTTAATCTGTTTAACGTCAGTTGGTGCCCAATTACTGCTCATTTGGAAAGGGTTAGAAAACAGATTCACTGAAAGACCGGAAGTCTAAAGCATTCGTTTAACTGTCTTCACACAGTTGTTGCCTGAAATGTAGTTTTTATCCAGTGACATATGTTACCACTCACACAGTGACTAAACCCTTAATGAGTTTTGCCCGTTTTTGTAGTGAACATGAAACGTGCAAATTTCATTTAATATAAACTAATCATATTTTGATGAAAGAGAATAAATTGCCTATCCCATAATAACAAATACCTGGAGTGTCGACTCTTATTACATTATGGCTTATCATGATAGCGGTGTCATCAGCAAGAAAGAAAGTCCCCAAAGCAACACTCCGTTCAACCTCTACAAACTTAATATCAGGCCGGAGTAGAAGTCCACTGATTGTGGACTTGGAGAGGAAGTTGAATTTATATTTGTGAAAATGGCCTGTTATTGTAGCTCTCTGGGAGTGTTTATAGTCTGTGTTTGTAATTCTCACTTGATAATGTCACACATCTGACAGGATTCAGTTACTTTTAAGTCACTAGCTTTTGCATCTCCGGCATCAATCCAAGACCTTACGCAAGTATGTAAATGATAAACCTTTCCAAGTGCACACATGGAGCGAGCAGGTTGTCCTGTCATGACCCACTAGGAAAGGATGGCACAAGGTAGTTGATGAAGCATTAGCCTTGTGTCTTTCTTTTACAGTGGCCTGCTGTGCCCCATTGTCATTAAGTGTGGTGTTTTAACGGGAAATCATTATCTGTTTAACAATATTTTACCCAGGTACCAATTCAACAGGAAAAAACAAAGGAAAGCAGATCACGAGAACCATTGGTCAACACCAGAACCCTGTAATGTCTAATTCGTGATCCAATGACAGAGCATGATTGATGAACCGTTTTTATCAGTAGTTGCAATAGGTAAAAGAAAACAAAAAGCAGCACCGATTCTGGATTACTGCAGTAGTCCAGAAAATATGAAGAAATATGAAGATTTGATGCATTGACCATTGCTTGATCTTTGATTGTACAGGGAGTGTTCTAGATACCTGTGGAATTGGGACAAGTTCTCGGGCTGTTAATATCCATCAGGATCCAGGATTTGTTAATTCCCAGCTCATAGTGTTTCTCAGTTCAGCCCATATGTCTATTTTCTGATTTAGATTTATGACTGCGGATCTACATGTCTCGTCAGTTCTAAGTGCCGAATTATAAAGTCTGTTCAATGCATCTGTCTCCTCCTTTTTTAATGTGGGAGCGTGAGAGTCACTGGAATTGGCAACATTGGTATTCCATCTCCAAATGGCCAGAGTATAGTTAAGTGTCAATCTTATTTGCTGTGGATCTGAAGCAGTATATCGGTGAGAGCAGTTAAGGTCTACTTTGCCTTCTCTTTGTTTCTTTGAAAAATCTAAAAGAATTTCGTACCATGTATGTTGATATGACAATCTACTTTTCTGCATATTATGATCCCTCTCCTTATTAATCCCTCTATCATTGATTGCTGAGTTTGTATTCTCTTCCATCACATGACTTGATACCATTTCTTCAATTCTTTTTTTTTAAATATAAGTTTGATGCTCCGTTTAATGTATTTTTATTAAACAATGGACAGTATTTTCGCTCGTTGGATTGCGTTTTATTTGTTGATATGTGTTCATATGTTGTATTCGGTATCCTGCCAAAACATCTCGAAAAGCCGTGGTAGTACTCGTAGAGTCATAGAGATGTACAGTACGGAAATAGACCCTGCGTTCCAACTCATCCATCCCGATCAGTTATCTTGAATTCATTTAATCCCATTTCTCAGCATTTGGCCCATTTGCCTTTAATCTTTTCATATTCAATGCTGCCAATGCCAGTGACTCTCACGCTCCCACATTAAAACAGGAAGAGACAGATGCATTGAACAGACTTTATAATTCGGCACTTACAACTGACGAGACATGTCAGTTATAAATCTAAATCAGAAAATAGACACGTGGGCTAAACTGCGAAACACTATCATCACTGAAGCAACAGTACTGAACAAATTCTATGAGCTGGGAACTAACAAGTCCTGGATACCTTTTCAATGTTATAATTGTACGTAACTCCATCAATTCCTCGAGACAGCTCATTCAATGTGTGCAACGCCGTCTGCATGCAGAGGTTACCACTTGGGTCCCTTTTCAATCTTTCACCTCTCACCTTAGACATATGCCCTCTAGTGTTGGAATCCCCTACTCTTCAGGAAAAGAAAGACTTTGTCTATTCTCCCTATCCATGCACCTCTTGCCACTATAAGGTCACCCCTCAGCCTCCAACTCTCCAGGGAGAATAAGCATGTTCATTCAGCCTTTCCTGATAGCTCAAGCCATCAAATCCCGGCAGCATCCTTTAAAATCTTTTCTGAACCCCTTCAAATTTCACTACGCCCTTCCTAAAGCAGGGTAACCAGACTGAATGCTGTATTCCAAAAGAGGCTTAACCAATGTTCTACAAAGTCGCAACATAACCTCCTAACTCCTGTACTTAATGCACTACATGTTGCAACCATTCACTGCGTTGTGCTATTAAAATCACAGACTGAAAAGGAAATGCACTTAAATTTAAAAAAAAAAGATCAGAGAACTGGATGAATACTGAAAGCAAGGCACGCAAAGTTGTGGAGAATGAATCAATCACAGGTGTTCCTTCAATAAGTCGAGCAATAAATCAAGAAATGCTCGAGCAAAGTTTTTTTTTCTTTTGTTATGAAACATTTTGTTATTCTCTGAAAGTAAATTGGCATTATACCAACAGAACTGTCTTATCACATTGATGCAATTTGGTTGCAACATGCCAATTTATATGGTTAAAAGAAGCTCCATATAAAAATTCGAGAAAACCACTTTCTACATCTCCACCAACAGCTGTTGAAGTAACCCGATCAGAATATCTTTAAAAGAAAAGCCACAATTGTTTGGGAGTTTAATTTACTTCAGATTCTGCTCAGCAATGTTCGTAAAGATAGTGGGATTCTTTTCCACTAAATTCATGAGCTGAAGATGTGGATTTTCACTTTTTTTGCCAGGCCTGTGTTAGGTCCGTACTGCACAAATGAGTTCATTTGGGAGGCATGCCTGCATCTATTGTTTTCCAATAACCAGTCAGCGAGTTGAGTGTGTTCTCCTTACTTTTTGTTCCGTCTATAGTAACGCCCAATGATGTGCACTAATGCTTCCTAAGTAACTGAACACCTGTGCCACAAATTGTGGTCAGGTATTACGAGGTCTTCGACTCTGATCATCATCTTGAATCACTATGGTTCATTGTTCATTGTTAGAAAGTTTACAACATGTTCTCTTCTGGCTTTCCAATACGTTTCAGGAATCAACAGTAAATTTTAATTTTAAAATAAATCAGAGGTGTGCAATTATTTGGTTTTCGTCCTGAAAAGCTGGTTAAGAACTCTTGGTGCAGTAGTAATGCCCCTATTTCTGAACTCCGAGGTCCAGGCTCAAGCTCCACTTATTCAAGAGTGCGCAACAACATTACTGAGCAAGTTCATTAGAAATATATCTAAAAAACCTGGTTCTTATGAAAAATAGACAATGTCTCCGGTATTCAAAAACTCGAGTATTTCTGAAGAAACTTAGATCCCCAGTTTTACCAATTTGGAGTCTCAGTATTAATATCATTGGAAATTTTGTAAGGATATTATTTACTCGTAACTGCTAAGATTTCTTTTTTAACTATAACAGTTGACTTTCATTTTAGATTAGAGTCTCGGATTTTTACAGTTTTGTTTGTTAACAGCTTGATATAGAGTGCACCTTATTTTTAATTCTGTGCAACTCAGACCAGCTTAATGGGAAACCAACAAAAGATGTGTGACGTGCCTGTCAGCACTAAATAGCTGCGATAAACATTGTGGCGTCCCTGCTAGTTAACGATGAATTTTCATCTAAATTATTAAATTATTCTATTTCCTTTCTCATTACGTATTCAGTAAATCCCGCTCTCCTGTCAGATGAACATGGTTCAGCGCATTTCAGAGTAATTTGTCCTGGAATAAATCTGAAAAACTACTAACTGAGAAAAAAACATCCTCATAAAATTCGAAGCGTATACAGCACTGTTCCTGATACCTCAATTACAGCTGTTGAACTCAAAAGACTAAACCGTGCACTCTGTCCCCAGAGTGTAGCTCCCATTTAATTTTAAAATCTATAAAACTAGCTATCAAAGCACTCTGGGTTCATTACATATATGTTAAAAAAAAGTATAACATCAGCTCATCACTAATCCCAATTCGGGTTCATTCTCTGTCTTGGATGGGAATATGCAGGTGGTGACGTACCTCTGCAAAATATCTTGCTGTGAAACCGGTTTTATATACCACTAATTTGGAAAACCTTGCTGAAGGCACTTTGACAAATTGCTGTGACTATACATATAGAATTTCTAAATTTCTGGATTGGCTCATATAGATATTCTACACTTATTTCATTCTGAGTTGGTGGGTATGAGTGTGTGTACGTCAGGAATTGTTGGTCGTGCTCAGTAAGGGCGTTCTCTGTGATGAAAAATTGGTGAATAAATATATCGGATCTGTCAGCAACTGCGGAGGGAGAGAAACACTATTAAATGATTGTACAGTGGAAACCCTCTCTAATGTTGTTTGAGAGTCATTCAAGATAAGTGACAGAATTTTCCACCGCTCAAGATCATAGTGTTTAGATATATGTAAACCAGTAATTTATCACTGAGTCCCTAACCCATCAGTTAACGTTGAGTTAATTAAACCACGTGATATATCAGACAAATCTTAACTGCGACCCAGCATATGTATAAACTATTCATTTCTCTAAGCAGTTGTGCAATTATGTCATATTGCGATACCTTCAGCGCATATCCTTATTTCTAACTTTTTAATGGATGCATTGTAACTTAATAAACATCTGTGGTCAGGCGGTACGCAGCAGAAATGCTGACAAAACATATTAAGTGCGATAAAGAAGCATGTTGGGGAATTTGGTCAAGTTGTTTAAACTGTCACTTCAATTAAATCAGTAGCCGGGACATTTTGTGATTTCTCCTGTAAACTGTGACCTGCAATTTCCTCTGTTGACCAAGGGAGGATTTCCTGTCGTCTGCTAGAAGTTCCAGCACTGAAGTGCAATTTGTGTGCGATACAGGTTTTCAGCGGTCGGTATAAAATGTGGGAGTTGTTTACTGGTAAACACCATTTACTGGCATTGAACGCTGTGATCCGATTTGGTTATTTCGTTTGCTAAATAGCAGAGCACTTTCCAGAAGGATAATTACATTTTGGAATAAACTTGAGCAGCAGATGGGATTTTGCAGCAGTGAGCCATTGAAACAAAAATTTGAGAAGCACGTGACCTGAAGTTATGTTCAGAGAAGATAAGCAACCACGAGGCAAGATCCACACCGTGACCAAAGTTGGATACTTCACTGCAACCGGGGTGGAATTTGTTTCAAGTCAAACTGAGAGAGTTAAAAGTGACTTAGGGGTAAATGCACGTTAAGTTAGAACAAAACAAATGTTGCAACAAATGTGCATTTTATATTGAGTATTGATACCAAAAGAGTCAAATAAATTCGGGCTGTTTCAGTAAAGTCCGAGTCGACTCCTTTTGACTGTCACACAAGGTAAGACCACCGGGCTGACATTCGCTGACTTTGGAACAGTTTCCAGTAGAATTCTCACACAGATATCCTGCTGCAGATATGGGACAATAAGCAATCAGCGTTTCAATGGAATTATGTTGACATCACGTGGCAGCAGTGGTGTCATTGATTATTCCGGGCTTGTAGTGCTGATGCGGGCACTCCTAGAATGGCAGCAGGACATCGGCTGTAGCAATGGCAGAGTGGGGCCGCCTTCCTTCAGTCGGGCCGAAGCTTGAACGACTGTCACACAAGGTAAGACCACCTGGATAAAAGATTTGAGTTGTTGTTTTGGTAACAGGGCTGACGTTCGCTGACTTTGGAACAGTTTCCAGTAGAATTCTCACACAGATATCCTGCTGCAGATATGGGACAATAAGCAATCAGCGTTTCAATGGAATCAAGTTGACATCACGTGGCAGCAGTGGTGTCATTGATTATTCCGGGCTTGTAGTGTTGATGCGGGCACTCCTAGAATGGCAGAAGGACATCGGCTGTAGCAATGGCAGAGTGGGGCCGCCTTCCTTCAGTCGGGCCGAAGCTTGAACTTGTGGTGCTGGTGGTGGTCGATCATATCCTGTAGTGAATTCAGTGCCTGGTGCAGGGTTCCTGGCTGGCGTAGGCCACGGGCCTGTACCTTGCAAGTCCTGGAACTGTGTTTGTGACCCTGGCTGATGAATGTGAATTCGATTTAAGTAATTTCGTTTTATTCTTTTATAATGAAAATATCACCAGGTTGTGGCAACATAACACTTTATAAATCTTACATTCATTTAATCATCTTCGTTTGCAATTGGGACTCTGTCGTCATGGAGTTCACTTTACTTCGATTGTGCAAAGTTGTTAACATCCTCAGTCAAATGCTGCTTGAAAGGTTTGTTGGGCCGAAGGGCCTGTTTCCACACTGTAATCTAATCTGTAATCTGTAATCTGTTGTAAATCCTGTACGTACGTGGATGTTTAGAGGACGCGATTCATAAGATTTTGTCCTAACTGATTCTGGAGAATAGAAGTCAAGCAGTGCTCAGTAGGTTACTGTGAGTGACAACAATTGTTCGACCATTGGATGACATATTCTGGTAATGTGTTTGCGATTGACGGTCAACCATTTAAGAGATATGTGGGTATAATAGTATTCTCCTGCTGCCTGCGGGCAGAAATACCGAGACACTTTTTTTCCATGCCATATTATGTTCGCACAACCATCTATACTACATGTTGCACAGCGACAGCTTTTAAGCAATTAGCTATCGATTTTTTCTGTGCACTATCAGGAAATCATACCTGTCTTGAAAAGGGAATGATTAATTCGACTTAACGTAACACCTCTTAAAGTGGTCACTCAAGATGAGGCCCAGAACCACCATTCTTGGTGGCTTCAAACATGGTTTACATTCGGCAATATCCACTTATTGCGACTAAATATCCTTCGGGACAGGACTGTTCTTGAACATCCACTGAGATGTGTCAGGTGTTCATGACAGACAAAGGCGAGATCACAATATTTGGATCTTTGTTTGACGGAATTAGATTGGTGTAATGCAGCTTCACAACGATAATGCAACGTCCATTGCTTTCTCGTGATGCAAAGGGGAAAATGAATCTGCAACAAGTGAATTGGTGATTATAAAATTGTGAAAAAAAATCTGTTTCATTTTCTCTGATCATGTGTCACAAGCACAGTCTTGTATTAAAGACATCTCAGGAGTTAGTCTGCTCGGTTACTAGTAATGTTACAGCAACACTCGCCAATTGATTGCAGTAAACTCCATCATACTGGAAACTTCCTGTTGCAATGCCATGGCAATATTTCGTCGATTGATGTTCAATGTTAGAAATGCAGCATGTGCTACCTTGCAGATCGTATCCTTGCTATGAAAGTTCAAGGGTCCCAGCATTGAAGAGAGCTGGTGAACACATTCTTTACTCAGTTTTGCTCTTTTTTTATGGACTGTGATGATCGGACACAACGTAAGTAAGGATGTTGCAAATGAGCTGCATTATGAAGAGAGGTTGAGTACATTGTGTGTGTATTTATTGGAATAAAGAATCAACCTTATTGAAATATGCAAGCTGATTAGAGGACCTGAGACCGTAGATGAGTAAAGCTTGTTTGTGTTTGTGCGAAAGTTTACGACCAAAGAGCATAATGCCAGGATAACGATCAGTGTATATAAGAGAATAAAGACATTACGTTGCTGTTATTGTAAAAATGTTATTTTGTACTTAATTATTTTGATGAGATGTCATAAAAACAGAAGTGCAGAAGAGCCGAGTTTGAAAATGGAACAGTCGTGGCCAGTTGTCCCAGTTCAGATTTTCTCTAGGAGTATGTTTCCAGGAAATTTTCATGCTCCAGTAAAGAATTCCTCTGATAATCTCTGGACGCTCTCTGTGGACGTTTTTCCCTCCTGTCTCTCAGAAATTGCGTTTGTATTCATCTTTTTGCCAAGGGACGTGTTTATGGGATGTTGCTATATTGGAACAGTTAATTAGGTATCGTGTCGGTTCATTTTTCCAGCAATTATTCTATTTTCAGCTCTCTTTTGTTTATGCTTCAACTGCAGTCATTGGATAAATTCTATTTTTCTCAAAGTCAAGTGGTTTGCCGAGTTTCGTCACACCTGGAATGGTCACTTCACATCTGTCTTAAAAATAAGCAAAAATTAGCTTCTTAGAATACGTTGAGAGTGTCAGGCATGCTCCATAACAGATTTGACTCTCGTCTGGACCGACACTATAATTCCACTTTGGATCTTGTGTTGTTGGAATCAATGGTTGTGAGTGGTAGATTTTGTGTTCGAGGATATGAATTCGGTTGGCTTTGACTGTGCTTTATGTTGTCATGGCTTTTTTTGTTATTAAGAGTTTTCTGGAGGGTGGTGGAAGAGGTGACTTTGGGCGTTTTACAAATGGAGATCAAGGCAAAGCTGTTGGAATTGGCAGACACGCTGGAGTTGGGCTTGACTTTGTGTCTGAGAAAACCCGAGGTAGTTATACCAATTGCTGCAAATTTAAATTCGCTGGAAGCGCCATCAGAATTCAAATGATGATGAAGATGCTTGAAAATGAAAATGAATTGAAACAGTTTAAATTATGGCGAAAGGAAAGGGGAAGAGAAGAGAAAAGAATCGCCTGAGGAGAACAACGAGAAATAGAAAGTATCACTTTGGCAGAACAAATCGCAAAGGACAGGAGAGGATTGGGAGAAAGGGAGAGAGTTTGGACCTCAGCGTTAGCACTTAGACAGGAGGGTCGACCTGAAAGAATGAAGGTGAAGGCAGAGGTAGGTTTAGTGAGTAGCATAGTGATGAAAATCGAACTCATCGTAGCCAGAGGCCTGCTGGGGATACAATTAAATATATCGAGGCATTGCCTAAATTTAATCAGAATGATTTAGAAGTGTTCTTCATTATAGATGAGAAAGTACGCAAAGGACAGGAGCCCCCAGAAGAAAGGGAAAATGGGAGATAAGACAGGGAAAAAAGAGAGAGAGAGAGGATTGGGAGAAAGGGAGAGAGTTTGGACCTCAGCATTAGCACTTAGACAGGAAGGTCGACCTGAAAGAATGAAAGTGAAGTCAGAGGTAGGTTTAGTGAGTAGCATAGTAATGAAAATCGAATTCATCGTAGCCAGAGGCCTGCTGGGGATACTTTTAAATATATCGAGGCATTGCCTGAATTTAATCAGAATGATTTAGAAGCGTTCTTCATTATATTTGAGAAAGTCCCTAAGCAAATGATATGGCCAAGGACCAGGAGTTTATTTTTGATCCAAACAAATTGGTAGGGCCAGTTCGTTAGGTACTTGCATCACTGTCAGAGGAGCTATCTGAGTAGTATGAGGAGACGAAGAAAGCTATCTTAAGTACATTTGAGCTTGTGCTAGAAGCCAAAAGCTAACGTTTCAGGAACTTAAGTAGGGACTCTGGTCAAACATGTATTGAGTTTGAAAGGATCAAACAAAGAAGGTGGATCAGGGCATTAAAATAAATATATGACTCTCTTAGGTGATTATTTTGGAGTAGTTCAATAAAATCATTTCCTGAGGTAATGAGAACTCATGTGGAAGAACAGAGAGTTAAAACGGCAAGATTAGCAGCTGAAATAGCTGATGGTTATGAGTTGATTTTGCTTCAAATCAAAGTCTTTCTTCTGACATCAATTTCAATCTGTGAGGGATAGAAATTCGGAAACAGAGAAATCCTCACGTGTTAAAGAAAAAAGTAAATGTCATTGAAGATAATATAACTAGCTTTCCACAGGGTAAAAAGGAAACCCATGAAGGTGAAAGAGAAGTCACAAAGCTCCAGTGTTTCCATTGCAATAAAGAAGGCTTCATGAAATCACAGTGTTGGTGGTTTATAAATAAACCAGGAAGACAAATACAGGAAAACAGGAATAGCTAACGATTTTTTTTAAACTGGGAAAGGAAATCACAGTACAGTCTAAATAGTTGCACCAGAATGTACAGCTTGGTCGGAGGTCGGTTAAGAATGAATTGCCATATCTTCTTAAATCATTACATTACCGAGGATATTAACTCGAAGCGCGGATCAAATCTCTAGCGAGAGTACCACTATGCGCTCATCTCCACTTGATCTGCCGAGAGATATAGAGTCACTGAATGTGTCACAGCTCCTATTCTGAAAATTGTATTCCACTCTACTCCCTCTCTACTCATGTAACATTTTACTTCTTGACTTTAGGTCTCTCGTATTTGTGGCAGAACAAGATTGAGGGATGAACTGACCTGACTGGTCAACACGTAAGAGGAATAGATATGACTATTACATGTTTCCCCACAATCGGTGAATCAATCATTCGTCCCGGAGCTGTTGGGTGCAAGTAACACTTTTCAATCTTACCATTCTTCCTTTTATTTATGTATTCTGACAGCACACACACCATACATGAAAATCACAATTCATTGCTGCTGTCCTTCTCAAAACCATTGTTTGTAAATTAAGTTTCTATTGAGCACAGGACAGAGCTTGCAAAGGGTTTTGCATCATTCCCTGAAATCTCCTCACCTATACCTTTTCCGAATGGTTGAATAATGTAAGAGTTTGTCAAGTTAGATCATTTAAATACAGTGCAAAGAAAATGTCACCTGTGGATCTGGAAAAATCCAAAGATACTGTTAAGGCTGAGACAATCCTGAACTCTCACTTCTGTCTTCTGAATTTTCGTGGATGACTGGAATACACATCACTTCTAACTATTCCGTTTCAGTGCTTAAGGCGACAGATAGAAGACACAAGCTGTCATTCTGGATCATTAAGCACTGACATGCGCGGATCTTGTTTTGGAGTCAAGAAATCATTTTCTCGGCACAAAAAAGTTTTTTCATCGTACTATGCTTACTAACACCTCACAGCATCAATTGTAAGCTGTCTCACGAACAACTACCAATGCTGTACGTTGACTAAAGTCGAATCAGCATTACTAATAGAGTAATAGAACCGCACAGTAGAGAAAAGGACAGAACACCCATTGAGTTTGTACCAACAAAACCGCACTAAATCTTTAGTAGATCCACTTTGTTCCACTAGGCCTCCACCTTTGAAGGTTGAGACATTTAAGTGTTCATCTAAGTACTTCTTAGAAGTTGAGAGTTTACCTATCTCAACTACCCTAACAGGCAGTGCATTTCCCATCCCCTCCCCAGCCACCAGCGCACTGGCTGAAGCTAAAATCTCATCAACCACTGTCTAAGTCTCCTGCCTTTCATTTCACAGTGTTCCCACTCTTATTGAGGTTCACCTGAGAGGTGCCCCTCCTTGTGATCCTTCCTGATGCTCATATTCTTGCAGTCCTCAATCAGGTTTCGCGTCAAGCTTTCCTGCTCACAGACAAAATAACTTGAGCTATCCTATTCCAACCTCTCTTCAGAGGGACACTGCTCAATTTCAAGCAACATCCTGGAAAATCAAAACGAGAAATTGCAGGAGAAACTGGCAGCATTGTGAAGATAAAGCAGAGTTAACATTTCAGATCAAGTCACTCTTCTCAGCATATCCTGTTGAATCTCTAGAACGCTCTCTCTAGTGCAATCACATCTTTGTTATCGTGTGCAGACTGGAATCGTTCACAGTGCCCTGTGGCCAAACCAAAGTTGTGTGTACCTCCAAAGTAACCTCCTACCTTTTATGTCTATGTCTCTCTGAGAAAGGCTGGTGTGCTGCATTCTTTAATTGACTGTTAACCTGCCCAGACACTTTCAGCGATTTGTGAACAATAACGCCAATTAGCACTGTTTCTTTGAGCTTCCTTGTGGCCTTGTGGTCTACTTAGTTGTTCGAAATGGGTGGATATCTGGGATGCTTGGGTGTGGAATGTCACCTTGTCCGAGCAGATGCAGTGGAGGCCGAGGAATTTGTAGAAAGGCATGGAATTCTGACAGGAGGAGGCGTAGTCCAGGTAGTTATTGAAGCCTGTGTATTTGTAGTAAATGTCCAACTGGAGACTGCCGACGGAGATGGAAACAGAGTGGTAAAGAAAGGGGGGGGGGGGGGGGGGGAAGTGTATGCGATAGATCAAGTAATTTGAGAGTGGGCTGAAACTTGTGGGTGAAGCTGATGAACTGCTCCAGTTCAGCCTGGGTGCAGAATGCTGTACCAAAGCAGTCGTAAATATAACGGTGGGTGACGTGGGTCATAGTGCCTGTGGAGAAACTGTTCGACATGGCTAACAAAGAGGCAGGTGTAGCTGGGAGCCATCCGAATTTCCATGGCCACACCTTCGATTTGGACGAAATGGGAGGTGTTAAAAAAAAAGCTATCAAGGGTGAAGACTAGATTGGTGAAAAGGAGGAGGGTATTGGTGGAGAGGGACTGCTTGGGTTTGTTGGAAAGGAAGATGCTGAGGGCCTGAAGACCATTCTATGAGGGCCTGAAGACCATGCTATGGACATGTATAAGTACTGAATGCCCACCCCTCGCGATGATAAAGTGCTGGGGGTAGGAGAACTGGATGTTACCTAAGAGATGGAGGGTTTGGTTGCTGTTGCGAATGTAAGTGGGATGTGGTGGACAATGTGGTGGAGGCAGATACAATAACAAAGTTTAAGATGAGGCTTGAGAGATATATGAATAGGTAGGGAATAGAGGGATACATAATGTGTCGAGGCAAAAGGTTTTCATTTTGGAAAGATACCATATGTCAGTCCAGTCTTTGTGGGCTGAAGGGCCTATTCTGTGCAGTACTGGGATTTATTCATTGCGTTTTATTATGGTATTAACTGCATAAACAAAATATTGATTAGGTACTACTGTCTCCTATTTTTAATAGATATTTTTATTAGAAATTTAACATTTTTACAAGTTTACAAAAATAAACAAAACTCTCAGATATAAACATTGATATACAATTAGCTCAAATATACAATAGCCAAAATTTGACACAAAAAAAACCAAAACAACAAAAAAAAACCGAAAAGAAAAAAATACAAACAAACAAAACTCAACTATCTCCTAATCTAACCTACAACTAACCAAGGTGTATATTTAAGTCTCTTACATGCTCGGGGTGTGTTAGCATCAAATGTAATAAAACCCGTATTCGTGCGGGATTCCTCCCCCGAGGGGCCGCGGACCAGCCAGGTTTGTAATCTCAATTAAATAAAAGCCCTTGTTAGGATAGCCGAAATATCTGTATTTATGTAATTCAAAAAGGGCTGCCATATTTTATAAAGTAATTCGGTCTTTCGGTGCACCATATTTGTAAGGAAGTCAAGGGGAATACATTCCATAATTAGTCTGTGCCAATTTGAAAGTCCAGGGGGGCCCTCAGCCGCCCAGTTCACCAAAATATTTTTCCTTGCACAGAAAGAAAGAATAGAAAATAGTCTCTTCCCGTACATGTCCAGGGAAGGAAAGTTCGAAAAGCCCAAAAGGAGAGATACAGGGTCCACTTTAAATTCCGTTCCTAAAATTTCTGTCAGGGTACCTGCTACTTTAGTCCAATATCTACGGATCTTACTACAGGTCCACAAGCAATGTACAAGAGTGCCCACCTCTATTTTACATTTGGGACACATTGGAGATGCTCCTGCCTTAAATTTTGCCAATCGAACCGGTGCTATATGGGCCCTATGAAGTATCTTCAGCTAGATAGCCTGGGTTCTGTTACAGATAGTAATTCTTCTAGCATTTTCCCAGATATCATTCCACGTTTCTGTGGAGATTTCTAGTCCCAGATCCTGAACCCATGTTTTAAGCAGATTATCCATATCTCCCGATACTTCATCATGTAATAAATGATAAATAGTACTGACGGAAGATACCCCCACTGGTCGTAGGACACTACATTCTCTATCGGATTTATAAAGACTATCTAATAACGTAGTCTTCTTCTGTATATAATCTCGAATTTGGAAATATCGAAAGAGGTCTCCATTGATTTTCCTCTTGTCTGAGGATAAAAGGTTAATAAGTGGGTATTTTACTTGAGGGGCCTCGATGTCCAACCAGATTGATTGTGGATCAGACAAGACCCAATCAGCTATGTAACTTAATCGGGAACTTAACTGATATTTCCTAAAGTCTGGTACGTCCAATCCACCCCTTGCCTGTGGAAGCTGTAGCTTCTTCAGCTTAATGAGGGGCCGCCTATGATTTCAGATAAAGGAACTCAGCCAGCCATATAATTTACATAAAGCCGTCCTCGGCAGCATCATCGGAAGCATTCTCATAGGATATAGGAGACGGGGCAGGACATCCATTTTGATTAATGCTATTCAACCCAACCAGGAAATTGGTAGGTCTCCCCATCGCTGGAGGTCCTGCCTTATCCTTTCCAATAAATACACAAAATTAGCCTTATACAACTGACCTAATACTGGAGTAAAAAAATTGCCTAAATATAAGAAGCCCTCCAGGGACCAGCGAAAGGGAAAAAGGGATCCGTCCGCTAAGCGGGGTATCATAGCAAGGCCACACATTGGCATAGCCTCCGATTTTGAAAAATTAATTTTATAGCCTGAGAATGCACTAAATGTATTAATAACTTGGATTAAGCGAGGTATGGACATCAAAGGGTTACTGAGGAATAGAAGAACATGATCTGCATAAAGGGTAATTTTATGTTTACCTGTACCAATCCTTGGGGCCACTATATTAGGATCAGCTCGTATAGCTTCTGCTAGTGGTTCAATTATTAGCGTGAATAACAATGGCGAGAGGGGATATCCCTGACGGCAGCCCCGACCCACACTGAAGCTATCCGAGCCTAATCCATTGGTAACCACAACTGCTTTGGGATCACTATACAATGTTGAGACCCATTTGGTAAACACCTGTCCAACGCCAAACCTCTCCAATGTGTAAAACAAATATGACCATTCGACCCTATCAAATGCCTTTTTCACGTCTAATGAAACCACTACTCCTGGTATCTTTCCCTGATGATATGCTTGAATCATATTCAGAGCCCTTCTAACATTATTGGATGATCTACGGCCCTTAATAAACCCCGCCTGATCCTCCTTTATAATATGTGGCAGTATCCTTTCTCGTCTCAGTGCTAGCGTTTTAGAGAGGATTTTAAAATCTACATTTAGCAAGGATATTGGTCTGTGTGATGTACAATCTTCTGGGTCCTTTCCTTTTTTAAGGATAAGAGAGATATTTGCCTCTTTCAGCGAAGGCGGGAGACAGCCCTGACTATATGCATAGTTATACATGTCCATAAGTGGACCAGCCAGTATTTCTGCAAATTCTTTATAGAATTCAGCTTGAAAACCATCTGGGCCCGGCGCCTTACCATTTGCCTAATTGCATTAACTATTTCTTGGGGTGTAAGAGGAGCATTTAGGACCGATACTTGTTCCGGAGTTAGGTCTGGAAAAGTCAAATTTTTAAAAAATGACTGCATCCTCTTCGTCCTATCTTCACAATCCTGTGATTTATATAACTCAGAATAAAATTCTCTAAAGGTCGCATTCATCTTTTTGTGATCATGAGTCAAAATACCCGTACTTTCCTTGATAGACATAATAGTCTGAGGGGCCTTTTTTTTCTTTGCAAGAAATGCTAAGTATCTTCCCGGTTTGTCGCCATATTCATATAACCTTTGCTTTGCAAAAAATATTTCCCTCTTAGCCGTTTGAGTAAGTGTAGTGTTTATAGCTGTCCTAAGAGCTGTAATCCTTTGCAATTTAATAATAGAAGGTCTATCAGTGTATGCTGTTTCAACCGCTTTTAAGCGGGCTTCAAGCAGACGCTGCTGTTCTCCCTTTAATTTCTTCTGGGTCGCTGAGTAGGAGATGATCAAGCCTCGCGTGTAAGCTTTGATGGTCTCCCACATCATTGACGGGTTGCTAGCTGTACCTGAATTAATTTCTAAAAAAGTTTTAAATTCTTGAGAGAAGTACTTTACAAATTTACTATCTTTCATTAAGAAGGGGCCCATACGCCAATGCCGAGGGGATGTCCCACTGTTCCTCGCCTTAGTTTCCATATATACAACAGCGTGGTC
>NC_057746.1:6296074-6315573 GCF_004010195.1 Chiloscyllium plagiosum | reverse complement strand
ACCCCCAGCTTTTATATATATATATATATACACACATATACATACATCCCTCATAGAAACATAAAATAATAACAGAAAACAACCCCAAGGGGGTGGGGGGAGAAAATCAAATCCCTCTCCCCACCCCCATTATAATATTAAACAGTAAGGTAAGAAAAAAAAGGGGAGGATATAAACCAAAGCGGGGGGGAAAGGCAGACCAACATCCATTATGTCTTACAGTTTATCTAAGAGAGTCCAAGAATTCCTTAGCCTTTTCTGGTGATCCAAAGTTATATACGGATCCTTCATGGTTAAAGCGTAACATCGCTGGGTAGCGTAAGGAGTACTGAATATTTAAGTCCCTTAAAAGCTTCTTCACCTCGTCGAATACCTTCCTCTTTCGAACCAGAGCCGGGAAAAGTCCTGAAATAGTATGATCTTGGATCCTTTGTAGATCATAGCTTGGGGGTCTTTTCCGAGATTTCTAGAGGCTTCTAGGAGTATTGCCTTTCCGTGTAGCTCTGCAGCCGGAACAGGACCGGGCGCGGGCGCTGGTTCGAGCCGGGCCCGCGTATTGCGACCCGGTCGGCCCATTCCACCCTTGCCTGGCCTGATCCAGCTTGCAGATTTAAAAGCTGTGGCAGCCACTGCTCCAGGAATGCTGTAAGCTGGCCTTCCTCTTCCCGTTCGGGAAGGCCCAGCAAACGAATATTTTTTCGGCGACCTCGATTATCGAGGTCGTCAATATGATTTTCCAAGGTCCGGACTCGCTGCTCGAGAGTCCGGACCTGATCCACGGCCGATTGAGCAGTAGTTTCGGAGGTCGCGGCCTTTAGCTCCGCCCCTCCGACTCGGAGTTCAATTTCTTCAATCTCTCGGTCGTGCTTCTGCAGCGCGGCCGAGAGCGACTCCCAACGATTTCTGGATTCTGCAATAAAGGCATCGATCTTCGAATCCAGCTTGGAAAGCATTTCTGCAAGGCTTGTTACTGTTGGTAAGTCCCCCGGGGCGGCTGTGGATGCCTCTGCTGCAGCTGGAGAGGGTGGGGGAGGGGTTCCTGCTTGCTGAGAGCTGCGGGCTCCCTTCCCTTTAGTCATTTTAACTTAGGATTAAATTGTTTAAATGTAGTATTACACAACTAATTAAATTACACAACTATTATAAATGATTTGGTGAGCTTGGTAGGGGGTGGGTGACCCACTGTACCCAAGTCTTGGGAGGAGCACTATAGACTCAGTCTTGCTGGGTCGCCGCCATCTTGGATCCCCACTGTCTCCTAATTTAAGTGAAATATTTTTCGTAAGTAAGAAGGTTGGACATTTAGAAAGAGTGAAAACAAACCTCTGAATGAAATTGGGCAAGAAACCAGCGGTCATCATGCCGTAGAAATAGATTCCATGCACAAGTGTTCAAGGGTAAACGACTGTCCTCAGTGGGCAGGCATTATTGAGCAGTTCTGATTGTGTATCTTTATTGAAAAGTTCTCATTGGTCGGTCTTCATCGAGTAGTGCTCATCAGCTGGTCTTAATCAAGTGTGCTGAATGGAGCTGTTTCACCAATTGGAAGATGGACCAGAAAAAGAGAAATGAGACCCAGGAACAAGTTTTCTAACACCTCGGTGAGAACAGACAGCGTTGTCTCTATCACTTTATTGAGACAAATACATTCTACAGTTACTGTCTGTTTCTTTTCTGATATCACTCATCTATCACCAGATGTCACTATTATATATTTTCATTGTGTAACTAATGTATCATATTCAACTATTACTTCCCATTAAAGTCGATAAAATACCAGAGAATTGCTGATAAGTCATTGACTGGCTATATTAGGGTACAAAAAACATAAGACCAAGACCCCACCGCTCAGCTCGCACCCCAAACCAACAAGGAGGTTTTAGTGAATTCAAGGAAAATGTGGGTAATGAGCTGCAAGGCCTGGAAGTCACAACAGGGTGAGTATAGCAATACCCTGCCATGGACTTCAATCACTGAAGAAAGCAACTGGCAACAACATTCACTAAGGGCTTTCTGGGGCACATGATTGTGGAGTTTGAAGTCAGTTATCAGCCAACCTGGGTAAAGACTACGGATTTCCTTCCCTCAAGCTTGATAGCGAACCTGATAGGGTGTTTACATGCTCACCATTTCTGAAACTAGCTTTGAATTGCCGATTTATTGATGCCATGGTGGGATTTGAACAACAGTTCCAGAGCATCACCCACCGCGTTATTAGTCGTATGACATTACCACTGCATTGATATTGTGGAAGAAGACTGGGATGGACAATGGATTTTGTGGGCGAAATTTAACCTGAGTGCTTGCTGGTGAATGCGTTGTTGCCTTGTGAAACTGCCTCAGACTGAACAAACACTGTCAGTTATCGCCAACGATAGCAAAACCAATTGGTGTCTAGCCCTTCTGCCTGTGGAGTTCATCTCTGAGATACTTGCTTGCTCCATTCCCTGCTGCTCACCTGCCACGCCCACATTTGCTCCCCTTTGCCAAAAGCAGGTGTCTGCCCACTGAACACACAATAGCAATGCAAGTGGGCAATGCCATCACCCAGTTGAGATCCCCAACTCCTCATCCCCTTCCACAGTAACCAAAGAGGCTAGATGCCCAGTAATCTCCCTGAACAAAGCCACTGTGGAATTTGTACTGCTAAGGTAATGTCCATCCATCCAAATGTCACCATCCCCTCACTCACTGGCATGCTTTACTGCCAAACAAAGGACCACCCACGGGATGAACACCTCATCTCTTCTAGTGCCAGAGTGACAGCAAGTGAAAACAGCTAGGTGAGCTAGAATGCATCAGCTCCGGGATAAGGCGACTCATCGACTGTGAACTTGATGCCCAGACAGTGAAAGAAAGATAGGGTCTTTCCAACCAATCTCTCCAGCCCCTATCCCTGGATGATCTGCAAACTGCTGTTTCACCAGAAAAAGAGTGGAGATGAAACAGGTAGTCTCTGTGGGTACGGGGGCTCTGCAGGATTTGAAGTGGCCAAGTGCTGGAATCAAGACTCAGAGGAAATCGTGAAAAGAGAATCATGAAATTGAAAGCTTGCTGAGGAAGTGTTGGGGGAAGGAGTGAGAGACTGAAAAGAAGCCTGACAGCGTTTAGCCCAGCTGAGAAGGTGAGGAATGGAAAAATCGAAAAGTAAAACTGGATATCACTGAGAAAGATTTCCTCTCAGGGGAAAGGATCCAGAGGAAGATTTCTATATTTTCTAATCAATCAGTACAGAAATGTTATTGTACACCGCTGAAGGAAGTAGGACTTGAACTTCGACCACAGGTATGCATATGATTACGGCAAGCGAAGAGACACCACAGAGGAAGGCTTAGCTTTGACAAACTCGCTGTCAACGAAAAGCTGGAGGTATGCTTGTGAATGCCTACGTGGATCCATTCCAGACTGCTTTAGTCATTTCTTAACGGTAGTTCGCTGTCACAGGGAGAATAAAGCTAAGAAGCAGACTTGGAGCAGTCATTCAGGCAATCCGTGTCAATAGACAACCACTGCTGAGAGTGAATTTCAAGGCCAGGTTGCCAAAGGTGAAAAATTGTGAAAAAACTAATTAAGGTGCATAATATGCCAAAGGGAATTGACAAAGGATGTTTCCTTAGTTCAGGCAATCTAGAAGCCATCGTGTTAGGATAAGGGTGGCAGAAGTTAAACAGAATTGAGGAGAAATTGTTTCCCTTAAAGGGTAATGGTTTTGTCGGAATTCACATCACTAGAGTGTGTGGCTGCTGGGGCATTGAATAGATGTAAACAGGAGATACAGGTCTTTAGATAGTAATGGGTTAAAGGGGTATGGCTGGATGATGGAAAAGTGGAATTGGGGCCGGGATGAGATTAACCATAATAGTATCATGTGGTGGAGCAGGCTTGAGAGGTTGACTGGCCTACTTCTGCTATTATTTAGGTTTTTATGGTGTTGGAGATGTCCACTGATTGCCTGCATCAACAATTTGTGGCCACATCTCGTGCACAGAGCTCTTGAAGAATATATTAACCTCGTTTAGTTGAACATTCTGACAAGATAGCATGTATTTGTGTACGGGAACCAAGTTCACCTCTCCGCCACTCTTCAATAGGATAAATTCAGGATCTTCCCACAGGTCTTTCCAGCCCAGGAAATGTTAAAACACTGTCAGCTTTTAAAGCTTTCTGCCAACCAGAATCTCAATTCCTGACTTTAATAAGCGGCTCGAGTTCACACAGGCATGGCAGTCCCTGATCATGACAAAGTGGTGCATGTGGGGTCTTTACAATTAAACACCTGCCGCAGTTCACTGCCCCTGATGATCCCATTTTACCATGAAAATGGCTGGTGTTCGAAATCCGGGAACAGGGGCAGATTGCCTGAATGTGGAACTCACTTTCTGCCTGTCTGCGATGAGTAACTTCAGCCCACTAATCCACAATCCACCCGCCCACCTCTCCATCAAAACGGACATCCACTGTATTCCCTTGTCCGGAGTGAAACACTGGCTTTGAGGAAACTGCACGCACTCCAGTCAAACGATAGAGGAAGAGTTGATAAGATAAGCCATTTGGACCTTTGCGCCTGTGTTGTCTCTCCCTCTGAACAACTGACGTGGTGTCATTATTTACGCCTTCACCCTTTAATACTGCACATTGTTCCTTTGGAAATAAGCAACTCACTTCCTCTTCGAAGCTTTCTTGCAGACTATGTTTGCTGCAATGTCAAGCAATGGACTCTAGACGTGAGGCACTCATTGTGGGAAAACATCTATCGTCATTTTTTTCTTACTAACACTTTGATCTTTCTCATTCACAATTTTTAACAATTGTCTCCCATTCCACTGAGCATCTCATGACCTTGCACACCTCTCTGTCGATTCTTACATTTCAGACGACAACAGTTTAGAGTTGAACAGTTTTACTTGGAAACACAAGCTTTCAGAACGCTGCTCCTTCGTCAGGTAGCTAGTGGGACAGAATCATAGGACAAGAATTTATAAACCTAGTATAAGTATTTATACACTGTAAATTCCATGTCCTATGATCCTGTCCCATTACTGAAGGAGCAGCTGTCCGAATGCTTGCATTTCCAAATGAACTTTTTGGCCTATAGCCTGATGTTGTGTGATTGTTAACTTTATCAACCCCAGTCCAATACTGACATCTTCACATCATGATTCTGACCTCGGTTAGTGACCCATCCGGAGCCCCTATGTTCAAATCCTGGGCTATAATGCTCCCGTGGCAACAATAATGTTCTGTCCACCTTCCCCGCCTCTTTATGATCCCTTCATTTCATTCTTGGTCAGGGATCAAACTCATGCCTTCTCAACAATCTTTCCAACTGTTTCCCCCTCCCACCACTCTGAAATTACAGTCTGTGATGTCCCATACAGGCTTTGAGGAACATAGGCGCTGGAGTAGACCTATCCACCAATTGAGCTTGCTCCACAATACTAGATCATGCTTTTTGCTTTATTCATTCATGGCATGCTAGCATCACTACCTGGGGGACTATCTCAAATATATTGCTGTGAGTTTGGATTCACGTGTGCCATAGGCATTTAGATTGTCGAACATTCTGAAATGCATTCAACCCACACCCCTACCATATACCTGCAACCTTGCATTTCCCATGGCCAACCCAGCTGGGATACACGTCTCTGCACATCTGTGGAGCAATTCAGCATAGCCAATCTGCCAAACATGCACATCTGTGGACTTTGTAGGAAACTGGTGCACCCATAGAAAACCACACAGACATGGGAAGAATGTGCACGTCAATCACCCAAGGCTGGAATCGAACCCGTGTTCATTCTGCAGTGAGGCTTCTGTGTTAAACACTGTACCCTGTTCTGCCCCGCCTGATCATGTAAGTATGACAGATTTCTTTCCCTAAAGCATATTATCGCAAAACAAATGGGATCTGTTTTATTGACAATCGGCAATGGATTCATGGTCATCTTTAGATATTTATCCCCATGTTATTATTGAATTCAATTGCAATCGACTGCCAGGGTTGGATTCGAATCCACAGCCCCAAAAAGCCACTTGAGTCTCTGGATTAAAATTCCAGTCATAATACCACTGGGACATCGCCTATGCCCTGCTGGTGATTAGCTACCACAATGCCATTATCCCGTGCTATCCCCAAATCAGACGTCACAAGACACCAGGTCATAATCCAACCAGTTTATTTGAAATCACAAGTTTTAGGAGAACTTCTCCTTGGTCTGGTGGTGTCCAACCATTGCATCCCCACATCATCCCCGTATCAGTTGGTGGTGTCGAGAAAGCTTTCAAAACTCTCATGATCTTGCTGAATGACTGAGCCTCGACAGTCCTCTGGGCATACATTCCAAAGATTAACCACCCATTGTGTGAAGATGCTCCTCTTCTTCTAAGTCCTAAGTCGCTGCCCGTTTCTCCTAAGAACCAATTCCCTTGTTCATTGGGAAGGAAATGTATCATGCGTTAAGACCAAAATGATACAAAATACTCTAGGGACGGACTGTGGGCAAAATAATGATAACATGTATCATTTCGGTCTTGTCAACAAACTTGCCAGGAATTGAAGGACGCTAATTCATCTTGGTTTTCTAACTACGCAGTAGCCCCAGTCACCCTCTCATATCTGAGCTAATACTGGGTGTCACATATGGGTTTATCAATGGGAATTGACTGATTGTGTTAGGTATTATCATCAATAATGGCAGTCCCAAAATAAGCAAATATAGATTAAAATTATTGTCCAGCAGTGGGTGAATGCAGACTGAGAATCTACATTGGACATATCCAGTAAATACAGATAACATGGTGGCTCAGTGGTTAGCATTCCTGCGTTGCAGCTCCAGGGACCCCGGATCGATCCCACCCTCATGTGACTGTCTGTGTGGAGTTTCCACACTGTCGCCATGTCTTCGTGGTTGTCCCATGGGCTGCAATTTCTGAGCAAAGATGTGTGCGTCAGGTGGATGAGCCAAGATATGTAACCCATAATGGCCAGGGATGAGCAGGAGAAGTGGATTCACCATGGGGAATACAGGGTTGTAGTTGGGGTGTGGCTAGGCGTGATGCTTTTCAGAGGTTAAAAATCACACAACACCAGGTTGTAGTCCAACAAGTTTATTTGGAAGCACTAGCTTTCATCGTGCTGCTCCTTCATCAGGTGATTGTGGAGTATAAGATCTTTGGACACAGAATCTATAGCAAACCTTTACAGTGTGATGTAACTGAAACTCCATCTTGAAAAACGGACCTGGACTATTTGTTAGGTCTCTAATATTTTAGAATGAACATGCTGGTTTCAGTTCTTTTATATACAAATACCAGAATTTTCTAAAAGTTACATTCTGGGCAACGTTGGTCCAGATAATGCATTGAAGGTGAGAGGTGCACTGTGTGAGGCTGTCTGTGCCCCCAATGACTGATTTTAGTCAAAAGAAGGGATTTACAGAATCTTACATGGATTCGTGCAGTTTTTGAGAAAAATAAAATGTAATTCTGCAAGTACAAATTCACCCCACAAATGTATATTTGTTTGTGCGTGTGGACGGTGGTGTCGTGGAGTGGGTGTGTCTGTGAGAGTTTGTTTGAATGTGTATGTGTGTGAGTGTGAGTGTAAGGGGCTATAATGTGTGAGAGGGTGCATGTTAGCCTGTATGTGTGAACGTTTTAGAGAGCATGTGTATGAGAGAGGGTTTGCGACATTGTATGTGTCTGTAGGAGTGTGTATGTCTGTAGGAGTGTGTGTGTGTGTGTGTGTGTGTGTAGTGCAGTGGAATCACCTTTCGTGTGGCATGAACCCAAGCCCACTGTTGAGGCCATTCCTACGGGTACCAAACTTGGCTATCAGCCTTCAAATAAAAACAAACAAAAGCTTCGAATTCTGTGTTTAAATCAAATTCAAGCCTAAACACATTTCAAAATGTCAAGTTCTGTTTCTTTCAACAAGTATGGCCAGACCTGACGATTCCTTCAGGCGTCTCTATTTATTTGGGATCTTACATATTTGTAAAGATCACCTTTTAACTTCCAATGGATATAGGGCACAGTCTCTTCAACTATTCCTCTGGGGAGTATCCACCTACACAGGGCATTATACTGAAGATTACTGTTTGTTGTTTCGATTAGCTGGTGAATAGAGAGGCATTGATTCCACAGTGGACTCGATGGGTTGAGTGGTCTGCTTCCATAATGTAGGAATTCTAAAAAAGGTGATGTTTTTGATTGCACCGAGAATATATATTGACCAATGTGTTAGATTGAATGGAGATTGACTAGTGTTAGCAGACTGTGTGCTGGGACATGTACACGTGTATAGACATAGAGGAGGCCATTCAGCCTTTCGAGGCTAACACAACGTTCAATAATGTTATGGCTGAACTGGTCATGGTGTGAACTTTACTTTTACTCTTTCCCTGGATCTTTCAACATCTTTCTCTATCAAAACCTCACATAATTCAGTTTTGATGGTCGAGGCTGTGTGGGGAAAAGACTTCCACAAACTAATGATCTTCTGAATGAAAGAAATTTTCTTCCTCTCTGCACTGACAAAGGAGACTCCTGTTATTAATCTATTTTGTCCCCAAGTTTAGTCTCCACACAAAAGTCATGGAGTCATACAGAGGAGAACAGGCACTGTCCATCGGATCCAATCTGAAATAACTAACACGAAATGTGCGCTAATCTCAATTTCCTGTACTTCGCCCATATGTTGGAATGCTTTGATATTTCAAGTGCTCATCCTTTTTTTTAAATTTATAAGTTTCCTGGCCTCCATTATCTCCCGAGGAAGTGCATTACAGAAACCTGCCATCCTTTGAGTGAAGAATTTTTACCTCCCTTCTGAATCTCCTGTCCCTACCGCTAAAACTATGCCCCTTCGTGATTGACCCATCAACCAAGGGGGACCGCTGCTTTTTATTCATCCTGTCAATGTCCCTCAATCATGTCGCCCCTCCATCTTCTGTGCTCTGAAGGAAACAATCCAAGCCGATCTAATCATTCCTTATATCTCACTTGCTCCATCCCAGATAACAACCTGGTGAACCTCCGCTCTACCCTCTCAGTATATAACAAATAATAAATGTCTTAGTATTGATCATTGTGATACATTGTTAGAAGCTGGCCTCCAGACATTTAAACAGCCATCTGCCACTATTCTCTGTGTGCTGTCAATAAACCAGTTTCTGATCCGTCTCGCCAAATTTCCATAAATTCCATGTGCTTTAACTTTTTAAATTAATCTCCCGTGTGGGACCTTGTAAAAATATTTTCTAAAATCGATCCAGACGATATCAACTGACTTGCCCTCATCCACACACTTGATCACATTTTCGAAACACTCTGAAAAATGTATTAGACATGAACTTCCTCGGACAATGCCATGCTGACCTATCCCTAATTAACTCATGCCTGTAGTAGTGCATATTAATGTTTTCCTTCCTTTTGTTCTACAATAGTGTTTTCTAACACCGATGTGAGCCTCACGAGTTGGTAATTTCATGGTTCAGCTATACGACCCTTCTGAAAAAGTGGAACCAGATAAGCCACCCTGCAGTCCTCTGCATCCTACTCCGTAGCCAGAACAGATTGTTTGTCACAGCCCCTCAAAATTCATGTTCAGCCTACGACAACAGCCTGGGATATAAATTATCCAGGCCAGGGGATTTGTCTGTTTTTAAGCTCAAAGAGCACCCAAAAACATTCTTTTTTTTAATCTGTGCAAATTTTTCAAAATGACGTTTACTGAATTTCATACAAATATTCGCCTTTTCCGGAGAACTATTCTTCCTCATTCAGTCCTGAATAATTAGAGAGTTCCACGGTTCTCTGACAGTACTGCTCCTACATTTTCCTCCAATAGGTACATGTTGGATCTGTATTTGCCCAAGCTTGTTTTTGAATGCCTCACATTCCTCCACTGCAGCCTGACTGGCAAGAACTCATGCCAGTGAAATATGGGCAGATGATACTATATTTTAATAAAATCTGCCTTGCCCCAACCCAAAACCTTCTTTTACAAACCATCGCTTTCTTTGTCCATAACAAGTTTGAACCCTACTATGTTGTGATCGCTTTGGCCTCAATGCTCCCCCCACTGCCCAATAAAACGTTAACTCATTTCTTCCCACAAATCCGGATCCAGCACTGCACACTCTTTTATTAGGTTTTCTTTGTATTTAGACAAAAAAAAACTCTCCCCGCTACTTTTCAAGAAGTCTCCCTTCTTCCAAACCCTTCACCCTATGACTATCGCAATATATGTTGGGGAAGTTGAAATCACTGAGTATAATCAACCGATTATTATTCATACCACTTCTGTGAACTGACTACATATTTACTCCTGCATTTTCAGATGAGATTTTGGCGGCTGATAATATGGTTCGAGTAAAGTGGCTGTCCTCCCTCAACATTTCCAAGTTCTAACCACAGAGCCTTGTCTGGGATGTTTCTACAGTCTGATCTCTCCTTATTGCGGTAATCAACTGCGTAAGTAATTGCGCTAAACCATCACCCTTTTTACAGCTTGTAAGGTCTCACCCAAAAATCTTTTATCCAGGAAATTTGAGTTAACAATCCAGCCCTTCCCTCAGTCATGTTTCGAGAGAGAGCCTATTCACTTGGTACCCACTTTATAAAATTATCTCCGTATCTTCAAATAAAAACAAACAAAAGCTTCGAATTCTGTGTTTAAATCAAATTCAAGCCTAAACAAACTTCAAAATGTCAAGTCCTGTTTCTTTCAACAAGTGTGGCCAGACCTGACGATTCCTTCAGGTGTCTCTATTTATTTGGGATCTGACATATGTGTAAAGATCACCTTTTAAATTCCAATGGATATAGGGCACAGTCTCTTCAACTATTCCTCTGGGGACTATCCACGTACAAAGGGCATTATACTGAAGATTACTGTTTGTTGTTTCGATTAGCTGGTGAATAGAGAGGCATTGATTGTATCAATTAGAAAAATGAACTATGTTGATAAAGGCAGTAATCGTTTAAGATATGTGATATTTACCTTCAATTCAAAACATAGCAGCAACATTAATCATCAAACCCCCTCTCACACCGTCGTCGCTGAAATTTGGGGTATCTCCTCCGACCATGTATCAGGATTCCACAATCTATAATTTTTCAGCATGGCAGTAGGTATGTCTGTTCAACAGACACTGGAGATCAGCAAGAATACGTTTATAGTTTGTAAGTTCTTCAGCTCTTCTCATCATTTAATTAATTCATCGATGAGAGTGAAGGGATATTTCAATGTATTCCTCAACTGCTCTCTGAACTTTGTCTGGGTCATGGCATAAATAAAAGTGTTTGTACAGCAACTCATGAGCTGCAGCATGTAGCCAACTTCTCGAATGAATATATATAGATAAAATGAGATGTTTGTCAAATACCATATTCGTTTCCATACTGAATATACTGTAAACACTGACCATAGCAGGACGAAGTTCATCGAGATCATAAACAGTAAAGTGATGGATTTCCTTCGACTCTTCATCTCTGAGTCTTTGGAACTCTCCCCATTGCCGTGAGCCCTTAGTCTCCTGCGGGCTTTGCTGGTTATTAAAATGTATCGAACAGTTAAAACATTGAGCAGCAGAATCAGAACAAATGGGATAAGTGGAGTCAGCATGTAATGAAGGAATTCCATTACTGATAAAACCACTGATACCAAAGAACCAGGTCTCTCAACACAAAAATAGGGATCATTCCGAAGCCAATATCGACTTGATACCATGAAGTACCAGAATGCATCTTTCAATGTGAACAATACGGTCACTGTTCCAAGAATGATGGTGGCTGTTCTTTCTGTACAATATTTTGTTTTGAATTTTGGGCAACAAATGGCCACAAAACGATCAAAGGTAAAAGTGACAGTGAACCAGACAGAGCAGTCCGTGGCTGCATAAAGCAAGACAGCATGGATATTACATATGTGAAGAGAATGTAAAAATCTAAACAAATTGGTATGCCAATAATAAACAATCGGAATCTGCCTCATTATCAGGTCAATGATAATGATGATGAGATCTGCTGCTGCCATTGCAACTAGATACCGAGTTACACATTGAGAGAGACCACACTTTCCCCGAGAGAGGATAACAATTGTCAGCATGTTCACTGTAAGAAAGAGAAATTAAAGAGGAGCACGTGAGATATAAGCAACAGAGAATCAAAAACGCGTTATTGTGCATCAGCCTTTACTCCATCCAAACAATGCTGAAATGTTCTGTAAAATCAGAGCAGACTATTACACAGAGCTTCATTTCAAGAATTGAATACTTTCCGCACACAGGTTTTGGAATATCATAGGTCATTATGCAACATTTCACTATGTCCCAGTAAATGTCTCCTCGGGTGGAAATGGGGAAAAGTAATGTGGAAGGGATGATTGTGCACATTTGCTGCATTCCCCACATTCCTCAGAAGATTCATGAAGATATCAGTATGAGGGTCAATATCATTGTTAACTTATTGATTCATTGATGACAATCAATATATCAACTTTTGTTTTTTGGAATCATGAAGCCTTTGTCTGGCAGAATTAGGAAACGACAAGAAGGTATTGGCACGCAAATGCCAGCAATGGCCATCTCCAATAAGAACATTCCAACTATCTGCATTTGTCGTTCAGTGTGTTACCATCATTGAATCCTTCACTACCAACATCTGGAGGTTACCATTAATCAGAAACTTAATTCACCTTATCAGCACAATGGCTACAAAGACCATTCAGAAGGTCGGAAAAAGGACGAGTAACTAACCTCCTACTTCCAGAAAATGTTTCCATGATCTACAAGTCGCAAGTCAGAGATATGATGCGGTACACCTTATTTGCCTTGATCTGTGCAGCTGCAACAACAGCCAAGAAGCTTGACAATAGCCAGTGAAAAGCAACCAATTTGATTGGTACCACATCTCACCACAACCAACTTTCAGGAGCAGGAATGTATACTTGCTACTGACAAAATTCAACAAAGACTGCGCCTTCTAATCTCTGTCTCTTGATCAAGAAGGACGCTGTCAGCACATCTTTAGGAAGATCAACACCCGCCAGATCTTTTCCAAGCCACATACCTTTCTAACTTGGAAATGCATCACAATTCCTGCACAATCACCTGAAATACTCTCCCCAACTGGATAATTGGTAAACCTGCAGCACATGGACAACAGACCTTCAAGAAAGCAGATCTCAACACAACCTCAAAGTTACCGAGGGAAAGGCCATAAATGCTGGTCCAGACAGTTGTCCACACATCCCATGGAGAAAGAAAATTAATAGTGGGAAGCGGCTGTAGAGAGACTTTAAAGTTATTAGCGGTCGAGAATGGGAGTGGGGAGTGCTAACCTCAGTTTGAAAGAGCAGAACAAAGACTTCAAAATATTGCAATCAAATAATATTAAGAAGCATACCTTCGCAATGTCAAAGGTGTTTGAAAAAATAACGATTCTGTGGGAAGCACAGTGTGACAGCTGACATGATATATCTAGTCAATATTATTGGATGGATGTGGAAAAAATAGAACAAAGGGTAAATTTAAGAGAAAAGAGTTGTGCTGTCTGAATCAGCATTGATTGGAGAAAACACAGAAAATGAATCAAGGAGTATTGAGAAAAGTAGGACTGCAAGGGAAACTGCTGCAAATAGTCCCTGACCTTCCACATGATCTGCAACAAGACCAACATCCCCCTGTTCCTCTATTTTTCAAAAAACTGCACCTGTTAATAGATTAATGCCCCCCCATTCTCCAACATTCGAATAAAACACACCTCTCCCTAGATTAATATTGTCAGTCCTTTCACATTCCAATAAATCGTGAAAAACATTTAATTTAGAAACTATTAAAGCAATGCCAGTTAAAGCAATGGTCTATTTCAATCCTTATTCATATAGAATATTATCTCTGGTACTAATGCGTAAAGGCATTTTTTTCAGTGACTGTTGCCCTGTTCTAATACTGCTTACACTGTGAAAGCAATATCAGGATTCTATTTTGCAGGTGAAGGAAGTCATGTTTGAGATCAATGAATATACCTCTGATTTGAATGGCTGAAGACTGCAGATTCATGGCTCCTAGAGGTAGTTGACGTCCGGATGATATGTCTGATTGGGAGAGCGGAAGAGGCTGAGGAATATCTCAGGTAGAGATGCAGTGACATTCAGCACCCAGAATGTAGTCGAGACCCAGTGCGCAGATCGAGGTCTTCAGACTATTCAGTTTGTGCTGGTCCAAAGAAAGCATTAAAACTATTGCAATCACATTTTATTGCATTTGGCCTTGTATGTAAGTAAACAAGTACAGTAGTGAGGTAAAGCAAAAGATACTGAGTCGTGTGATTTCCAGAAGAATCAAAATTCAGAGCAACAAATGCAACAGAAACAGAGCTAAATATTGTACACAGAATGAGCAGTTTGGATCTCGAGACTCACCAGGAACACCGACAACAGCGAGCAGGGGATAGTAGACAAATTGCACATCAAAAATGACAAAGAGGACTCTAATTTCAAATGCATAATCGACACATCGACTCATTCTCGTTACGTTTAAAGGCATTTTCCAAAGATTTTGATCCATTCTCGCACTGCCCTGAGCTGATGTTCTCTGTATGCTAAAAGTGATAGTCCCATTGATACTAAAGGCTGAGATGGTGAGAGCAACGCATTCTTTATTGCAAAGAGAAAACCCCCACTTATACAATTAGTGACAACAGAGACGGACATTAATTACAGTCACTGAACAAACACAGTTCGCTTTGCAGCTTTCATTCCTACATCTTATATCCAAAAAGATATTTAATTAGATTACATATTTTATTCCAGAAAAACAATGCTATTTTGTTTACAGTGCATCTGAAACCAGTTTATCACTGAACTGGCTCGAGCTGAATTCAATATTATTTGTATATTTCACATCGGCCTCACAGTCTCAGACTGAGACCCTGGAATGTAGTTTGGAGGTTACTGGTGAGATGGTACCCCAGGTGGAGTTGCCACCAGCAGCGTGGAGGGACAGGAGGGTTAAGATATCTGAGGGAAATATATATGGACAGACGTGAGACAAATATATGTCTCACCTTGGAAATCTGCACACCTATGCTTGAAATAACACAAGCGGAGTAAAAGGAAATGCAGTGTTCTGCCAGTCTGAGTTGGCAGTTGGAAATAACAGCACAGTGGAACTCCGTTATACCAGTGTTCAAGAGGAAAAGATGGTGTGAATATAGGTTAAATGCCTACCCAGGCAGAGCACTTGGAATCTAAATTCAACTGAGTATAGATGGGATGTAGTAGTACAGTATAAGGATTGCAAAATAAAAATACTCATACCCATTTAGGTAAGAGCCGGCATTACAACCATCGTAAGTGTTTTGCCTTTGAACTGCCCCAGAAATTGCAAGGAGAGAATGCAGCGAAAGTTCATCAGGCTGATACCTGGGGTGGTAAGACTGAAGTAAGAACAGGAGTTGTGTCGGTTAGGACTTTAATTACTAGAGTATAGAAGAATGAGGTTGAATCGCACAGGATCCTCTATAATTCTAACAAGACTAGCCAGGTTAAATGCAGGAAGCAAATGCTCTTTTATTGGGGAATCCAAAGGAGTATAAGGACGTCGTGTAGACAATTTCGAATGGAGGTGAGTAGAAATTACTTCACCCAGAGACTGATGAGTCTGTGGCATTCCCTGCGATAGTAAGTGGTTGAGGTCAAAACGTTGAATGTTTTCAAAGAGTCACATCTAGTTCTTAGGGTAAAAGACGATGTGGAAGAGTTGGGAGGTGATTGGAAGCAAGGTACAGAGTTGGATGTATAAACAGAAATCGCTGGAGAAACTCAGCAGCGCCAGTAGCTTTTGTGGAGAGAAAGCGTCCTCTGATGAAGAGCCACTGGACTCAAAATGTTGACTGTGCTTCCTATCCATAGATATTGCCATTCTTGCTGAGTTTCACTAGGAATTTCTGTTTACGCTTTAGCTTTCCAGCCAATGTAATTCTTGGTTTTATGTCTTTCTTTTACCAAACTGGATAATCAAAGTGAATGGGAAAGCAGGCTTGAAGGGCCAAATGACGTACTCCTGCTCCTATGTATTCTGCTTATACTTCAATGGCAGGATCATTGTACCATTGGCCAACCATTAGTGGAAGATTAAGGAGTACATATGGAAGGTGTTCACAGATAGCTGCATGTATAATAGCGTTGCAATATGTAGGAATATTAACTTTTCTGACATCGACTTCCTAAGAGAGCGTTCAGGGCTCAGATGGAGAGAATTTTTTAAAAGTGTGTTCAGGAAGAACCTGTCCTGAAGTATGTAGGTGATACTATATCAGGGACAAACGTGGCCTCCTCTTTGGAAATGAGGAAGGGTAAGTGATGGAAGTATTAGTAAGGGATCTGTTTGGAATCAGTGACCATAATTGCATTATTTTTAAAGTAGTTATAGAAAAGAAACGTCTGGTACATACTTTAAAGTTCTAGATTGAGGCAAGGCTAACTTTGGTTGTCTCAGACTACAACTTTCCAAAAAAAATTAGATGTCAGCTTTTAGAATTTTTTTTTGTCCTGCGCACTCAAGTGCAGTATTACAGTAAATGAATGTATAATATCGCCAAACCTGGCGCCATCTAAGGTACCAAGGTACCTAGTGTTACGACATGGGGTAAACCCCTCTGCTAATTTAAAACCCACAACACAGAAAAGGTTTATCTCCTGCAGTAATCTGTGAAAATTCGAGTGGCCAATAACTATTTAAAGTAAAAATTAACAACTTTATTTCTTAAAGTATAACAGAGAAGAATTAGCTAGCATTTATGTTGCAAGTCATTCCTCTAACCCATCTTTTACCAGCCCCTTCCACAATACCAGCCCAAAACTGCAACAAAATCCTAATTAAGATTTACAAAACAAAACTTCTTATCCCAAAACCAGGCAGCTTTTAGTTTTCTCTGTATTCCTGTCTTCTTTTCTTCTTTTTGGTGATTCTGCTGCACACGTTACTGATTGATCAAGGTACCTTTCAAGAAAGAAATTTTTCAGACAGACTTTATATACTGGTAGATTGCCAGCTCTTCTCGCAACTGTTCACTTTTTCCTGTCTTCTCCCCCAAAGCATTGGATTGCGTCATTGACTTTTAAGATTGTCAATATACTAAATTCAAATGGGATTGACTTTTGGTACTTTTCAGGGTATAATTTAAACTGATTGGATTAATTCCAAACTGCTTTGTCATTTCCAGGCAACCAGCTACCCCAGCTGCCCCAGTAGCTGGAGCACATGTTACATTGTATCTTTTTACAGAACACTTGTTTCTGTCAGGTAGGTTTTGCTAGCTTTTGACTCTGTCAAAGGCACAGTACACCCACATATTCATAACACCGTCCCCCTTAAGAAAAGAAAATGAACTATAATGATGAAGAGATGGTTTCTTTTATCTTCTTGTGTTTAAAACATTACCCTAACATGCAGATAACTTTAATCTAAATTCTACTTAGCTTCTTCCCATCTAACTATCAGTTAAATCCGCGATAATGCATCTCTGATTACATTATTACAACCCACATAATGTATGATTTTTAAATGAAAAGTCTATAGCAGAAGACTCCAAAGGAAGAGTTTTATATTCTTGTCATTAAAGCGTTCTAAGAATGTAAGTAGATTGTGATCTGTGTACACAACCGTTTCCGACACTTTGGTCGTGACAAACACATTAAAATGTTTTAAGGCCAGGAGCAAACTCAATCGTTTATTTTCATTGTAGAGTATTCGTCTGGTGGATGTTGATCTTCTTCATAAGGTAACCAACCGGCAGTTCAATCCCATCCTCATCTTCCGGTTGGATTACAGCTCCAACTCTTAGTTCACTAGCATCGATGGCGACCTTGAAAGGTTTTTGGAAGCTTAGTGGAGCCTAAACTGGCTTAGTGGTCAATATGACTTTCAAATGTTCGAGTGCCTCCTGTCATTCTTCTGTCCACCAAAACTTTGGTATTCTTCAGCAAATCACTTTGCAGTGCCACTACAGTGCTGAATTTTGGAACAAAATTCTGTCAGAATCTACTGAGTCCTAAGAATCAAAGCACCTCTTTCTTCAAGGTTGGTTGTGGAAATTCCGTGATGGCATTCATCGTTGCGCTCTGTAGGGTCAACCTTCCATAATCGATGTTATTTCCCAAGAACATTATCTCTGCCTTCACGAATTCAGTTTTATTTAAGTTTATCACCAGTTTTGCTTCACGAAGTTGTTCAATGAACTCTGCCAACTGCACCATGTGATCTTTCCAGGACTAACTAAAGATCACTACAACGTCCAAATAGACTGCACACTTTGTTAACCCTGCCACGATTGTGTTCATCAGTTTCTGGAATATGGCGGATGCGTTCTTCATTCCAAAGCGCATCACTTTTAACTGATATAGCCAGTTTGAGGTTACAAACGCAAAAAGCTTTCTTTCACCATTTCTGACAAAGGTACCTGTCAATAACCACGCATTACATCCATCTTGGTGATATAACTGACTTGTCCGACTGCATCAATACAGTCCTCCAATCTCGGAATTGGATATGACCCCAATTTTGTAATGGTGTTGAGCTTGTGAGAATGCACTCTGAATCGTTGAGTCCGAGCCAGTTTGGGTACTAAGACGATCGGTGAACTCCACTCATTCTGGCTTGATTTGATAATGTCCTTGTCGGGCATGGCCTCCACCTCCATCTGGACCTGTCTGCATTTGAAAAGATTAAGCCAATAGGGATGTTGTTTTAATGGAGCAATATTCCTTACGTTTACTTCATGTACAATAGCATTAAGCCTCCCCATCTGATTCTTACATATGTCCTTACACTGCAGTAGTCTTTCAACTGTGTTCAACTTTGCGAGTGGTGGTTGATGGAAAATTATACCAGCTTTCATATGTGTTTACCCGAATTTCTTGCCAAGACTTCACCATTCCTGAATGTGGACTGTGTTCTTCAGCAAGGAAGTCTCTTGGTCCAAATGTTTGCACCGAGTATGTTTCAAAAGTAAGTCACTATTTGTCAACCCGGACTTGGATACATATTTGTATTTAATTTTGATTGGTCCAAAAAGTAAAAATAAAAATGTGCTGATGATTTGTCAGCCCTGGCCTTCTTTTCAGAGATATTACATCAATAACAGGAGTTCCACGATGCAAGCGTCCAATGGTTACACCGTGCTTACTGCATCCTGTGAATCTCGATTCCCGAAAGCACAATCAAAATTTCCACGGTGCATGTGGGACCATTTCTGGCTGGCATATGTGGGAGCTGATCCTGTTTGGTGTGCCAGCAGGGCCAACCAATGATGGCACCAGGAGATCAAGTGCAGATGACAGCGGATTGGGAAGTGTTTGCGATTTTTTGGGGTATTTCAGGTTTCTGAAGTTCGCTGAGAAATCTGTCCTGATGTGGTGCAGGGGTCAGATCTGGCGGGGTCTGTTGGGGACGCTGGTATTCCAAAGACTGTGTGCCCAATCAAGAGCAATG
>NC_057746.1:6278358-6293494 GCF_004010195.1 Chiloscyllium plagiosum | reverse complement strand
ATATGTTATCCTTATGATCTTCACTGAGATCTGCCATTTCCTTTCCACGTGATGATTTCTCTTTGCCCCAATTTCGATCCATCATGGACTGAAATTGATTCTGGAAGCCAGACCGTGTTTTGTGGACTAGCTTATAATCATCAGCCGCTTCAGCTGGTAATCTAGCTGTTTTAACTCTCTGCTCTTCCACATGAGTAGGCATTACTTCAGACAGTGATTTTTTGAATTCCTCCAAAACAATTACCTCTCTAAGGGCATCACATGTTTGTTCAATTTTTAAAGCTCGTATTTATCTATCAAAATTACTCTGTTTGATCCTTTCAAACTCAATATATGTTTGAAATCTAAGGGTCCCTCCTTAGATTCCAGAAACGTTGTCTATAGGATTCTGGCACAAGTTCATATGCACTTAAAATGGCTTTTCCACCTCCTCTTGCTACTCAGATACCTCATCTGACAGTGGTCGGAATTCTTCACTCGCCCAACCTCCAAGTTTCGTGCTGTTGTGTAATGGGATTACCTCTGGCATTCTAGTTGATACGTCCATGACTGTTAATAAATACTTATTGCAACTTTTTGTTTGTTGTAGCGGATCTACACAATCAATCAAGACTCTTGTGAAAGTTTTCTCAAATGCTGGAATGGGTATTAAAGGTGCAGCTTTTAGTACTGCCTGTGGTTTTCCAATTAGCTGACGCATCTGGCAAAATTAATCTACATTGTTGTGGAGTCCAGGCATTTCAAAATGTCTGTATTTTAGCCTGTGGTTTCCTGACCCCTAAAAGACCTCCAAGTGGTAGCTCATGCGCCATTCGTAGCAACTCCTTTCTATGCCCTACTGGCAAAAACAATTTGATGAAAATCGTCAATTTCTCATCTGTGTGAATGTGCGATGGTCTCAATTTCATCATTAAGACATTGTTTGTTAAGTACAAACAAACAGGGATGCATTCATTCTCCTTCTCTGCCAAGGATTTTTGATATAACTGTGTTAGGTTTTCATTTTTCTGCCGTAATTCAATCAGCTTGGAAGAGCTAAAGATACTTGCATTTTTACCGATTTGCTCTTGCTCTGTGCCACTTATCCGATCAAAAATAAGTCTAGGATAAATCGATGTCAGTTTCCTTATCTGTGCCTGTTGATCTCTCCTGCTTCAGTTTGTGTGTCTGTGATCTTGTGATAACACAATCAGGGAAATTTCCTGCATAAAGATCCTCCATTTCTTCAGTTGTCAGCGTCTCCAATGCTTTTCACCTAAAGTAGGCAGCACGCCTACCAGTGAATCAACTATATCAGCAAGGACAAATCGTATTCTTGGAGCTGAGTGTTTCTCCAGTATGCCAACCACAAATTCTCCACTCTTCTCGTGACTTTCTAGCCTCACTTTACATAATTGAGCACTTTTTTGACTCACCATGATTTCCTGATACCAGTCCCTTTTCTGGCAACTGTCCCTCAAGAGTACATATCTCCTCATCACGTCACAGATTGAGAGGATCCTTAATATCGTAAGCTCTTTACTTGTTATTCCTGGCCTATCCGGCAAATCCTCCTTAATCAATCTCTAATCATCTTGTATACTCTGAGGTAGTTCTCTAACTTCGCTTGTGTTTTTTGCCACGAGTTCAATAAAACCTCCAGGCTGGTTTTCCGATATCTTGTTTTCTCCGAGCCCACAAACACTGTGATTTCGTTGGCCCACTTTATTACAATGAAAAACAACAGAGCTTTTTAACTTCTTTCCCCCCACCCCCAAGGGTTTCTTTTTCATTTACCCTGTAATATGTTATCCTTATGATCTTCACTGAGATCTGCCATTTCCTTTCCACGTGATGATTTCTCTTTGCCCCAATTTCGATCCATCATGGACTGAAATTGATTCTGGAAGCCAGACCGTGTTTTGTGGACTAGCTTATAATCATCAGCCGCTTCAGCTGGTAATCTAGCTGTTTTAACTCTCTGCTCTTCCACATGAGTAGGCATTACTTCAGACAGTGATTTTTTGAATTCCTCCAAAACAATTACCTCTCTAAGGGCATCACATGTTTGTTCAATTTTTAAAGCTCGTATTTATCTATCAAAATTACTCTGTTTGATCCTTTCAAACTCAATATATGTTTGACGAGGGTCCCTCCTTAGATTCCAGAAACGTTGTCTATAGGATTCTGGCACAAGTTCATATGCACTTAAAATGGCTTTTCCACTGCCTCTTGCTACTCAGATACCTCATCTGACAGTGGTCGAAATTCTTCACTCGCCCAACCTCCAAGTTTCGTTTGGATCAACAAAACCAACATTGCCAGTGGCCACTGCATTTGTTTAGCCACCTTTTCAATTGCGATGAAAAATACTTCCACATCCTTCTCATCAAATTTAGGCTATGCTTGAAATTACTTAAACAGTTTCTCACTGGGCTCTTGCGACTACCAGGCACTTGCTCATCCTCACTCTATTCCTCACGAAGCCTACCCTCGGCCTTTACCTTCAGCCTTTTAAGCTGACTTCCCTTTTTAAGTGTCAGTTTTTGAAGTTCAAAAGCTCTCTTTTTCTTTCTTTGCTATCTCTTTTTCTCTCTGTTCTGCAGTTCTCTCGTTTTTCCTCTCCTGCTTTTAATCATAACACAAATTGTTTCGTTTCTGCTGCGCTTTTCTTAGCTCTTTCCTGCAACTCAAGCTGCTTCATTTGCAATTGAATTCTTGCCGCGTTTATAGATTCTGATGGTTTATCCAGCAAGTTTAAACGCTGGGCTACTGCGGTAATTATCTATCTCTCTTTTCCTCACAGAAGCAGCTAGTTCTAGTTTCAGTTGGTCTGCTCATAGCTTTGCCTTATTCACCTTTTGCAAAACTTCCAAAATCACATCAACCACATCCAGAAACCTTTTGGCGACTGAAGGAGCCATTTCAGTCACAAGCCTTGTCTGCTCAACCAAACCAATATCCGAAAAAATAACACTGCAAATGGAATATATGGTTGTAGGTTGACGTTAGCAGGGCAGCAGGAGAGAGGGGGGAGGGAGGGTGGGGGGGTGGAGAAAGGTAGAGAGAGAGAGAGAGAGAGAGAGAGAATTTCCACAGAGCTGAACTGCACAGCTGATCACTTCCCTTTCACTGTACAGGTCACTTCTAAAACATGACCACTTTGGCCTGAAATCTCATTTGTTTACATATAAACAAAAAGGCCTTTCGATAACCTTTAATCTCTACACCAACCAGTCTAATTTGTGCTGGTCCCATTTATGACACCTCTGAAAAATATTAAGGGCATGGCATCCTTGAGAAAAGGAACAGCTTTTAGAAAGAAGGAACCAGCTTTCTGACATATGTATGTGATCTGTTGAGTATTTGTTCAAAGTATCGACCATATATTTAAGAATCTAAACTTTCCTGAGTAATTATCACACTTAACTTCATGGAATCACTCTGAATCTCCTGCAAATGGAGACTTTTGGAAATAAACTTCTCAGGATAAGATGAATTTTCTGGCTGTTTGTTCGATTTGTGCTGTTATGGAGATTTCACAGGGACCCCTTCCACGCAATGACTCTCTGGACCGAAAAGAAACAGCCCTTTAATCTCCCGTACCGAGCCTGGAACTAAATCCATTGTTAATTGATGGAACACGGAATGCTTCTATAAAGTATGTACATTGGCACGTATGTGACGCCATTTCCCACTCAAAATGTCTCGACTCCCAGTATTCAGCTGATACTATGATCCTGTCCCACTCAATTTGCTAGTGGAAGAGTGTTAATGCTTAAGTTCACATATTATCAGTGTGACTGAGTCTGAATCTATTGTGAAAGTTTTGATATTTAATTCACAATTACCCAGCTTAACGCTGGGAGCATCAGTGCCACCAATATCTTCTGTCCGAGTTTCAGATTTAGCACATAATTATTAGACTCCTATTATCAACTGTCTGAGGTTCCACTCTCCCTCCCTGATCACATTAAGACAGAAGTATAATCAGTTTTCCTATTGACTTTTTCTTCTCTCGACAGACTCTTAAATTTTTGAAATTGTGCTGTTTTTGACAAATTCAATCATTTTTGTCACCCATGACCTCCGCTTAACAAAGCTATGTTCCAATAATTTCTCCAAGTGCAGGTATATTCTTGCCCTCATAATTGCTTCCAGTAGTTTTCCCACAATTGAAATTATACTAATTGACCTGAGGTTCCCTGGTAGGTTCTCTTACTCTCTGACTGAACAATACACGGGAGCATGGTGGGTAACATACCTGCCTCAAAACGCCTGGGTTCGGTTCCATCTTTGTGTATCTATCTATATGGAATTTGCATAATCTCGCTGCTTCTGTTGAATGCTCTCCCACAATTGAAATTATACTAATTGACCTGAGGTTCCCTGGTAGGTTCTCTTACTCTCTGACTGAACAATACACGGGAGTATGGTGGGTAACATACCTGCCTCAAAACGCTTGGGTTCGGTTCCATCTTTGTGTATCTATCTATATGGAACTTGCATAATCTCGCTGCTTCTGTTGAATGCTCTGAATTCCTATTGTAGTCCAAAGATGTGCAGATTATGTGAATTGGTCAAGCTAAATAGTTTGTATTGTTCAGGGATGTGGAGTCAGGATGGATTAACCATGGAAATGTGGGGATCTCCTGCAGCCAGAACAGAATTGAATACGATTGCCAGCATCCCTGCAGTAACCTCCTCTGCCACAGTCAATAACCAGGGATACATTGCATTGGGTCCAGATATATATATCATTTTATGCCTGTGAGACAATTCAGGATTACTTCTCTTTCTGGGTTAATCACTTTATGGAAATCAGTGTCCATCTGCTTGAATTAGAGAGAGCCAATGTCAACAGTTGGAACCTTAGAATACACCCCTTTCAGCAATTATGGAGGGATGCAGATCGTAGTCATAGAGCCGCATAGCACAGAAACGAACTCTTCCATCCAAGTCACTGATGCAGACCAGATTTCCCAAACTCATGAGGTTGGGTATTTTGGGAACAATGTTAATGCGACTCATGAATGATGGGATAGTTGGCCGAACCTGCCCTGCTGACACCTGAAGCTTTGCCCGCAGACATGGAACTTTCTGTGCTTTTTACAATCTGTGGATTTTCTTTGTAAACCGTAGCAGAACTGTGCAAGGATAATAAGAGGAAGATGAACAAGCCTGCGGTTTTAATGAAGAAAAGATCCACCCATTCTTGTATCGGGGAGACAGACAGCTCAGCATTTTGATCAAAGTTATGCTTTGTCTCTCTCCCAAAGGCGTTTCTTTAATAAATGACTTCTGATTGATTACTAAATTTGTAATCTAGCATTATTTTGCCTCCAAAAAATTGGTTAATTGTCAGAATCCTCTCTACTGTCCAGGCAGGTGGCCATTGTTCGATAACTGGAGAAAAATACCAAATAATCAGATGCCAGTAATTGTTGACCTGCTGTGAATGAATGTGTGAGTGTCTGTCCTGCGGCGTCTGAGTTGACGACGAATGGACAAGGAAGACATCCTTCTCTATCACCTTGCCTGAGTTATAGTTAAGAGGGGAAATCCCCAACATGAACCGTAGGACCCTAAAGTAGAAATGGATACTGGAAACAGGATACCTGCATCGTGATACTCAGCTGTCAATATGAATGTTCCTGCCTGGGGAAAAGGTCTCGAGTAAAGTAAGCGGGATGCGACTTCCTGATCACTCCCTGAAACAAGTGTCACCAGACTCCGATAGGAGCAGTCCTGGTCGTGACACTGCTGGTGGGAAAACACGCAACATTCACGGCTGGTGGGTAAGCACGATCGACTGAGGACCAGTGAGTATAAATAAATCATTATTATACAAGACAGAAAGGTCAGAAGGGATTCCCGGTGTTTCTATTGAACCAGCAAATGTTTGGCAGACACTCCCCCTGCCCACCATTAACAAAAGGATTTATTTGAAGGGGATTAACGGACAACGAGCCCATGCGTAGTTGAGTGAAACCAGGTTAGTTGAAATCAATAATCTGCATATACCTATGTGATGTTATGTGCAAAACTAACGAAGGAACTATTATGGAAAATAATTGAATGAAGAATACGAAATCCTTATAGATTGTGGGAATGGTGAATTAGTCTGACCCAATCCTGATGCGAGGTAGGAAAGAAGGGGAACCTTTGCGAGCCACTTGGGCATTGTTCAACTGGATTGTTCAAGCCGCGGGACGGGACTGGCAACTCGTGTAGAATGGCGTCCATGCCATTTGTCCCTCCGTCCTGGGAGCATGGGCAGAAACTAAATTAGATACAGGCCTGATTAAAATCGACCAATTGTTGCAGAATGCCCTGAACACAAACCGCACTGGCAATACAGTATTAAACCCGAAGCCGGAAGGGCTTTGTGGAAATTGTGAAGGACTGGTGCGGGCATATCCTCCGAGAGACTACGAATATTCCTAATTCCCCCATATGGCTGTTCAGTAAACTTGATGGGAGTAACATTCTCATGGCCCGAAACAGGGTCACTCTCAAATTATACCCGCTCGTCACCAGTCCATCCATAATCTTAAATGGGGCCCACCCTGTCCCACAAAATCTTTTCTGTATTTTACATTGCAAATGGATTCTGGTCAATCTGTCTGTATCGTGATTCCTAAGATAATTTGGCATTTACCGTGTTTTTAATCATGTATATGGACTAGAGTTTCCCAAGTCTTCCATAATAGTGCAGCCATTTTCCATCGTGCAATGAGTAATGTACTCAGGGGGATCGACCTGCCCTACAGCAATGCAAAACTACAAGATGTCGATGACATCCTCCTGGCTTCTGAGCCAAACTGGGACATTAAGAGGCTCTAACTTTTTTCCTGAAATACCTACATGACAGAAAGTTAAAAGCCAGTCGAAGAAAGCTCAGATTGGGAAAACTAAAGTTCTTCACTTGGGACATTTCAGCAACCAAGGCACGACAGAAATGCCTTTAGGCGGGAAGACCATAAATGCCACGACCTGTGACAGTCGGTGGTGTGAAAAAGGTTTTAGGATTGTTTAATCTGGGTTACCACTGCAGGAGTGTTTTCCCCTGACTTTGCCAAATTGGTCGAGCACATACAACGATTGGTAAAGGGGGGGATTGGGGGTGGCGGTGAGCGGGAGAGGCGTGATGGTGAGGTAGAACCTGCAACAGACCCAGTTGACTGGGGACAGAAGCAAGATGACTCCTATACAAAAGCAAAAGCGGAGGTAATGTCAGCCCCAGACTGGGATTGCTAGATGCGAGTAAAGACTTCCACATTTACTGTAGTAACGAGGGCGACTTTTACTTGGCAGTGGTAACCCAGATCCATGCGAAAAACAGCCATCTATAGGATACTATTTCACGTAGTTAACAATTTTCCCAAATATATAATCGCCTTAGACTTGTCATATGGACCTTCAGTGTCAGTAAATGCACAGTAATGACAGGTAATGCTGAACACGGGAAAATTATGATCCGTCTCGAAGATGAAAATGGCGAAATGGGAGGTTGTCATTTGCCACCCACTTAATCCATTACCTGGGAAAATCCAGCTGAAGTGGATGAGTAAAACAGTTAGGCACAACCAGGAAGGACGGGATGAACAGAGGTCCCATACCTGGGTAGCTAAGTTACAATTAAGACTCGACCTGCCAAAGTGGCTTTGCCCCTAAGTGAAGCAGTCCCTGTGAGGTTGTCATGAGCAGTGAAACGTGCACTTGTACTAACATGCGACGGAACAGGGTCTGGAAACAGTGGCCCGAGCTGAAGATATATCGGGGTACTTACTGAAGATCCTCACCCTCTCTTTTCTGATCCGACTGATTCCTCTCAGAATTTGTGGAAATCCTTAGCAGTTGTTGCGCATGGACCAGGAGTGTGGATTGTTGTGCATGGGCAGTATAGCCTTTGTACCATTGTAAAACTCAATTCTGTAAACTTTAGAATATTTTGTTCATTTTCACCGTGGCCCTTTGCCGAGTAGCCACTTGGGCATGGGGAGTATCAATGGAAGTATGCCGCCATAAATGTCTAAACTTACATAAAGAGTTATTGTTATAAGATTTCTCCAAACAGAATTTTGAATTTGGTCAAAATTTGCATAGGAGCAGACCAAATGCCTAGAATGAACCTTCAAGTAAGTTTAAGGGATATGGAAAATTTAGAGAAAGAACAAACAACAACTTGGAATGGACTGAAATGTCAATTGAAGTTGAAAAGAAAGTTTGGTGAAAAGAAAGTATTAAATTGATAGTATTCTATTGTTTATGTTTGTGTCCTTGTCTTTCATAGGCAAACCTTGTGATCAAGCTACTTGCGGGACTATACATGGAGAAATAGGTAAAATGCCATGGATCCTTGGAGAAGATCACATTGGGGTGAAAATGCGTGGCAGTCTTGGAATACCGGTGTCAGTGTGCAAAAGTGACTGTTGCCTCTGAAGGAACGAACATGCACGATTGATATAAAAAAGAGATTTTTTTCTCACTGAGGAACGGACATTAGACAAGCACACCTACTTGACAAATGGATTAGTGTGGCTTTGGAGGATATAAGACTATAGTTTAAACAAAAGACGTTGACACATAATCCACAGAGAAACTGACTTTTAAAACAGTGATATTGAGCTATAGTGATAGCGAGAAAACAAAAAATAATACTTCTGTCGCTTTACACAGCCACCTGCCCCTTGACTATTTGCTCGAGGCATAGGGTGACACCTGCACTGTCATCGCTTCCGAATGTTGCACTTACATTCCGACACCTCGGATAATATTACTAATTTGGCAGACCACGTACGATGAGAGGCAGACAAGATTAGGAAGAAGGAGGGGTAATTCCATGATTATACCCCACCATGGCTTGGTTGGCTGCAAGATGGCCCTTGGGGCTCTTATATTCTGCATGAGACGATTGTTCTCCGTGTTATTGTAATTGGTTGCTGTGTCTTTTCACATTTTTCAATTCATGTTGTAAAATCTTTCCTGCTTGCATTTTGTGAACGACTAGTGTCCATTCTGCTGTTATTATCTGACATCCCACACAGGATGATCGGAACTCATTTGAGCTTTGGTTGTAAGTAGTCTAGAACCTACAGCCCCCGTTGCCTCTGACCACAAGGGAGACCTGAAGTCCGGTATTTTGGGAACAATTTTAATGCTACTAGTGAATGATGGGATACTTGGCCGATCTTACCCTGCTGGCATCTGAAGCTTGGCTCGCATCCATGGAACATTCTGTGGTTTTTACAATCCGTGGTTTTTCTTTGTAAACCGTAGCAATGCTGTGCAAAGCCAAAAACAGCAAGACAAGCAAGCCTGCAATTTTAATTAATAAAAGATCCTTCCATTCTGTACTCATGGAGACAGATAGCTCGAGGTCTTGAACAAAGTTGACTTGACTCTCTCCCAAAGGCCTTTGTCTAATAAATGACTTGTGATTGACTTCTAAATTTGTAATGTGGAACTATTTTACCTACAATTCTGAGCTAGTCCCATTTGCATACATTTGGTCCATCTCCCTCTACACCTTTCCCATTCATGTCCCTGTAGAAATATCCCTTAATTGTTTTGAGTATATGTATATCTACCACTTCCTCTGGTTGCTGATTATATGCACACTCACACATCACTCTGTGTGTTAAATTTTGCAATGTCTCAAAGATCATCCACTCTTTCAACTCAATCACGTTATATTCAGCAAACAAGGAGGATATATTTTATGTTTCGCTCCACGTTACTTCGTGATAAATAAAGAAGACTGATAGTTTGCCCTCGCAAAGATTCATGGACAAATAGCTTCAGAATCCTTGCTGTTTGTACATTCATAAGAATTCAGGCGTCTAAAATATGTTTCTATCTACAATTTGGTTGTATCTCCTAGATGTGACCAACCTAAGACATCAGCTTACATATGTTTACAAATGCCATGTGCCCGATAATTCTCCCCTTTTTCTGCATGTAGACATATATTAGCACCTTTATTTACCTTTTTGTGTGCTGCCAGTCTTACTTCACTTCACTTCACTTCAACTGCACTCGACTGTGGTGGAACAATGTTTACAAACAGCTTTCCTTCTGATATATGCAGAGTTTTACTATGTCCTGTCACTCCCACTATCGCCTTTAACCAGTGACAGCCAGCTTTGCTTGTTGACCTTCACTTATCCCGAGAATGAACATCGACTGTGCCCTGGCTATCTTCACCTTAGCTGCAGACAGTTATTCCCTTGAAGTTAACTCTGCTTCTCTATCCTCAGATCCTACCAGACCTGCTGAGCTTTTTTTCACATTTTCTGCCATTATTCCAGAGTCTGGATGCAGGTTTGGTCGCTGAGCTGCAAGGTTCATTTTCAGACATTTCGTCACCATACGACGTAACATCCTCAACGAGGCTCTGTATGAAGCACTGCTGGTGTTTCCTGCTTTCTCAGGGAAACCCAAACATATAAATAGATTTTACCTCGAATGGTGACGAAACGTCTGGAAATGAACCTTCCAGCTCAGCGAGCAAACTTACATCCAGAACATCAACTTGAGCTACAAATCTTCTCAAAATTTGCTATTGTTCCAGACGTTCCGCATCCACAGTGTTTTGCAATTGCACATTAATCTTAGCATCATGTGAGAGGAGGGGGAGTTCAGGTTGGGGTTGGAAATAGGGTAAATTGTACTCAATCAGCTCCTATTTAATAATTTCAGCTTTTCCTTCTTCTGCTGCTATTTCAAGGCAGCAGAATTTCAAAGGCTGTATAATGGAATCTGCATCAACATACCAGGATTTTTCAGAACACTTCACCAGCAGCCGGTTAATCGGTAACAGTGGCACGACAATAAGTGATCGCAAATGGCCGGAAACCTCTTAACGATTGGAGATGGCAGTGGCAGAAATCTTTCCAAGATTGAGATGCTGACTCGGCTGCACTGGGAATACTGCAAGGTGCTGCCTTGGCCTGGCAGTGGAGCAAGGGACTTGTGGCTATCAGCCCAGCGGCGGTGACAGTAGAGCTGCACACTACCTGGTTGTCAGACGAGTGTGGAACCAGCATGGGACCCAAATTCGGCACGGGAGAAAATGGCCCATCGGCAAATAGTAACTGCCATTAGAGTGGGTCTGGCACAGACGGAGTGCTGCCTTGGCCTGGCAGTGGAGCCAGGGACTTGTGGCTATCAGCCCAGCGGCGGTGACAGTAGAGCTGCACACTACCTGGTTGTCAGACGAGTGTGGAACCAACATGGGACCCAAGTTCGGCACGGGAGAAAATGGCCCATCGGCAAATAGTAACTGCCATTAGAGTGGGTCTGGCACAGACGGAACCGAAATGCCATTGATGTGCCAGCTGAGAGCTCAGGACTCATGGAGGAGACAAGTGAACGAGTAGAAACTCTCTTCTAGTCATTACTCTTTCCTTTCTTTATTTTTAGTCTTGAAGGACTCAAAATGGCGCCAGTTTGTGGTTACAGTGGAAGCTATTGACTATTTTATTGCACTGTTCACTGTAAAATGCAAGTGGCAATAAAGTATTCAATTTAGTTAAATTAATTTTCTGCTGTGATTCAGTGTAATTGGTGACCTTAAGTTTTTTGTATTATTCTTTAAATGGAGTTCAGGGTCGCTGTGTATACCAACATTGATTGCTGATCATTAATTCCCTTTGAGAACACGAAGTGAGTCGTCTTCTTGGACAGCTGCACTACGTATTTTTTAATGGCAACCGTGGTGTAAGTGTGTGGCCGGGGGTGGGTGAGCGGGAGTTACAGAAGTTTGAAGCAGCAACGACAAGGTAAGAGTGATATAATTCCAAATTAAGATCGTTCGTGACTTGGCACTAATATTTCATGTGGTGGTATCCATCGCATGCATTGGCTGCTCTGTCAGGCTATTTGTTAGAGTTCAGAGATTTGGGAGGTTCTATCGACTGAACCTGTTACAGTGCATGTTATTGTTAATACACATAATTTCATCCATGCACCGATGGAGAAGGGAGAAACTGACAATATTGTTAAACTGAATTTTTAATCAAGCAGACTCTTTTGACATCCAAGATACCTATTTTGTGCCCTGCTTTGTGAAGGGTATTGTGATCACCCACATCTGGGATTGTGGAATGTGTTCCACTGGTTACCTGATCTGTCCAAAAACGGTAGGACAATTCTTTCAAACCGCATTTCATCTCACGAGTCAACTGTCAGTGGCCCTCATGATGGTGGAAGGTATTATACATTGCATTACCAAATGCTCCATTCAACAACTATCTGCCCAACGATGCTCAGTTGTAATTTATGACCATTTGCAATCGACCTGAGGGAAACCTTGGTCCATCATCGACGTAAGCGTTGGATTTCCTGAATTTATTCTTAGTGAGTGTAGAACAGAGAGACCTTGAAGTTCAGCTATATAATTCGTTGAAGTTTACATCAAATATACATATGGTGGTTCCATTGAAAACTTCACATGTTTCTGTAAAATGCCCTCATTCTTCTAAATTCCAACGAATGTAGTCCCAGTCGACTCAAAATCTTTTAGTATTCCAGCTGTCTCAATTCTGGTATCAACATAATGAACATCTGTACTCCCACAATCTTTCTCAAGTAAGGAGACCGAAATTATACACAGTACGCCAGATATGGCCTAATCAACACCCTATACAGCTGCAGCATAACCTCTCTATTTTAACTGCATGCCTCTAAAACGAAGAACAATATTTCATTTGCTGTGTTAATTGCCTGCTGCACCTGAAAACCAATGTTCGTAATACATTCTTAAGACACCAAATTCCCTCTGTTAAACAACACGCTGCAATTTTAAATCCTCTAAACAATACACCATTTTACTGCTATTCCGACCAAAATAGATGACCTCGCATTTCTGCTGACTTTCTGGATGCTCTGCACACATTGCTCTATCAATCATTTTAGTGGCATCTCTGAACTTTGACACGCCACACTTGGTCCTCAAGTTTATATCATTCGTGTAAGGTGTACACAAATGCGCTCCCATCCCATCACTCTGGCAGACCACTAAGACCATTAGAGACCATAAGACACAAGATCCAAACTTAAGCCGTTCAGTCTATCGGGTAAGATTGCCATTTAACCACGGCTGATAGGCTTCTCAGCAAACATTTCTCGCTTTCTCCCCATAACCCTTGATCCCCTGGACACTCAAGAACATATCTATCTCAGTCTTAAATATACTCAATGATCTGGCTTCCACAGCCCTATGTGCAAAATAATTCCATAGATTCACAATTCTCTAGCTGAAGAACTTTCTTTTTATTTCAATTCTCAAACCTCTTCCCTTTACTCCAAGGCCATGCCCTGGGTCCTTGTCTCTACGACCAACAGAAATATCTTCCCAGCATCTACGCTATCCAGTCCATTCATTGTGCTGTATGTTTCAATTACATCCCCCCTTCATACTTCTCAATTCCATCGAGTATAAACCCAGGTTGGTCAAATGATTCCCATCTGTTAAGCTTTCCATTCCTGGGACCATTCTCATGAACAACCTCTGAACACGCTGCAGGGCACGTGTACCCTTCGTGAGATATGGGGACCAAAACTGCACACAACACTCCAAATGCGGTCTGATCTGAACCTTATAGAGCCTCGGAAGTACATCCCTGGTTTTATATTCAAATTCTTTCAAAATAAATGCCATCATTGTATTTGCCTTCCTAACTACTGAATCAACCTGCAAGTTCATCTTGAGAGAATCCTAGACTGGAACTCTCAAGTCTCTTTGCACCTCCGGCTTCTGAACTTTCTGTCTATTTAGAAAATGGCCCATGCCTCGATCCTTCCTACCAAAGTACATGACCTCACACTTTCCCAGTTTGTACTCCATCGGCCACTTCTTTGCCCACTCTCCTGGCCTGTCCAAATCCTTCTGCAGACTCCCTGCCTCCTGAATGTTACTTGTCCCTTCACTTATCTTTGCATTGTCTGCAAACGTGGCCAGAGTGTCCTCAATTCATTTATCCATATCGTTAATGTATAGAGTGAAAAGTTGTAGTTCCCACACTGGGCCTTGCTATCCTGAGAAGGACACTTTTATCCTAACGGTCTGTTTTCTGTCAGACGCCCAAGTTTCGGTGTTTGCCAGCACCTTGTCTTCAACACCATGGGCCCTTATCTTACTCAGCAACTTCCTGTGCAGCACCTTGTTAAAGGCGCATTTGATGTCCAGATAGATAACATTCATGTGCTCTCCTGGTCTAACCTGCTCGTTACTTCCTCAAATATTTCTAGCAAATTTGTCAGTCTTCATGAAACGATGCTAACTTTGCCCTATTTTGTCATACACTTCCAAGTATTCAAAAATCTCGTTCTTCATTATGGATTCTAATATCTTCCCAAAGCCAAAGGCGAGGCTGATCAGTCTGCAATCTTCCATCTTTTGTGTTACTCTCTGTTCAAACAGTGGAGTCACGTTGACGATTTTCTACTCCTCTGGGACCCTTCCTGGTTGTAGCAATTACTGAAAGATCACCACTTGTGCTTCCAGTATCTCTTTAGCTATCTCCCTTAGAACTCTGGGGTGAAATCCATCTGGTCCAGGTCATTTATCCACCATCAGGTCACTCAGTTTTTCTAGTACCTTCTCTGTGGTGATGGCCACCATAGTCAGTTCTGCCCCCTCACTCTCTTGAATGTTTATGGTATTACTCGTGTTTTCCACTATCAAGACTGAAACAAAGTAATTATTCAGTTCCTCATCCATTTCGTTGTTCCCCACAACTATCACTCCAGCGTCATTTCTCGGCGGACCAAACGTCCACTTCTGCTCCTATTTTGCCCTGTATACATATAAATAAACCGTCAAAGTCTTCCTTTGTCTCACTGGCTAGCTTACCCACATATTTAACTTTCTCCATCATTTTTTTCCTTTTTTTGTTTCTCTATGTTGGTCTTTGTTAGCTTCCAAATACTCTGGTTTCCCAGGGCCCTTCGCCACATTAATGCTTTCTCTTTTCCTTTGATGCGCTCTTTGACGTCCCTCGTCAGCCATGGTTGCCTCATCCTCCATGAACGATGCTTCCTCTTCCTCAAAATGAATCTCTGCTGTGTCTCCGAATTTCTCCTAGAAACGTCTGCCATTACAGTTCTACTCTCTTTCTTGATAGACATACCCCCCCCCCCCCAGACAATT
>NC_057746.1:6248205-6277584 GCF_004010195.1 Chiloscyllium plagiosum | reverse complement strand
CTACCTTTAGCTCTATTGGCTTTCCCAACATTGTGTAAATGATCATTGCCAGATCCTCACGTGTCATACTCTCCTTGTAATCATTTTTCAGCAGTTTATTCGCAGATCACCGACACAAAACACCTGTCCAAAGTCTCAGCCTTATCTCATTTGATGTTTTTAAAAGGCTCTTCTCATCCTCTAAAGGACTTATGTTTACCGTAGCTGCTCTTTTTCTTTTGATGCATTTAGAGATATATTTTCTATCTGTTTACCAGATCACCTTATCACTTATCCCAGCGTTTGCACGATGCATCTTATTCAGCCAGATCCCAGACTTAACTCTTGCACCATTTATATAGCACAACCCTGTTGATAGGATGGAGGATTCTTCTGTTAGACTTAGACTGAAAACGTACGGGAATATAATTCAAACCCTTAAAGCCTGTAGACATTAAACTGTATTTTGATGTATGGCTGCTATTATTTAGGGTTCTTAACTGACGTCATCTAAACTCGACCTTTCTATCCCATGATAAATACTAGAGTTTGTACCAGTCTGGTTTGAAAACATTTCTCACGGATGTTCATTATCAAACTGTCCTTACACTAACATCTGCATTGTTTTCACAGAGTTCAATGGATGCATTTCGCAAAACTCTTTTTGCATTTTGATAATCTTATTACCATTGGGGTTTCTACTTTTTTGAAAGTAACAACTGCTCCAGCTTCTCATTTAACTTCAAGCTTCAGATAGTCAATGACTTTGTTTCATCTAAAAATGTTTCTGAGCCTTCTTTGTCAACTGAGAAACACATTCAGTCATTTTCTAATGCTTTAGTCATAAGCACATGGCAGCCCTCGGAATTCATGTGTAAATAATTGTGATGTGCAAGTGCCAGAAAAGAAACAAAACATAACTCTCTGCCAATTAGCATTGTTGTGTTAGCATTGACACCAATACCTATCTGAACCTGATTGCCAGAATTTTTACTTCTCATAATTCTGACGATTCCCAAATCTTCCCTCTAATCATTTCATTATAATGCTTTGTCTTGGTATGCAATGAGTCTTAAAAGTAAAACACACGGAAAGATGATTGTGCTCAATGCATTAATTTTCTTGTTAAATTCTGAGTACAGCCATTCTTCAGACAGCAGTCACAAAATATATGTTGATACAGTACGTTAGCAACCAAAAAGAGACTGTCTCTTTCAATGAAAATTCAAGAGCTTGGACAGGCAGGGTTTCATCATTGAAGCTCTCATGGTTACAAGACGCAAGAAGGAATCCCAGCGGCACACACCTCTCTTAGTGAATGGTTTTCACCTTTGCAACATTCTCCACCATAACATCGTCCTATTTTCTCTATCGGGCATCCATCTGCAGATCAAAATGAAGAATGAATCATTTTTTTGGCTGTGTTCCCACATGAAGAAATGTTACGTAATCGCATGTTACTGTCTTCCTCAGTGCCCTAAAGGAGCACCTCAACTTGCACATAATTTATTTTAAAAATCAAAATTCCACAAGCCCTTTCTCTTACTTTATCAGCTCCCAGGCGCTCTTTTTCAGAGAAGCCAACAGACCTGCATTTCCGCAAGGTGTACCCCAATCACACCCGCTTTCTGCGACCAGTGACAGGAAACTTTAAAGCTTGGTAATAATACATAACCCCTCTGCTAAAAGAGAACTGAAAGATTCCCACAAAGAATAGAATAATACTGAACTGCAGAAATTGTTTTAGAGGAAACTTTGCGCCACTGTGTGCGATGAGGTTAGGTGTTGAAACAGCCACACTTAGCTTTTAGTTTTGTATACAGAACGGGGATTGTCTGGTCATGTTGGTTCAGAGAATGAATGGTAGCACTTTCTATAAAATGAAACCTCAGGAAGTCAGATAATAAGGTCCAATCTTTTATCCTGCTGTCTCACTCGCATCTATTACAAATGCACTGCGTCAAATGTATTAACAAAGAAATGCCCTGGCTACAGTATCTCTGTGATTGTCCAGCCAGTTGTTGCTAAAAACTGACTCCTGTCTACGGAAAGATGTACATGGCTGTTTCAATATTATTCACAATCATCATTCTGTGTTGTATCGAATGCAAATTTGTAAAATCCATCGAATATAAACTAATCATATTTTGTTGCTGAGAGAGTATAAGTTGCCCATCACATAATAACAATAGCTGAGGCTTACAATAAACCTAAATACCTGGAGTATCGACTCCTTTTACATTACGGCGTGTCATGATGAGTGGAGTCATTAGCAAGAAACAAAATCCCCAAAGCAACACTCTGTTCATCCTCTACAAACTTAATGTCAGGCTGGAATAGAAGTGCACTGATTGTGGACTTGGAGGGGGAGTTGAATTTATATTTCCAAAAATCGGAAGTGGCCTGTTATTGTAGCTGTCAGGGAACGTTTATATTCTGTGTTTGTCTTCTCACTTGATCATGTGGCAGATCTGACAAGATTCCATTTCTTTTAAGTCGCTGGGTGTCGCCCTTTAGGCAACAATCCAAGACATCATGCAAGTATGCAAATGAAAAACAGTGCCAAGTACACACATGGAGCAAACAGATTGTCGTGCCATGTACCACGAGAAAACAATGCTCAAGGTATTTGCTGAAGCAGTAGCCATGTGTCTTTCTTTTGCAGTGGCCTGCTGTGCTCCATTGTTATTAAGCTTGGTGTATTAACGGGGAATCCTTATCCATTTCACAATGTTTTCATTAAGTAACCAACCCAACAGGAAAAAAAAATCGAGGTGGATTTTGAGAACCATTGATCGGCACCAGAACCCCGTAATGTCTAATTCGTGCTCCAATGACAGAGCATAACTGATAAACCGTTTTTGTCAGCAGTTGCGACTGGGTTTCGGATTTTACAATTTTGTTTATTCACAGCTTGATATCGAGTACACCTTATTTTTAATTCTGTGTAAGTCAAACCAGCTAAATGGTAAACCGACAAAAGTCGTGTGACGTGTCTCTCAGCACTGAATGCTTGTGTTGAACATTGTTGGGTCCCTGCTAGTTAACTATGAAATCTCGCCTACATTATTGAATTATTCTGTTTCCTTTCTCATTACGATATTCAGCACAGCTCGTCTCCTGTCAATTAAATATGTTTCAGAGCATTCCACAGTAAATTGACCTCGAAGAAATCTAAATAATAGCAACTGAGAGAAAATAATAATGTTACTTATAAAATGCGAGGCGTACACGACACTGTTCCTGATACCTCAATTCCAGCTAGTCCACTCAAAAGACTAAATACTGCATCCCGTCCCCAGCAGTCAAGCTCTCAATTAATTTAAAAACCTACAAATCTAGCTTTCAAGGCAGTCTAGGTTCATTACATACATGTAAAAGAAAAATTATAACAGCCGCCTTTCTGTACTCCCAGTTCTAGACAGTTCTCTGTCTTGGGTGGGAACATGCAGGTGGTGATGTACCTACGTACCTTATCTTGCTGTGAAAACCGGCTTTGTATACCACTAATTTGGAAGATCCTGCGGAAGGTGCTTTGACAAATTGCTGCGACGGTCCTTATAGAATTTCTAAACTTCTAATTGGTTCACATAGATTTTGTACACTGATCTCTTTCTGAGCTGGTGGGTATGAGTGTGTGTACTTCAGGCATTGTTGGTCGTGCTCAGTAAGGGCGTTCTCTGTGATGAAAAAATGCTGAATAAATCCATCGGATTGGCCAACAACTGTTGAGGGAGAGAAACACCATTAAAATTCTGAATGATTGTATAGTGGAAATCTTCCTGAATGTTGTTTGAGAGTCACTCAAGATGAGCGACAGAAGTTTCCACCACTCCACTAACTCATACGTTAAAAGTAGTTTATAGACTTTATGCATGAAAACCAGTAATTTATCACTGAGTTCCTAAGCAGGTCCGTAGCTTGTACTTTATACATTAATATCTTGAATTAGTTATCTTTTGAATTAATTAAATGATGTTAAAAGGTAAACAGTTCGTATTATACTTGATGTAGTGGTCCTTTCCCGATATCTTTATCGCATGAAACAACGCCTGTGAAATATCAGACCAATTCTAACTGCTACCCAGTATATATAGTAACTACTAATTTCTCTAAGGAGCTGTGAAAGAATGTCATATTGCCCTAACTTCAGTTCATATCCGTATTTCCAAATTTGCAATGGAGCCAATGTAACTTATGAAACAGCTGTGGTCAGATGGCAAGCAGAAGAAACACCGACAAAAGATATCAAGAGCAATAAAGAAGCATGATGGGAAATGTGGTCAAGCTAGTTTAAACTGTCACCTCAAATAAAACTGAATCCGGGACATTTTGTGATTTGACATGTAACCTGAGACCTGTATTTTCCTGTGTTCATCAAATAAGGGAGGTTTTCTTGTTGTCTGCTAGAAATTCCAGCACTATATCGCCCAATGTGTGATATACAGGTTTTCAGCAGTTGCTACAAAATGTCGGAGTTGTTAACTCGTAAACTCCACTGTCTGGGATCGAACACTGTGTTATTTGATTATTTCGTTGGCTAAATTGCAAAAAACGTTCCAGAAGGATGATTAAAGTTTGCGATAAATGTTAGCAGAGGGTAGGATTTTGCAGCAATGAGCCATTGAGACAAGAATTCGAGAAGTACGTGCCCTGAAGTTATGTTCAGAAAATGTAAAGAACAACGAGGCAAGATCCACACCTCGACCAATGTTGGTCACTGCACTGCAACTGGGGCAGAAATTGTTTCAACTCAAACTTAGAGAGTTACATTTAGAGTTACAGTTAGATTTAACGGTAAATGCACGTTAAGTTGAAACAAGCTAAGTTATATTAAAATTACATGAAGTAAGTGTTGCAACAAATATATGTTTTATGTTGCGTATTGATACATAAGAATTAAGTAAAGAAGGGATGTTTCAGTAAAGGAGAAAGTGAGGTCTGCATACGCTGGAGATCAAAGCTGAAACTTTATTGCTGGAACAGCACAGCAGGTCAGGCAGCAGATGCTGCCTGACCTGCTGTGCTGTTCCAGCAATAAAGTTTCAGCATGTTTCAGTAAAGTCCAAGGCGACTCTTTTTGACTGTCACACGAGGAAAACGCCTGGATAAAAGGTTTGAGTTCTAGTTTGGGTAACAGGGCTAAAGTACGCTGACCTTGGAACAGTATCCAGTAGAACTCTCACACAGATACCCTGCTGCAGAGATGGGACAACAAGCAATCAACGTTTAACTGGAATTAAGTTGACATCGCACGGCAGGAACGATGTTATTGATAACTCCAGGCTTGTAGTCCTGACGTAGGCACTCCTGGAATGGCAGCGTGACATCGGCTGAAACAATGGCAGAGTGGGGACTCCTTCCTACAGTAGGCCTGAAGCGTGGACATGTTGCAGTGGTGGCTGATCATATACTGTAGTGACTTCAGTGCCTGGTGCAGGGTTCCTGGCTGTTGAAGGCCTGGGGCAGGAACCTTTTAAGTCCTGAAACTGTATTTGTGACCCTGGCTAATGAAGGTAAATTCGATTAAAGTAATTTCGTTTTATTCTGTTATCATCAAAATATCACCAGATTGTGGCAACAGAATACTTTATCAATAATACATTCATTCAATCATCTTCCTTTGCAATTGGGACTCTCTCGTCATGGATTTCACTTTACTTCGATTGTGCAAAGTTGTTAACATCCTCAGTCAAATACCGATTGAAAGACAGTCACTGTGAGATGTTGTAAATCCAGTACTTATCTTGATGTTTGGAGGATGCCTTTCATAAGAATTAGTCCTAATTGATCGTGGAGAATAAAAACCAAGCAGTGCTCAGTAAGTTAATGTGAGTAACACCAATTGCTAGATTATTAGCTGACATCTTCTGGCAATATGTCAGCAATTGATGGTCAACCATATAAAAATATGCGGCTGGAATAGTATTGTCCTGCTGCCTGTGGGGTGAAATGCCAAGACACATTCTTTGGATTCTGATGATCGAACACAGCATCAGAAGGGATTTTGCGACCGGGCTGCATTATGGGGAGAGGTCGAGTAAATTGTTAGAATAAAGAATCAACCTGATTGAAACATGCAGATGATTAGAGTTCCTGACACAGTAGATGAAGAAAGCTTGTTTGAATTCGGGCAAAAGTTTAGGACAAAAGGGCATAATATCAGGATAATGATCAGTGTAAAAAAGAGAACGAAGATGTGACGACTCTGTCACTCTAACATTGTTATTTTGGTCTTGATTATTTTGAAGGGGTGCCGTAAAGGTGGAGGTGCAGAAGATCCCAGTTTGAAAATGGAAGGGTAGTGGCCAGTTGTGCCAGTTCAGATTCTCTCCAGATGTGTGATCCCAGGAAATCTTCAAGCTTCAGTAAAGAATTCCTCTGACCTTCTCTGAATGCTCTCTCTGGAAGTTTTTTCCATCCTGTCTCAGAAATTGTGTTTGAATTTACCTTTTTGCCAAGGGGTGTGTTTATGGGATGTTGCTATATTGGAGCAGTTAATCAGTTATTGTGTCAGTTCAGTATTCCAGCAGTTATTCTATTTCAGCTGTCTTTTGTTTGTGCTTCAACTGCAGTCTTTAGATAAATTCTATTTTGCTCAAAGGCAAGTGGTTTGCCGAGTTTCATCACACCTGCAACTGCCACTTCACATCTGCCTTAAAAATAAGAAAATGTTAGCGTTTTGAATATGTTGATTGGTCTGACCTGTTCCATAACAGATTTGGCTCTTGTCTGGAGACATTATAATTCCACTTTGGGTCTTGTGTTGATGGACTCAAAGGTTGTGAGTGGTGGATCCTTTGTTCGAGGAGTTGAATTCAGTTAGTTTAAACTGTGCTTAACTTTGTCATGGCTGTTTTTGTTACTCAGAGTTTTCTGGGGGTGGAATAAGCGACTTTGGTGGTTTAACAAATGGAGATCAAGGCAAAGCTGTTGGAATTCGCAGACACGCTGGAGTTGGGATTGACTTTTTCTCTGAGAAAATCAGAGGTAATTACAACAATTGCTAGAAACTTAAATTCGCTGGAAACGCCATCAGAATGTTTGGAAATGGCTAGAATTCAACTGATGATGAAGATGCGTGAACATGAAAAGAACTGAAACAGTTTGAATTACGGATAAAAGAAAGGGGAAGAGAAAAGAAAAGAATCGCCTGAGCAGAATAAAAAGAAATGGAAAGTATCACTTTGGCAGAACAAATCGCAAAGGACAATAAGGCCGCAGAAGAAAGGGAAAATGAGAGATAAGACAGGGAAAGAGAGAGAGAGAGAAGATTGGGAGAAAGGGAGAGAGTTTGCAGCTCTGACGTTGGCATTTAGACAGGAAGGTCGACTTGAAAGAATGAAGGTGAAGGCAGAGGTAGGCTTAGTAAGGAGTATAGTGATAAATATCGAACCCATCGTAGCCAGAGGCCTGCTGGGGATACATTTAAATATATCTAGGCATTGTCTACGTTTAATCAGAATGATTTAGAAGCCTTTTTCATTATATTTGATAAAGCTGCTAAGCAAATAAAATGGCCAGTGACCAGGAGTTTATTATTGGTCAAAACAAATTAGTAGGTACAGTTCGTTAGGTACTTGCATCACTATCAGAGGAGGGATCTGAGTAGTACGAGGAGATGAAGAAAGCCATCTTAAGTACGTTTGAACTTGTGCTAGAAGCTTACAGATAACGCTTCACAAACTTAAGTAGGGACTCTGGTCAAACAAATATTGCGTTTGAAAGGATCAAACAAAGAAGGTGGATCAGGGCATTAAAAATAGATCAAATATATGACACTTTTAGACAGGTGATTATTTTCAAGGAGTTTAAAAAATCACTTCTTAAGGTAATGAGAACGTATGTGTAAGAACAGAGAGTTAAAACAGCAAGATTAGTAGCTGAAATAGCTTATGATTGTGAGTTTGTTTTGCTTCAAATCAAAGTTTTGCTTCCGACATCAATTTTAGTCTGTGACGGAAAGACATTCGGGAACAGAAAAATCCTCACGTGGTAAGGAAAAAAGTAGATGTCATTGAAGATAATAAAGCTAGCTTACCACAGGTTAAAAAGGAAACTCATGAATGGGAAAGAGATGTCAAAAAGCTCCAATGTTTTCATTGCAATAAAGAAGGCTTCGTGAAATCACAGTGTAGGTGGTTTATAAAATACACCGGGAAGACAAATACAGGAAAACAGGAATAGCCAACGAATTTCGTTAAACTGGTAAAGGAAATCAAAGTGGAGGCTAAATAGTTGCACCGGAATGTGCAACTTGGTCGGACGTTGGTTAAGAAGGAATTGCCAGATTACATTACTGAGAATATTACCTATATGTGCGGATCAAAACTCTTGCGAAAGTACCACTATGCCATCATCTCACTTGAGCTACAGAGAGATATAGAGTCACTGAATGCATCACAGCTCCTATTCTGAAAATTGTATTCCACAATTTTGTATCCTCTCTAATAATGAAACATTTTACTTATTGACTTCAGGTCTCTCGTATTTATGGCAGAACAAGATTGAGGGATGAACTGATCTGATTGCTTAACATGTTAGAGGAATAGATGTGACTGTTACATTTCTCCCCGAAGTAAGTGAATCCATCATTTGTCCCGGAACTGTTATGTGCATGTAACAGTTTTCACACTTAACATTGTGTCTTTTATTTAAGATTGTTGATAGCACACACCATAATGAAAGTCACAATTCCTTTCTGTTATCTTTCTCTAACCCTTTGTTTGTAACTGAAGTTTCTTTTGAACCCAAGACAGAGCTTGCAAAGGGCTTTGCATCATTCCCTGAAATCGCCTCACTTATACATTTCTGGATGGCTGAATGAGAGTTTGTCAAGTTAGATCATTTAAATACAGTGCAAAGAAAATGTCATTTGTGGATCGGGAAAAATCCAAAGATACTGTTGAGGCTGAGACAATACTGAATTCTCACTTCTGTCTTCTAAATATTTGAGGGTAAATGGATTCCACATTACTTCTAGATAGTCTGTTTCAGGACTTAAGACGACAGATACATGGCTCAAGTTTTCATTCGGGATCATTGAACACTGACATGCGAGGATCTCATTTTCTCGGCACAAAAAGTTTTGTCATCGTAGTATACTTACTAACACCTCACAGCATCAATTGTAAGCTGTCACGCTAACACCTTCCAATGCTGTATGGTGACTAAAGTCGAATCAGCATTACGCATAGAGTAATAGAATTGCACAGTCGAGAGAAGATCGGAAGGCCCATCGGGTTTGTACCAGCAAACTGTGCTAAGTCGTAGACTCACTTTGTTGCACCAGGCCCACACCTTTTAAAGTTACGGCACTTTAAGTGTTCATCCAAGTGCTTCTTGAAGTTGATCGTTTACCTATCTCAACTACTCTATCAGGCAGTGCATTTCATATCCCTTTCCCAGCCCCAACCCACTGGCTGAAGCAAAAACTCATCAACGACTGTGTAAATCTCCTCCCTTTCATCTCGACAGTGTGCGCCTTCTTATTAAGCTTCATCTGAGGTGAACGGCTCCTTCTGATCCTTCCTGTTGCTCATAACATTACACTCCTCAATCAGGTCTCACGTCAAACATTTCTGCTCCCCCTGAAAATATTCTGAGCTATTCCAGCCTCACTTCACAGGAAAACTGCTCCCTATGTTCCAAGCAAAATCCTGGTAAACAAAAATCACAAATTTCTGGAGAAACTATACAAGACGGGCAGCATCTGTGAAGATGAAGCTGAGTTAACATTTCGAATCAAGTGATTCTTTTCAACATATCCTGTTAAATCTGTAGAACACTGCCTTTAGTTCAATCACATCTTTGCTATTGTGCGGTGACTGGAATTGTACACAGAGCCCCAACTATGGCGTAGCCGAAGTTTTGTACACCTTCAACATAACCTCATACTTTTCGCTTTTATGTCTCTTTGACAGAGACAGGTATGCTGCATTCTTTAACTGACCTATAAACTTGCCCAGACACCGTCAGCGATTTGTGGACAATAACGCCAATTACCACTGTTTCTTTGAGCTTCCTTGTGGCCTTGTGGCCTATTTCGTTGTTCGAAATATGTGAATATCTGGGATTCTTGGAAGTGGAATATCTCCTCGTCCGAGCAGATGCTGTGGAGGCAGAGGAATTGGGTGAATAGCGTGGAGTTCTGGTAGGAGGAGGTGTAGTCCACGTAATTATGGGAGTCTGTGGGTTTCTACTAAACGTCCGTCTGGAGACAGTCGCCAGAGCTGGAAACAGAGAGGTCATGAAAGGGGAGGGAGGCGTACGAGATGGATCAAGTGTTTTGAGGGTGGGTTAAAGTTGTAGATGAAGCTGATGAACTGTTCCAGTTCAGACTGTGTCCAGGACGCTGCACCAAATGCAGTAATAGATATAACGGAGGACGAGTTGTGTCACAGTGTCTGTGGAGGAACTGTTAGACATGGCCACCAAAGAGGCAGGCGTAACTGGGGCCCATCCAAGTGTCCATGGCCACCCCCTGGATTTGGAGGAAATGGGAGGTGTTAAAGGAAATCTACTAAGGTTGAGGATTAGATTGGGGAGGTCGAGGACGGTATCGGTGGAGACTGACTGGATGCGTCTGTTGGAAAGAAAGATGCTGAGGGCCTAAAGATCATCCTTGTGGGGTATGGACTAGTATCAGGACTGAACGTCCGTAGCGATGATAAAGCGCTAGTGGCAGGGCAACTGGAAGTTACTGAAGAGATGGAGTTGGTTTCACGTGTATAGGTGGGAAGTAGTGGAAAAAGTGGTGGAGGCAGATGCAATAACAAAGTTTAAGATGCAGCTTGACAGATATATGAGTAAGTAGGGAATAGAGAGATTCATAAGGTGTCGAGGCAAAAGATTTTCATTTTGGAAAGCTATCATATGTCAGTACAGTCTTGGTGGGATGAAGGGCCTATTCTGTGCAGTACTGAATGTATTCATTGACTTTTGGTATGGTATTAACTGCATAAACAAGAGATTGATCAGGCACCACTGTCTCGTATTTTAAGTGAAATATTTTCGGAAGTAAGAATGTTTGACATTTAGAAGAAGTGAAAATAAGCCTTCAACTAGAATTGGGCAGGGAACCAGTTGTCATCCGACAATCACGAGTAACTCTGCGTTTGTTGTGCCATGGCCTTTGGCCAATAGGATTCAGACAATTGAATGGCACAGGGTAAGTGACCTTGCCCTAGAAACAGAGTTTATTCACAAGTGCTCAGGGGTGGAGGACTGTCCACAGTGGGCAGTTATTATTGAGCAGTTCTCATTGGGTATCTTCATTGAACAGTTCTCATTGGGCGGTCTTCAACGACGAGTGCACATTAGCTGGTCTTAATCAGGTGAGCTTGAGGGAGATGTTCTCACCTAATGGAAGATGGACAAGACAAAGAGTATGGAGACCCAGGGACAAGTTTTCTAGCACCTCGGTGCGATCAGACAGAGTTGTCTCAATCACTTTATTGAGACAAAGTTTGTGAGAAGATTTATAGCTCGGGTGCTCGTTGTTGTAGTTCTGTTCGCCGAGCTGGGAATTTGTGTTGCAGACGTTTCGTCCCCTGTCTAGGTGACTACCTAAAGTGCACAAACCAGACATCCAACTCAGACCCATAGTATCAACAAACCAGACATCCAACTCAGACCCATAGTATCACCATCACACAAACTGGCTAATGAACTACAGCAGAAACTGAAACACCTGATGAGCGGATCCAGACACTCTATACAATCAACACAGGAATTCTTGGACATCATCAGAAATATACACATTGACAAGGAAGAAACCAAGGTCTCATTCGATGTAACGGCACTGTTCACCTCTATCGACAAAATCCTAGCCAGAGAAACAATAGCCAACCTGCTGGACATACAGAACAGACAACAGGACATTGAACCTATCAACAATGACGGCATACTCAAACTACTGGACCTGTGCCTCACAACACACTTCACATTCAACAACCAAATATATGAACAAATCAACAGCACACCCATAGGCTCACCCATCTCTGGACTCATAGCAGAAGCGGTAATACAAAAATTAGAACAAACAATGTTACCGCAAATTCAACCCAAACTCTGGGTCAGATATGTGGATGACACCTTTGTAATAATTAAAAACACAGAAATAGGGAACACACACCGGATCATCAACGCCACACTCACAGGAATCCGATTCATTAGCGAAGAAGAAAAGGACAACCAACTCCCATTCCGAGACGTGATGGTACAGAGAACACCAAACGGAGAATTCAAAGGTATACAGGAAAGCCACATACACAGACCAAGTCCTGAACTACGAAAGCACGCACCCCAACACACACAAAAGAAGTTGCATCAGGACACTATTCAAAAGGGCGACAACACACTGCAGTACACCAGAACTGCAAAAAGAGGAAGAAGAACAGCTATACAATGTATTCGCCAAAAACGGATACCTGCGCAATTTCATCAACAGATGCCTAAGGGAAAGACAACGGAACGAGGACATGCCGCAACCCAAAGGACTAGGCACACTACCATACATCAAGAGCATTTTCGAACCGACAGCCAGACTACTGCGACCACTAGGACTCATAACAGCACACAAACCAACAGCTACTCTCAGTCAACAACTCACCAGAACGAAGGATCCAACACCCAGCATGAGCAAAACCAATGTAGTGTACAAAATCCCAAGCAAGGACTGCACAAAACATTACATAGGACAAACAGGAAGACAGCTAACGATCCGCATCCATGAACACCAACTAGCCACGAAAACGACACGACCAGCTATCCTTAGTAGCCACACACTCAGATGACAAGCAACATGAATTCGACTGGGACAACACTACTATTATAGGAAAAGCCAAACAGAGAACAGCCAAATAATTCCTAGAGGCATGGCACTCACCCACAGATTCAATCAATAAGCACATCGACCTGGACCCAATATACCGGCCACTGCAGCGGACAACTGGAACTGATAACCGGAAGCGGCAGATTCAAACCACTACAAATGCCGGAGGAAAGATCACAGAAGTGCTTCACAGGAGGCTCCCAAGCACTGAGGATGTCACCGAGACAGGGGACGAAACGTCGGCAACACAAATTCCCAGCTCAGCGAACAGAACCACAACAACTTTATTGAGACGAATACGTTCTGCAGTTACTGCCTGTTTGTTTTCTGGTATCAGTCATCCATCCCCAGTTGTCACGGTTTTATATTTGCTTTGTGTAACCAATGTATCATATCCAATTGGTACTTCTCATTAAAGTCTTTAAACTATCAGAGAATTGCTGATAAGTCATCGACTGCCTATATTAAAGTACAGAAATCACAACACCAAGCCCACTACCACACACCTTGCACTCCAAACCAACAAGGATGTTTTAGTGAATTGAGGAGAAAAAACGCGAGTAGTGAGCTGCGGGCCCTTGGAGTCAAAGCAAGGTGAGTGCAGCAATACCCTACCATGGACTGCAATCACTGAAGAAGGCAACTGGCAACAATATTAACCGAGGGTTTTCTGGGGCAGATGACTGTGGAGTCTGGAGTCAGATGTCGGCCAAACTGGGTAAAGACAATGGCTTTCCTTCCTTAGAGGATGTTAGCAAACCTGACGGGATTTTTACATGCTCACTTTTTTTGAAACAAGTATTAATTTGCAGATTTATTGATGCTATGGTCGGATTTGAACAACGGCTCCAGGGCATTACCCACTGCGTTACTGGTCTGATGACATTACCACTGCATTGATATGGTGGAGGGAGACTGTGGTAGACAATGGATTTGGTGGGTGAATGTTGACATGTGACTGCTTGCTTGCGAATAGGTTGTTGCCCTGTGAAACTGCCTCAGTCTGAACAAACACTGTCAGTTATCGTCAGCAATAGCAAACTCAATTACTGTCTCGCCCTTCTGCCTGTGGGGTTCATCCCTGAGGAATTTGCTCCATTACCCCCTGCTCCCCTGCCACACCCACATTCACTCCTCTTTGCCAAAAGCAGCTGTTTGCCTACTGACATACAGCAGAAGTGCAAGTGGGCAATGCCACCACCCAGTTCAGATTCCCACCTCCTCAGCCCCGTACTGCATCTCTCGTACCAAAGAGTCTAGATGCCCAATAATCACCCTGAACACAGCCACTGTGGAATTTGTAAAGCTAAGGTAACGTCCGTCAGTCCAAATGTCACCACCTGCTCACTCACTGGCATGTTACAGTGTCAAACAAAGGACCATCGACTGAAGACCGCCTCATCTCTTTAAGTGCCAGAGTGATAGCAAGTGAAAACAGCCAGGAGTGCCAGGATACATCAACTCCGGGGTAAGGAGATTTATCGATTGTCAACTTGATGTTCAGACAGTGAAGGAAAGATAGACCCTTGTCCACCAAACTCTCCATCCCCTATGCCCTGCATAATTTGGAAATTGCCGCCTCACCAGAAAAAGAATGGAGGTGAAGCAGGTGGTCTCTGTGGGTTACGGGGGCACTGCAGGCTTTGAAACTAAATAGGTAGCCAAGTGTTGGAATCAGGACTCAGACGGAGTCGTGAAAGGAGAATCATGAAGTTGAAAGCTTGCTGAGTCAGTGTTGGAGGAAGTCGTTGGAAACTTAGAAGAAGCCTGAAAGCGTTTAGAACAGCTGAAGAGGTGAGGAATTGAAACAGCGATAAGTACAACTGTCTAGATGCCACTGACTCGGATTTCATCTCAGGGGAATAAAGTCCACAGGAAAATTTCTTTTCGATATTTTCTAATAAATCAGTACAGAAATGTTATTGTACAGCACTGGAGGAAGTAGGACTTGAATTTCGGCTAGACGTATGGGCTTGATTACGGCAAGAGAAGAGCCCCCTCCCCCCCCCACCGCCCCAGAGGAAGGCTAGCTTTGACAAGCTAGCTGTCAATGAAGAGGTGGATTTTTGTTTGTGAATAAGTACGTAGATGCACGACAGAGTGCTTTATTCATTTCTTAACTGCAGTTTGCTGTCGCAGTGAGAATATTGCCCTGAAAAACTGGTTTTTCGACGAGAGTTGGAGCAGTCAATAAGGCAATCTATGCTAAGAGACAACCACTCCTGAGAGTGAATTTCAAGACCAGGTTGCCAAAGCCGAAAAAGCTAATTAAGGTACATATAATATGCCAAAGGGAATTGAAAAAGGATGTTTTCTTAGTTTGGGCATTCTAAAGATCGTAGTGTTCGGATAATGTTGGCAGATGTTAAACAGAATTAAGGAGAAATTATTTCCCTCAAAGGGGAACGATTTTGTAAGAATTCGCAATTTCAGAGTGTGTGGCTGCTGGGGCATTGAGTACATGTAAAGAAGAGATACAGATCTTTAAATAGTAATGGGTTGAAGGATTATGGCTAGAGGATGGAACATTGGAATTGTGACCGGGATGAAACTAACCATGATAATGTCATGTGGCAGAGTAGGCGTGAGAGGTCGAATGGCTTAACCCTGCTATTATTTAGGTTTACATGCTGTTGATGATGTCCCCTGAATTAGCAAGCTGTGTCCACAACTAGTGCACAGAGCTCTTGAAGGATATATTACCTTAGTCTATTTGAACGTTCTGATATTAACCAAGATGGCATGTATTTGTGTACGGGGACCAAGCTCACCTTTCCACCACTCTTCCCTGGGACAAATTCAGAAACGCCCGTCGGGTCTTTCCAGACCAGGAAATGTTAAAATACTGTTAGCTTTGAAAGTTTTCGGCCAAGCAGAATCTCAATTCCCGCCTGTCCTAAGCAGGACGAGTTCACACAGGCATCAGAGTTCCTGATTGTGGCAAAGTGGTGTATGCGGGGTCTGCACAATTAAACTCCTGTCATAGTTCACTGCCCCTGATGATCCCATTATACCAAGATGATGGCTGGTGTTTGAAATACGGGATCGGGGCAGATTGCCTGAATGTGGAGCTCACTTCCTGCCTGTCTGTGGTAACTTCAGCTCACTGCTCTACGCTCCAACCGCCCACCTCTCCTCCAAAACGTACACCCACTGTATCCCCTGGGCCGGAGTGAAACAACGGCCTTGAGGAAACTGCACTCACTCCAACTAAACGTTAGAGGAACAGTGGATAAGTGAGGCCATTTGGACCAGTGTTGTCTCTCCCCCTGAACACCTGACGTGGTGTCATTCCCTACGCCTTCTCCCTTTGACACTGCACATTGTTCCTTTGGAAATAAGCAACTCTTTTCCTCTCAGATGCTTTGTTTCAACCTGCTTTCACGGCAATCTGAATCAATGGACTCCAAAAGTGAGGCACTCATCGTGGGAAAACATTTCTCTTCATTTTTTTTCTTACTATCACATTGAGCTTTCTCATTCACCATCCTTTCACGACTGTCTCCCATTCTACTGAGCACCTCATAACCTTGCACACCTCTCTGTCAATTCTTACATTGTTAAATTTCAGACGACACCAGTTTATAATTGAACAGTTTTATTTGGAAAAATAAACTTTCAGAACGCTGCTCCTTTGTCAGGTAGCTTAATCGGGCAGAATCATAGGACAAGAATTTATACTTCTACTATAAGTATTTATATACTGTAAATTTAGTGTCCTATGATCCTGTCCCATTAGCTACCTGCTGAAGAAACAGCTGTCCGAAAGCTTGCACTTCCAAATAAACCTGTTGGATTATAACCTGATGTTGTGTAATTTTTACCTTTAGCCACACCAGTCCAACACTGGCATCTCCACATCATGATTATGACATTGATTAATGATCCGTCCTGAGCACCTATGATCAAATCCTGGGCTATAATGATCCCGTGAAGACAAAATGTTCTGTCCACCTCCCCCAATTCTTTCTGATCTCTTCATTTCCTCTTTAATAAGGGATCAAATCACGCTTTCTTCCAACTGTTCTCTCCTACCGCCAGTCTGAAATTGCAGTCTGTGATGTCCCATACAGGCTCTGGGAAACATAGGAGCTGGACTAGACCTTCCCACCAGTTGAGCTTGCTCCACAATTCTGGATCATGATTTTTGTTTTATTCTTTCATAGGATTCTAGCGTTGCTAGCTGGGAGACTATCTCAAACTTTGCTGCGAGTCTGGATTCACGTGTACCACGGGCATTTAGATTGTTGAACATTCTGAAAAGCATTCAACCCACGCCCCTATCATATACCTGTAACCTTAAATACCCCATAGTCAACCCACCTGGGATGCACGTCTCTGGACCACTAGGGAGCAATTTAGCGTGGCCAATCCGCCAAATCTGCACCATCTGTGGACTCTGTAGGAAACTGGAGCACCCACAGAAAATCACACAGACATGGGGAGAATGTGTGCGTCAGTCACGCAAGGCTGTAAGCTAACCAGTGTTTATACTGCAGTGAGGCTTCTGTCTTAAACACAGTACCCTGTTCTGCCCCGCCTGATCATGCAAGTATGACCAATTTCTATCCCGAAAGAATATTATCACTAAATAGATGAGAACATTTTTTCTTCACAATCGGCAATTGATTCTTATTTCCATGTTATTATTGAATGCAATTCCATCGTCTGCCATGGCTGGATTCGAATTCACAGCCCCAGCAAGCCACTTAAATCTCTGGATTAAAAGTCCAGTCATAATAACACTGGACCATCGCCTATCCCCCGTCGGTGATTAGCTACCACAAATGCCACTATCCCATGCTATCCCCATATCAGAAGTCACAAGCCACCAGGTTATAATGCAATAGGTTTATTTGAAATCACAAGTTTTAGGAGTACTTTGCTTCGTCAGGTGATATCCATCATCTGCATCGCCACATCATCCCCGTATCAGTTGGTGGTGTTGAGAATACTATGAAACACTCTTTTATTCTTGCTGAATGATTGAGTCTCGACAGTCCTCTGGGCATAGATTCCAAAGTTTTGCCACCCACTGTGTGAAGATGCTCCTCTTCTTCTATGTCAAAAGTAGCCTCCCGCTTCTCCTAAGACTAAATTCCCCAGTTCAGTTCCACTTCCTCTATGACAAGGAAATTTGTCATGCATTAAGATCAAAATGGTACACAATAATCTTGGGACTGACTGTGGACACAACAATGGATAACATGTATTATTTAAGTCTTGTCAATAAACTTGACAGGAACAGAAGGACGCTAACACACCCTGGTTTTCTAACTGTGCAGCAGCTCCAGTCACCCTCCCCTCTCTGAGCTAATATTGGGGTCACATGTGCCTATTGGGAATTGACTGATTGTATTAGATATTATCAACAACGATGGCATTCACAAAGTAAGCAAATATAGATTGACAGTATTGTCCAACAGTAGCTGAACACAGACTGATAATTTACATTGGACGTAGCCAGTATATAGAGATAACTCAACGGCATGGTAGCTCTGTGGTAACATTACTGCTTCGCAGCTCTAGGGACGCCGAATCAATCCCACCCTCAGGTGACTATCTGTGTGGAGTTTTCACATTGTCCCCATGTCTTCGTGGTTTTCTCATGGGCTGAGATTTCTGTCCAAAAATGTGCAGGTCAGGTAGATCAGCCAAAGTAATTTACCCATAGTGGAAAAGGATGAGCAAGAGAAGTGGATTAGCCATGGGGAATACAGAGTTGTAGGTGGAGTGGGTCTGGACGTGATTCTCTTCAGAGATTAAAAATCACACGATACCAGGTGATAGTCCAACAGGTTTATTTGGAAGCACTAGCTTTCAGGGCACTGTTCCTTCATCAGGTGGTTGTGGAGTATAAGATAGTATGATACAGAATGTACCGCAACATTTTACAGTGCGATATAACCGAAACTATATACTAAAATTGACCTGGAGTATTTGTTAAGTCTCTATTGTTTTAGAATGAACATGCTGGTTTCAGTTCTTCCATATGAAAATGCAAGAACGTTCTAAAAGTTACATTCTCAAGTGAACTTTAGTAATAGGTGCCATCTGGCCCAAATAATGCATTGAAGGTGTGAGGTGCACTGTGTGAGGTTGTCTTTACCCTGACGTTCAGACTGAGTTTAATCTAAGAAAAGGATTTACAGAATATTAGATGGATTCATGCAGTTTTGAAGCAAAATAAGATGTAATTCTGCAAGTACAAATTCACCCCACAAACTTGTATGTGTGTGTTCGCATGTGCGTAGTGAGTGGGGGAGGGGCTGAGTGTTTGTGAGAGAATGAGTGTATATGTATGTGTGTGCATGTGAGTGTAAAGGGGTATAAGTCTGTGCGCGTGTGAGTGTGGAAATGTATTTGTGAGTTTGTGAAACAGAGCTTGTGTAAGTGAGAGTGCGCAAATGCATGGGTCTACAAGGGTGTGTATGTGCCTTTAGTAGTGTCTGTACGTGTGTGTGTGTGTGGATAATGCAGTGGGGTCACCTGTGGTGTGACATGAACCCAAGGCCCCGGTTGAGGCCATCCCTATGGGTAGCGAACCTAGCTTCACCTTACGACTATCGCAATATATGTTGGGGAAGGTGAAATCACTGAGTATAATCAACCGATTATTATTCTTGCACACTTCTGTGAACTGACTACATATTTGCTCCTGTATTTTCCTCTGACCTTTTGGGGGCCGATGATATACTTCGAGGAAAGCGGTTGTCCTCCATCAACATTCCGAAGTTCTAACCACAGAGCCTTGTTTGGGACGTTTCTAACGTCTGATATCTCCTTATTGCGGTAGTTAACTTCTTACGTAATTATGCTGAACGACCACTCTTACTACAACTTCTTCAGTCTCGCCTAAAACTCCTTTCTCCGGGAAGGTTGAGTTACCAGTCCAGCCATTACCCCAATCATGTTTCTGGAGAACCTATTCTCCTGGTAACCATTTTGTAATATGATCTCCATATCTTCAAATAAAAACAAAAAAACTTCAAATTCTGTGTTTAACTCAAATTCAAGTATCTTAACGAACTTCAAAATCTCAGTTCTTTTTCCTTCAACAAATCCGGCAGGCCTGCTGATTCTTTCTAGCTTCCCTGTGTTTATTTACGTGAGATCTTACGTATTTTGTAAATGTCACCTTTTAATCTCCAATGGATATAGGGCACAATTTCTTCAACTGTTCCTCAGGGGACTACCCATCTTCACGAGACACTATACAGAAGATTATTGTTTGTTCTTTACTTTAGCCGGTGACTCGTTAATTGTATCAATCATAAATATGGACTATGTTGATAAAGGCAGTAGTCGTTTAAAATGTTTGATACTTAAATTCAATTCAAACCATAACAGCAACATTAATCAGGAAATCATCTCTCACACCGTCGTAGATGAAATTTTGGATATCTCCCCAGACCATTTATCAAGATCCCACAATCTTTAATTTTTCAGAATAACAGTAAGTGTATCTGTTCAATACACACTTGAGATCAGCAAGATGGCGTTTGTGGTTTGTAAGCTCTTCGGCTCGTCTCATTATTTAATTAGTTCACCAATGAGTGTAAAGGGATATTTCAATATATTCCTCAACTACTCTCTGAACTTTGTCTGGGTCATGGTATAAATAAAAGTGTTTGTACAGCAACTCATGAGCTGCAGCATGAAGCCAACTTCTTGAAGGAATATATATGGAGGAAGTGAGATGTTTGCCAAATAAAATATACGTTTCCATATTGAATATACTGTAAACACTGACCATAGCAGGATGAAGTTCACCGAAATCATGAACAGTAAAATGATGGATTTCCTTCGACTCTCCATCTCTGAGTCTTTGGAACACTCCCCATTGCCATGAGCCCTTAGTCTCCTGCGGGCTTTGCTGGTTATTAAAATGTATCTAACAGTTAAAACATTGAGCAGCAGAATCAGAACAAATGGGATAAACGGAGTCAGCATGTAATGAAGGAATTCCATTACTGATAAAACAACTGATACCAAAGAACCAGGTCTCTCAACACAAAAATAGGGTTCATTCCGAAGCCAATATCGTCTTGACATCATGAAGTACCAGAATACATCTTTCAATGTGAATAACACGGTCACTGTTCCAAGAATGATCGTGGCTATTCTTTCTGTACAATATTTTGTTTTCAATTTTGGGCAACAAATGGCCACAAAACGATCAAAAGTAAAAGTGACAGTGAACCAGACAGAGCAGTCCGTGGCTGCATAAAGCAAGACAGCATGGATATTACATATGTGAAGAGAATGCAAAAATCCAAACGAATTGGTGTATCTATAATAAATTATAGGGATCTGCCTCATTATCAGGTCGATGATAATGACCATGAGATCTGCTGCTGCCATTGCAACCAGATACCAAGACACACATTGCGAGAGACCACACTTCCGCTGAGAGAGGATTATAATTGTCAGCATGTTCACTGTAAGAAAGAGAAATTAAAGAGGAGTATGTGAGATATAAGCAACAGAGAATCAAAAGAGTGTTATTGTGCATCAGCATTTGCATCATCCACACAGTGCTGAAATGTTCAGTAAAATCAGAGCAGACAATTGCACAGGGCTTCATTTCAAGAAGTGAATGTTTATTAACTGCAGGTTTTGGAGTATCATAGGACGGTGTCCCCTTCAATGCTTCCATGAGTGGAAGTGAGGAAAAGTGATGTAGAAGAGATAATTATGCACATCTGCTGCATTCTTCACATTCCTGAGACGATTCATGAAGAATAACAATGTGTGCGTCAGTATCATGTGTTGAGACATTGATTCACTGACGAAAATCGACATATAGACTGTCAAATGGAAAAAACAACTTTATTTCTGGGCTCACGAAACATTTATCTGGATGAATTAGAAAACGACAAGAAGATAGAAGGATGAGATGGACGATAGAAGTGACAGAGGGGAAAAAAGAAAAGGATGATATGGGATTAGAGAGATAGAGGAGAGAGAGGGGTGTTAGTGGAAAGCAATAGGGAGAAGAGCAGAATATAAGAAAAGGGAAGAAAAGGGAAGGTTAGATGATATGGGATTAGAGAGATAGAGGAGAGAGAGGGGTGTTAGTGGCAAGCAATAGGGAGAAGAGCAGAATATAAGAAAAGGATGGAATGCTGAAAAGAACAAAAAGGAAAGGATATGATATGTTTGAAAGACAAGGAAGTTAATCACGTCAATATTAGAATCTTTTTCTTGGTGTAAATAGGGGTTGAAAAGTATGGTTCTGGAAAAGCGCAGCAGGCCAGGCAGCATCCGAGGAGCAGGAAGAGCACGCCTTTTCCCCTCGGACGTGGTCGACGATGCTCTCCACCACATCTCCTCCACTTCCCGCACCTCCACCCTTGAACCCCGCCTCTCCAATCACCACCAGGACAGAACCCCACAAACCTCCGGATACATCGTATCATCCTCCGTCATTTCCGCCACCTCCAAACAGACCCCACCACAGGGATATATTTCCCTCCCCACCCCAATCAGCATTCCACTCCCTCCACGACTCCCTTGTCAGGTCCACACACCCCACCAACCCAACCTTCAGTCCCGGCACCTTACCCTGCAATCGCAAGAAGTGCAAAACTTGCACCCACACTTCCACCCTCACCTCCCTCCAAGGCCCCAATGGATCCTTCCATATCCATCGCAAATTCACCTGCACCTCCACACACATCATTTACTGTATCCACTGCACCCGATGTGGTCTCCTCTACATTGGGGAGACAGGACGCCTATTCTCCTGCTCCTCGGATGCTGCCTGGCCTGATGTGCTTTTCCAGCACCACACTTTTCAACTCTGGTCTCCAGCACCTGCAGTCCTCACTTTCTCCTCCTTGCATGAATTTGAGGTTTCTTTATAGAATTATAGAGTTGTAGAGATTAGCAACACGAAAGCAGCCTCATTGGTCCCACGCGTCCGTGCAGACCAGAAATCCTAAATTAATATCGTGCAATTTTCCAGCATTTGCACTATACTCCTCTAACCCCTTCCTATTCATAAACTGGTTCAGATGCCTTTTTAAATATTGTAATTATACTACAACTCGGACTTAATCAATATTTGATGCTAAATCGTGGATATGTATTTAGATTCACAGCAAGAACCTCGGGATGACCAAAGAGCTAGATAATATTAATATGACCAGAACTAGACTGAGATTTTACACTGTTAGCACGCGAAGGCCAGGCAATGACCAACTCCAATAAGAACATCCCAACTATCCCCATTTGACGTTCAGTAGGTTACCATCACTAAATCCCTCACTACCAACATCTGGGGGTTACCATTAATTAGAAACTCAACTCACGTTATCAACACAGTGGCTACAAAAGCAATTCAGAATCTTGGAAAACAAACGAGTAACTAACCTCCTGTTTAAGTCGCAAGTCAGGGAGGTGAGGGGTACTCCTTATTTGCCTGAATAAGTACAGTTGCAACAACAGCCAAGACGTGTGACACTATCCAGTGAAACACAGCTGACTTGATTGATACCACTGCATTCAGTAGCAGCAATATGCACGAGCTACTGCAGAAATTCCACAATGATTCAAATGTGCTTCCAAAGCTATGCCCACTTGATTAGATTAGATTACTTACAGTGAGGAAGTTTGGCCCAACAAGTCCACACCGACCCTCCGAAGAAAAAACACCCAGGCCCATTCCTCTTTATTTTACCCGTTCACCTTATACTACCAGCAATTTTTTTGGACTGTGGGAGGAAACGCAGACACGGGGAGAATGTGCAAACTCCATACAGATAATTGCCTGAAGCGGGAATTGAACCCGGGTCTCTGGCGCTGTGAGGCAGTAGTGCTAACCACTGTGCCACCGTGCCGCCCACTGATCTAGAAGGACAAGATCAGGAGATCTTTACGAAGATCAACACCCATCAGATCCTTTCCAAGTCATGAGTCATTCCACCTTGGAAATATATTGCAATTCTTGCACTGTCACCTGGAATACTCTCCACAACAGGACAATAGACAAATCTACAGGACATGGGCGACAGCCTTTCAAGAAATCAACTCTCAACACAGCCTCTAAGTCACTTAGTGATGAACCATAAATGCTGCTCCAGACAGTTGTCTCCACATCTCATGAATAAAGCAAGTGTGAAGCGGCTGTGGAGAGATTTTAAAGTTATTGATGTGGAGAATGGGAGTGGGGAATGCTAACCTCACTTTGGAGGTTCATAAGAAAGACTTTAGAACATTACAGTCAAATAAAATTACGGAACAGACTTTCAAAATGTCAAATATGTTTGAAATAATAACGATTCTGTGGGAAGACAGTGTGACAGCTAACATGCAACAACTCGCCAATATTATTAGTTGGATGGTGGAGCTGGTGCATAAGCAATAGAAACGAAGGTAAATTTAAGAATAATGAGTTGTGCTGTCTGAATGGTATGATAAGCATTAATTGGAGAAAACACAGGAAATGAATCAAGGAGTATTGAGGAAAATAGGACTGCAAGAGAAACTGCTGCATATCATCCCTGGCCTTTCATACTCCATTAAACTATATCGGTAACGACACCAGCATCCTCCCCGTTCTACTACTTTATAAAAAAACTGCATCTGTTAATAGACAAATGCTGGTCCATCCTACAACATTCGAATAAATTAAATTTCTCCCGAGACCAATATCGTCAGAGTCCTTTCACATTCGATATATCACGAAAAACATTTACTTCAGAAACGATTAAAGAAATGCCTGTTAAAGTAATGGTCTATTTAAATTCTTATTCCTTTGAATATTACCTCTCGTACTAACGCATAAAGGCATTTTTTTCAGTGATTGTTGCCCTGTTATAATATTGCTTACACCGTGATAGCAACATCAGGATTCTAATTGGCAGGTGAAGGAAGTCGTGTTTGTAACACAGATCACTGGGTGCAGCTCAGATTCCAATGGCTGCAGCCAGTACATTCCCGAACCTTGACGTAGTTGACCTGGGGGTGACGAGGGAGTGAACTGGGAATGTGTCTCGTTAGGAGAGCGGAAGAGACAGAGGAATGTATCAGGTCGAGTTGCAGTGAAATTCACCATGCAGAAGATAGTCGAGATCCAGTGCACAGACAAAGGGTTTCACATTACTCTGTTCGGGTCCAAAGAAAACATCAAAACTACTCTAATCACATTTTGTAGCATTTATCCCATAGCCTTGTACGCAAGTAAGCAAGTACAACAGCGAGGTAAAAATGATACTGCATAATTTGATTTCCAGAAGTATCAAAATTCAGGACAGCAAATACAACAGAAACAGAGTTAAATGCTGTGCGCAGAATGAATAGTTTCGATCACGAGACTCACCGGGAACACCAATAGCAGCGAGCAGTGGATAGTATACAAATTGCACATCAAAAATGACAAGGAGGACTCGAATATGAAATGCATAATCAAAATATCGACCCATTCTCGTAACGTTTAAAGACGTTGTCCCCAGATTCTCATCCATTCCCGCACTACCCAGAGCTCTCTGTGTCAAAGGGGATTGTCACATTGATACCAGAGGCTGAGATGGTGAGAACAGCACATTCTTTATTGCAGAGAAAATTCCCCCTGCGATACAATTAGTGCCAACGGAGATAGACATTAATTACAGCCACTTAACAAACACGGTTCACTTTGCAACTTTCATTTTCACATTTTATATCCAAAAAGATATTTAATCACAAACTAGGTATTTTATTACTTTAAAATAGTGCTCTTTGGTTTTCCAGTGCATGTGAAACCAGTTTATCACTGAATTGGATTGAGCTGAAGGCAATGTTATATGTATATTTCACATTGGCCTCACAGTCTCACACTGAGTCCCTGGAATGTAGTGTGGAGGTTACTGGCGAGACAGTACCCCAGGTGGACTTGCAACTGGCAGCGTGGGGAGAGAGGAGGGGACTTCATGCACAGACACAAATAGATGTTACGCCTTGGAGGTCTCCACACGTATCCTTGAAATAACACAACAGAAGTAAAAGGAAATGCAATGTTCTGCCAGCCCAAGTTGGTAGGAGGAAATAATGTCACAGTAGACCTCCATTCGACCAGCATTCATGAGGCAAAGACGATGTGACTATAGGTTAAATGCTTACCCAGGCAGAGCACGTGGAATTGAAATTCAATTGAGGAGAGCTGGAATGCAGCGTTAACAGAAAAACGATTGTAAATCTAAGTAAAAGGTCATACCCTGTTATGGAGGAGCCTATATTACAATCTTGCTAAGCTTTTGCCTTGAAATTCCCCAGAAAATTCAAGTAGAGAATACAGCGCAAGTTCATCAGGCTAATACCTGTGGTGGTAGGACAGAAGTAAGAACAGGAGGTGGGTCGGTTAGAAACTTAATTACTAGAATATTAAAGAATGACGGCATATAATCCTCTATAATTCTAACAGGACGAGCCAGGATAAATGCAGGAATGGTGTACTCTTTCACTGGGAATTCAGAAGTAGTTTAAGATAATTCTATTAGATTTAAGTCAGCGATAGAAAAGGACAGACCAGATCTAAAAGTTGAAGTTCTAAATTAGAGAAAAGCCGATTTTGAAGGTATTAGGCAAGAACTTTTGAAAGCAGATTGGGGGCAGATGTTCGCAGGTAAAGGGATGGCTGGAAAATGGGAAGCCTTCCGTAAATCCAGATAAAGTATATTCCTGTTAGGGTGAAAGGAAAGGCTCGTAGGTATAGGGAATGCTGGATAATTAAAGACATTGGGTGTTTGGTTAAGAAAAAGAATGAATCATACGTAAGATATAGATAGGAGCGAATCCTTAGTAGAGTATAAAGGCAGTAGGAGTATACTTAAGAGGGAAATCAAGAGGGCAAAAAGGGGACATGAGATAGCTTTGGAAAATAGAATTAAGGAGAGTCCAAAGGATTGTTACAAATACATTAAGGACAAAATGGTAACGAGGGAGAGAATAGTGCCCCTCAAAGATCAGCAAGGTGGCCTTTGTGTGGAGCTGCAGAAAATGGGGGAGATACTCAATAAGTATTTTGCATTAGTATTTACTGTGGAAAAGGATATGGAAGGGATAGACTGTAGGGAAATAGATGGTGACATCTTGCAAAATATCCTGATTACAGAGGAGGAAGTGCTGGATGTCTTGAAACGCATAAAGGTGGATAAATAGCCAGGACCCGATCAGGTGTACCCTAGAACTCTATGAGAAGCTAGAGAAGTGATTGCTGGGCCTCTTGCTGAGATATTTGTATTATCAATAGTCACAGGTGAGGTGCCGGAAGACTGGAGGTTGGCTAACATGGTGCCACTGTTTATGAAGGGTGGTAAGGACAAGAGAGGGAACTATAGACCAATGAGCCTGACGTCGGTGGTGGGCAAGTTGTTGGAGGGAATCCTGAGGGACAGGATGTGCATGTGGCTTTGTTGAGCCTCGGACGCTCCAAAGAAAACAATCCCAGCCTGTTCAGCTTCTCCCAATAGCTCAAATCCTCCAACCCTGGCAACATCCTTGTAAATGTTTTCTGAACCCTTTCAGGTTTCACAACATCTTTCCGATAAGAATTGCACGCAATATTCCAACAGTGGCCTAACCAATGTCATGCACAGGCGTAACATGACCTCCCAACGCTAGTACTCAATACGCTGACCAATAATAGAAAGCATACTAAACACCTTCTTCACTATCCTATCTACCTGCGATTCCACTTTCAAGGAACTGTGAACGTCTCTTTGTTCAGTAACACTCCTTAGGACCGTACCATTAAATGTATAATCCTCCTAAGATTTGCTTTCCTGAAATGCTACGCCTCGCGTTTATCTGAATTAAATTCTATCTGCCCCTTCTCTCCCCATTATTCGATCTGGCCAAGATCCTGTTGTAATCTGAGGTAATCTTCGCTGTCCACTACATCTCCAATTTTGGTGAGCTTCCAGAGGATGTGATGGATGCTGGTACAATTGCAACATTTAAGAGGCATTTGAATGGGTATGTGAATAGGAAGGGTTTGGAGGGATATGGGCCTGGTGCTGGCAGTTGGGACTAGATTGGGTTGGGATATCTGGTTGGCATGGACTGGTTGGACTGAAGTGTCTGTTTCCATGCTGTACATCCCCCATGACTCTATGACTCTATGTGTCGACCATTTTGGACGAAGATGAGTAGAAATTTCTTCACCCAGAGGCTGATGAACCCTGTGGAATTCTCTGCCACCGAAAGTGGTTGAGGCCAAAACATTGAATGCTTTCAATGAGTCACATCTAGTTCTTAGGGAATAAAGCAACGATGGGGAAGGGGTGGAAGGTAATTGAATGCACGGTGCATAGTTGCACGCAAAAACAGAAATCGCTGGAGAAACTCAGGTGGTCCAGGCAGATTTTGGAGAGCGGAAGCATTCTCTGATGAAGGGTCACTGGACTCAAAACTTTGAATCCGCTTCCTCTGCACAGATGCTAACATACTTATTGAATTTCTCTTGCAATTTTTACCTTTTAAATTTTACAATACCCATCCGATAGAAAGGAGACCAGAGTTGCACGCAATATTTCAAAAGTGGTTGAACCAATGTCCTGCACAGCAGCAACATGACCTTCCTAATCTTATACTCAATGCGCTGATCAATAAAGAAAAGCATAATAAATGCCTTCTTTACTATCCACATAAGTCCGATAAGAAGTTGTATTGGTGGGGCTATTTGCAGGCAAACTAACGTCTGGTAAATGGGAGGTTTTGAAAAGTGATTTGGTGAGAGTTGAGAGCCAGCATGTTCCTGTTAGAATGAAGGGTAAGGCAAGCTGGAATAGGGAACCCTGGATGACTAGTGTTATTGAGGCACTGATTTTGAATAGAAGAGATAGGACATGTGCGAGCAGCAGTTGAGGTAAGACAGTTTGTTTTAAAATTACTTACCGGTAGCGGGCAGCGGTGTTTTTTTCCTCTTCACAGAAAGAGCGGGAGCAGCAGGGGGAAGTGACGAAGACCAGAGGGGCAGCCGGGTAGGGGTTTTTTTTCCCTTTAAAAGCGCGCAGGAGAAGAACCCGAGGCACTACAGAGGTAGTGTCTCCCACCCGCCCTCCTCCTCTATCCTAAATAATAAGACCCGTTGTGGTAAGTAGGTAAGTGCTGCGTGTTGCTTGTTGCATTCTTTAGACCCAGTTTTTTATAAAAAAAGGATAATTTTAGAGGGATGGCAGTGAAGGCAGTGCAATGTTCCTCTTGCAAAATGTTAGAGGTGAGGGATGCCATGGACGTCCCTGCTGATTACACTTGCAGGAAGTGCACCCATCTCCAGCTCCTCCAAGACCGTGTTAGGGAACTGGAGCTGGAGTTGGATGAACTTAGGATCATTCGGGAGGCAGAGGGGGTCATAGATCGGAGCTTTAAGGAAGTAGTAACTCCAAAGATGGCAGACAGATGGGTGACAGTGAGGGGGACTGGTTGGAAGCAGCCCGTGCAGGGACCCCCTGCAGCCGTTCTCCTCAAGAACAAGTATACCGTTTTGGATACTTGTGGGGGGGGGGGACTTACCAGGGGTAAGTAACGGGGCTCAGGCCTCTGACACGGAGCCTGTCCCCGTTACTCAGAAGGGGAGGGTG
>NC_057746.1:6237511-6244725 GCF_004010195.1 Chiloscyllium plagiosum | reverse complement strand
CGTATGGAGTCAGCTATTGCAAGGGGGCATAGCTTTAAATTAAGGGTTGGTAGGTATAGGACAGATGTTAGGGGTAGGTTCTTTACTCAGCGAGTCGTGAGTTCATGGAATGCTCTGCCAGTAGCAGTGGTGGACTCTCCCTCATTATGAGCATTTAAGCGGGCATTGGATAGGCATATGGAGGATAGTGGGCTAGTGTAGGTTAGGTGGGCTTGGATCGGCGCAACATCGAGGGCCGAAGGGCCTGTACTGCGCTGTATTCTTCTATTTTCTATGTTCTATGTTCAATGTGCAGGGAGTGGGATGAAGCGAATTCCTTGGGGAATATGGATGATGTTGGAGTACACTTAAGAGAGAAATCAGGATGGCTATATGTGGACGCGAGATGGCTTTGGCACACAGGATAAATGCGATTGTAATGAGATTGGAATGAAAGGCAAAAGAGTGACTCGGGATAGAATAGGTCTCTTAAAATTCAGCACGGTCATCTACGTTTGGAAACACAGTCGATGGGTGAGATCCTGAATGAGTATTTCTCATAAGTATTCACAACAGAGAAAGTTTTGGATTCGAGGGAACTTGGGGAAATAAATAGTGATGTCTTGAAGAGTGCCCACATTACAGAAGAGGAGGTGTGAAAATTCTTAAAACTCATTTTAAGATAAATACCCTGGGCCTGCTGAAGTATGTCCTCGGACTTTGTAGGAGGCTAGGGAGGAAATTGAAGGGGCCCTTGCAGAAATATTTGTATCATAGAGAGCCATGAATTCAGTGCACGAAGACTGGGGGATTGCTGATCTTGTGCCACTATTTAAGAAAGGCTGCAGGGAAATATTTGTGTATTGGTAACCGGTGAGTCTGACCTCATTTGTGGGTAATTTGTTGCAGGACATTCCGAAAGATAGGATCGACAGATTTTTCGAGATGCAATGACTCATTTGGGGTCGTCAGCATGACTCTATGTAGGAAATCTTGCCTCATGAATTTAATTGCGATTTTTGGAGGACTAACCAAGAACGTAAATGAGGGCAGTACGATAGATGTTGCCTACATAGATTTTTGAAAGGCCTTTGACAAGGATACTGCATAGTAGATTGTTGATTAAGTTAAGCCTCACGAGATGAAGGGAGAGACAGCCAATCAAAGGCAATTGCATTCACTTAACTGCAGACGACTGCAAACGACAGAAGGTGGGGGAAGAGAAACGTATTTCAGACTGAAGGCCTGCGACCAATGTTTTGCACAGTGATTGTTACTGTATCCATTCATCATGTATACAAATGATTTAGATGAGAATTTAAGAAGTATGGTTCGTAAGTTTGCGAATGACATAACGATTTCTGGTGGAGTAGACAGCGAGGAAGGCTGTGTGGGAATGTAGAAAGATCTTGATCAGTAAACGAAGAAATTGGATATGGAGTTTAATTAAGATAAGGCATTTTGATAAGGAAAATCATGGCAAGACTTACATAGCCAATGGTAGGGCCCTGGGTAGTGTTAAAGAACAAAGAAGTGAACAGGTTCATAGCTACTTGCAAGTGGAGCTACAGGTAGACAGGGTGGTGAAGGAGGCTTTCTGCATGCTAGCTTTCATCCGTTACAGCATTGATTATAGGTGTTTGGACGTTTTATTGCAGCTGTACAAGACCTTGGCGAGGCAACATTTGGAACACTGGTTGCATTTTTAGTCACCATATAGACAGAAGATTATTAAACTAGAAAGAGTGCAGAAAAATATTCACTAGGATGCCACCTCGACTGGAATGTTTGAGCTATAATGAGAAGTTGGATACATTAAGATTATTTTCACAGGAGTGTATGAGATTGACGGGTAACCTTATAGAGGTATATTGAATCAAAACAGTATCAGATAAGATTGATCGCAGGGTCGGGGAGTCTCAAACTAGAGGGCATGGGTTTAGGATGGGGAGAGAGTTACAAAAGAGTGCAGAGCGGCTATTTTTCGCATAGAGAATGGTGAGTGTCTGTAATGGGGTGCCAAAAGGAATGGTGGAAGTGAATGCAGTTACGTCATTAAAAAATATTTGGACAAGTATGTGAATGGGAGAGGTATGGAGGGATATGGGCCAAACCTGGGTAAATGGAGGAGAAAGTGAGGACTGCAGATGCTGGAGACCAGAGCTAAAAATGTGTTACTGGAAAAGCGCAGCAGGTCAGGCAGCATCCAAGGAACAGGAGAATCGACGTTTCGGGCATAAGCCCTTCTTCAAGAATGAGGAAAGTGTAACCAGAAGGCTAAGTTAAAAGGTCCCCACCTTGTCTCAGTCTAATCCATCGAATTCAGCACCGCCTTCCTAACCTGCAATCTTCTTCCCGACCTCTCCGCCCCCACCCCAATCTGTCCTATCACCCTCACCTTGACCTCTTTCCACCTATCACATTTCCGACGCCCCTCCCCCAAGTCCCTCCTCCCTACCTTTTATCTTAGCCTGCTGGACAAACTTTCCTCATTCCTGAAGAAGGGCTTATGCTCGAAACGTCGATTCTCCTGTTCCCTGGATGCTGCCTGACCTGCTGCGCTTTTCCAGCAACACATTTTCAGCTCTGATCTCCAGCATCTGCAGACCTCACTTTCTCCTCTCTGTACACCCATGCCTGTGTTGCCAAAATCCAAATGAACGCCATCTATATGTTTGCAGATCTCACCACATGTAGTCGGGCGAATGTCTGACAACGACGATTCAAAATACAGAAGGTAGATAGAGTGTTTGATAACGTGGTGTAATGAGAACAACAGCTTTCTCAATTTCAGCAAAGCTAAAGAACTGAGAGTTGACTTTAGTAAGAAAGGAGGAGAACACGCCCCCATCTACATCAACGGAACTGAGGTTAAGAGGGTGGAGAGCGTCCGGTTCCGAACAGTAACCATAACCAAACAAGCTGTTGTCGTCTTCCCATGCAGTTGCAACAGTCAAGAAGGCGTAACAACACCTCTCATTCCTCAGGAGGCTCAGGAAATTTGGCATGTCCATAACGACCGTCATCATCTTCTACAGATGCGCAACTGAAAGCACACTGTCCGTGTGTGTAACGAACTGGTATGGCAACTGCTCTGCACGCGATTGTAGGAAAAGAGAGAGGGTGGTGTGCACAGCCCAGGTCATCACAGAAGCCAACCATCCACCCATGGACTCGAGTTACACTACTCTATGGCACAAAAACGCTGCCAACCATCATCAAAGACCCTTATCAGCCTATTAATGATGTCGCCTAACCTCTTCTTTCGGGCCGAAGATACGGAAGTCTGAACACATGCAGCAGCATGTTCAGAAACAGCTTCTTCCTGGGCGTTATTAGACTAATGAGTGAACTCTCTAGCCTCAAACAATGCAGATCTTGCCGACGTTGAACATTTTTCTAGAGCGTTTTGCACTCTGTGCAATGTGACCTGGATGCCTCCATTTAAAACTTTTGTTCTGTGCATCCTTGCTTACTGTTCCGCATGTACTACAATGGAACAAAGCTTTTCACTGTACTTTGTTTTGCATGATAATAAACAAAACAATCAATAAATAAATTAATTAATATTTCCAAGTCAGGATAATGAATGGCTTAGAGGAGACTTTGCAGGTGATGCATCTCCTGCCCTTGTCCTTCTGGATGGAAGTGGCTATAGCTTTGGAAGATGCTGCCTGACTATCTTTGATGAATTTCTGCAGCGTATCTGGCACATGCACTGCTGCAGGGCATCAATGAGAAATGAATGGATGCCGGGCCAATCAAGAGGGCTGCTTTGTATTGGATGGGATCAAGCTTCTCGAATGTTGTTCGAGGTACACCCATCTGGCAAGTGGGGAGATTTCTATCACACTCACGACGATTGTCTTATAGATGCTGGACAGGCTTTGAGGTATCAGGAGGTGAATTACTCGCCACAGTATTCCGAGCCTCTGACCTGTTCTTGTAGCCATTGCGTTTATATAATTTGTCCAGTTAAGTTTCTAGTCAAGTGCAAAGTCAGGATGTTGGTAGTGGGAGATTCACGTCAAGGGTCATTGATTAGATTGTCCCTTATTGGAGATGTCATTGTCTGGTGGATGTTAATTTATATGTAACAACCAAAGCTGGATAATTTACAGACCTTGTTGCATTTGAACATGGTTTTCTTCAGTCTCTGAGAATGCTGCTGAATAGTGTGAAATCATTGGCGAATGTCCTCACTTCTGATCTGAAGATGGATGGCAGGTCATTGATGCTGCTGCTGAAGATGGTTGGACCTAGAGCTATCAACCTTCTTCCTATGTGCCTGGTATGACTCCAACCAGCGGAAATGGTCCCTCCTGATATCAAATGATTCCGGTATTGCTAAGTTTCCTTGGTGCCACACTCTGTTGAATACAGCCTTGGTGTCAATAGCTGCCTCCCCCACCCCGCCCCTCACCCCCCATTTCACTGCTGGAATTCAGCTATTTTTTTACGTTTTGCGCAAGGGCTGCAACGAGGTCAGGAGCTGAGAGGGTCCTGACAGACCCAAACTGGACGTTACTGAGCAGATTATTGCCGAGCAGTTAACACTTTTGATGACAGTTACATTAATGATCCAGAGCAGAATAATGTGGTGATAACTGGTCAGATTTGATTTATTCTGGTGCAAAACGTAAAAAAAAGCTGAATTCCAGCAGTGAAATTGGGTGTGTATATAGCCTTCCCCATTCATGTTTTGAAAATTCCTGTATAATACCACTAAAATGCATCGAGATGACAGACTTCCAATGATCTCAATTGTCTTCCTTCGGGCTAGGTAGGTTTAAAGCTATCAATTTCCCCTTATAAATATTGACTCTCGTTTCGGTCGGTCTCCTTGATGCCAAATGTTCAGATGTAGTTTTGATATCAAGGACAATCACTCTCACCTCGGGTAGTCACTTTTGACTTAGGTCTGTGTGAAGCTCAAAGGCCAAGTGTCACAGGAGCCATTTTCATGTCTGCTGTGTTTAGTTTCAAAATATGCACATATTGATTGAATGTTCATAATACAGTGAGGTATGAGACCATTGAACTCATTATTTCGGTAACAACAGCTGAATTTACACAGAACTCCCAACAAATGTATGTCAGCAGTTTGGTAACGTCCTCTGAAATATAAGAATCACTACTTAGTACTGAAATTCTGATAATGCTTGAAGGGATGACATGAATAGGAACAAAGCACAGACTTTTGAATGAAGCTCAGTGCACCAGAGAACTGGTACAGACCAGATAGCCAAAAGGCATACTCCTGTACTGTGATAATTTTTCACAATATTTACCTTTCAATCACGTTCACTAAGTGTTAATTTTACAAGACCCTGCTGGCAGTCCAAATCTTCATATGTATTGGACACCGATTAAAAGACTGGGACTGTAGTTCTCTGGGAGGGAACACAGGATCTGAGAGGACATGAGGAGAAACTTTTCTGCCAAAGAGTGGTTCAAATGTGATGCAGGTGCAGCTACAACATTTCAAAGATATTTGGATAAGTACATGATTAAGAAAGGTTTGGGCCAAACGCGGGCAAATGGATTGAGTTTGTTTTGGAGATATGGTCAGTATGGACCAGTTGCCCCAAACGGTCCGTTTCCATGCTTTATAACTCCACAACTTTATTAGCCTTTTTAAATTCTGGATTGGGATAGTCGGGTAGTCAAGAAATTATCTGTCATTTGAATGGATTCGGCTGGACTGTAAGATATAGCCTTATTTCTAACCACAGAAAGTCTGAGTGAGTTTCAAAGGAAGGAGCAGTAGCAAGAACATTTTCCAAGTATTGTTATATGGCGTGCAGCAATGGCTGAACAAACTTGATCAGCACAATGTAAAGGTCAATGTAATAAGTCAAAAAGACATTAGGACAACTGACACTCCTCTCTTGAATAAGGAGTATTGAAAAGAAGAAATTATGATGTTTTTACTGATTCAAGTATCCATAAGGATATATTTTACAGAGCCAATTTGTCATATCAATGTAATGCATTTCTGTAAATTGTCATTTGTGTCAGGTAGTAATGAAATATTGCAATGTAATTAGTGCATTTAATGCCCAGATCAATGTTTGAAAAATTTGGGTGTTACTGGATTATGTAAAACCATTACCACGGAAGTAATGTTGCCTCACTGCAAAAGGGAGCCAGAATCAATTCCATCCTTGGATTACTGTTTTCCCCATGTCTGCACGAGATTCCTGTAGAAGCTCTGGTTTCCTCACACCAGACACAGAGATGTTCGGGTTAGGTGGATTGACCACGCCAAATTTCCAATAATATCCAGGGTTGTGTAGGAAAGATGTATTAGCCATGTGAAATGCAGGGATAGTGTCGGTGATGAGTCTGCGTGGGGTTCAGAGTCGAATCGATGGGCCGAATGGATTCGTCTCTGATTAACAAAGACGACAGCAGGAAGTAGTAGGGCTGCTATTAGCCATGCTGCTAATGGCATCGACATAGCGAGAACAATTCTAAGTGTTTGCATTACTCAGGGAAATCCAAACGCCGGTGAATACCTCAGTGTATCTTGGGTTCAGGGAGCACATATGAGAGAGAGAGAAACAGGGACAGGCAGACAGACAGGGAGAGAGAGAGAGAGAGAAAGAGAGAAAAGCAAACTTAAGTTGTGCTTATGAGTATGTTCCACAGTCATTTTCCTGGAATCGAATTTGACTACTTCCAGAAAAGGAAGATGGATCACAAAAGCATTATAATCATTGAGGGCATCTGTGGTGGAGTGACTCCTGTGTTTGGAAATTGAAAGCGATGAAGCATAATCTTTGAGGTAGTTTAATAGTTTGGTTGCCCACAGAGTCATGACCGTCTGGAGGAATTGCTGAGAATGATATGGGACGCCGTTAATTGCATTTGCATATGATGTTTTATTGGAGTGCTCGTCTATCGTTTGTCTGTCACCGAAATTTGCCTTGTGCTGATGAATATGCTTATGCATTATGCTTAGACTATCAGAAAATACCTAATTTCTATCTCTACATTGGCTTAATGTCACAATTCAATTGAAAAAGTGACATGATACTTGAGTCCTATTACTCCCCGGTTCATTTCAAAAGTTAAGGACTTGGAAATAAAAAAAAGACTTAGAGGTACCTACTTTACATGTCTGACGAACTCAAGTTAAAAGAAAACACTGAACATATTCCTATGTTTCACAGGGACTATTACTTATCTCAGTCCAAATGTACCATCTCAACATCTAACTCTAAAGGTTG
>NC_057746.1:6231253-6237011 GCF_004010195.1 Chiloscyllium plagiosum | reverse complement strand
TGTACATGAGGACCGAATTTAAAACCGCTTCAGTCTGTTTCGCTCCACACTCAGTGTTCTGTCTCGCTGGTGCAGAATGATGATTGTGAATGACATTGAAGCAGCCATGTACACCTTAACGTATTCAGTTTTTAGCAACAAGTGGCTAGACAATCGCAGAGATACTGTAACTAGGTCATTTCGTTGTTAATACAATTGATGCAGTGCAATTGTAAGAGATGCAAGTTGACAAAAGGTAAAAGATTAGACTGTATTACCTGACCTTTTGAGGTTTAATTTTATAGAAAGTGTTAATATTCATTCTCTAAACCAACATGACCAGACAATCTCCGTACTGTGTTCAAAACCAAAAGCTAAGTGTGGATCTTTCAACGCCGAACCTCATCGCACACAATGGCACAAAGTTTCCTCTAAAACAATTTCTGCAGTTCATTACTGTTCTATTCTTTGTGGGAATCTTTCAGTTCGCTGTTGGCAGAGAGGTCCTGTATCATTATCAGATTTAAAAGTTTCCTGTCACTGGTCACAGAAAGCGGGTGCGATTGGGGTACACCTTGCAGAAATGAAAAGTTTTGGGTATTCTAAAAGAGAGCGCCTGTGCGCTGAGAAAGTAAGAGAGATGACTTGTGGAATTTTTTGACGTTAAGATAAGTTATGTGCAAGTTGAGGTACTGTTTTAGGGCACTGACGAAGACAGTATCGTGCGATTTGACATTCCTTCATGTAGGAGCACAACCAGAAAATGTTTCATGCTTCATTTTCATCTGCAGATGAATGCCCGTTCGAGAGAATGGGGCGATGTCAAGGGGGAGAATGTTACAAAGGTGAAAACCATGCACCAAGAGAGTTGTGTGCCGCTGGGCTTCCTTTTTACTTCTTGAAACCGTGAGAACTTCAATGACGAAACCATACCTACCAAGCTCTTGAAATTTCATTGATTGAGACTGTGTCTCTTTGGTTGCTAAGATAACGTAACGATGTATATTTTGTGACTGTTGTCTGAATAATGGCTGTACTCAGAAACTAACAACAAAACTGATGCATTGAGCACAATCATCTTTTCGTGTGTTTTTCTTTTAAGAATCATTGCATACCAAGACAAGGCTTTAGAATGTAATGATGGGAGAGAAGATATGGGAATCGTCAGTTATGAAAAGCAATAATTCTGGCGACTCGGGTTCGGTTAGGTATTGGTGTCAATGCAAACACAACACTGCTAATTGGCAGAGAGTTATGTTTTGTTCCGTTCCTGGCACTTGCATATCACAATCATTTCCGTCTGGATTCTAATGCTGTCGTGGCTGCTTATGGCTGAAACAGTATAAAATAGCTGAAAGTGTTTCTCAGTTGACAAAAAAAGGCTCGGAAACATTTTTAGATGAAAAAATGTCATTTACAGCCTGATATTTGAAATTAGACGAGAAGCTGGCGCAGTTGTTACTTTCAAAGAAGTAGAAAACCCAAGTAATAAGATTATCATAATGCACAAAGATTCTTGTGAAATGCTACTGTTGGACTCTGTGAAAACAGAAGCCATGCAGATTTTTGTGTAAGGATAATTTGATAAGGAACATCCTTGAGAAATGCTTCCATACCAGGCTGGAAAAAACTCTGGTATTCATCATGGGATAGAAAGGACGAGTTCAGATGACATTAGTTAAGAACCCTAAATAATGGTAGCCATATATCTAAGTTCAGTTTTAAGTCTACAGGCATTAAGGGACTTAATTGCATTCCCGTAAGTACTCAGTCTAAGGCTAATAGAATAATCCTGCAAACTGTCAACAGGGCTGTGCTGCATAGATGGTGCAAGAGTTCAGCCTGGGATATGGTTAAATAAGATGCATCGTGCAAGCATTAGGATAAGTGATAAGGGGATCTCGTAAACAGATAGAGAACATTTCTAGAAATATATCAAAACAAAATGAATAGCCATTGTAAACATAAGTCATTTAGAGGATGAAAAGGGCTATTTTTTAAAAAGTCCAATCAGAAAATGCCGAGACATTGCTCAGTTATTTTGTGGTCGGTGGAAGACACAAATAAAATGCTGATAAATGATTAAAAGGAGGGTATGGCATGTGAGGACCTGGGAACGATCATTAACACATAAGAGGCAATGTTGGGAAACTAACGGAGCTGAAGGTCGACCACTTTCGTTTCCATGATGGAATGCATCCCAGGGTAATAAAGTGTTGGTGGGGAAAATAAGAAAACTGGTCGTGGTAATTTACCGAAATTTCCTAGGCTGTGGGGCGGTTTTGGCAGAAGAAAAAGAAAAGCATGTGTGATGCCACTGTTTAAAAGATGAGGCAGTCAAAAGACGGGCGACGAGAGGCTCTTTAGCTTCAGTGCTGTAGTAGAGAAAAAGCTTGAGTCTATCATCTATGAACAAATAGTGAGATTCCTGATTAGAAATTGTCGCATCCGAACGACGTAGTATGGGCTCATGAAAGGCAGATCATGCTCAAGTAATTAACTGGATTACTTTGACGACATTTCGAGTGTGGTGAACAATAGTGAACAGGTGAATGCGATTTATTTGAATGTCCAGAAGACATTCCAAAGGTGCTGCACAAAAAGCTGATGGATGAAATACAGGTGCACGATGTTATGGGCAATGTATTCGCATGGATATAAAATTGGTTAAAAAAGTAGAAGTTAAGAGTGGGGATAAATGGATGTATTTCACTTTTGATATCAATGGTTTAGTAGCTACAAAGGTATGATGGAGGAGCTGGGTAAAATTGACTGGAGGAGAAGCCAAGCAAGAAAGACAGTAGAACTGTAATGGCAGACGTTTCAGCGAGCAATTCAGGGAACACAGCAGATATTCATTCTGAGGAAGAAGAAGCATCATGCATAGAGGATGAGGCAACCATGACTGACTACGGACGTCACAGAATACATTAAAGGAAAAGAGAAAGCATTAATGTGGCGAAGGACAGTGCGAAACCAGAGTATTTGGAAACTTACAAAGACCAATATAGGGTAGCAAAAAAAAAAGAAGAAAATACAGAATGGAGAAGATTAAATATGTGGGTAAGCTAGCCAGTAATACAAAGGAAGACATTCAGATGTATAAAGGGCAAAATAAGGGCAGAAATGGACGTTTGCTCCACTGAACAACAACGCTGGAGATATAGTTGTGGGGAACAAAGAAATGGATGAGAAACTGAATAATTACTTTGTTTCAATCTTCAGAGTGGGGAACAAGAGTAATATCCTAAATATTCAAGAGAGTGAGGGGGCAGAACTGAGTATGGTGGCTATCACCACGGAGAAGATGTGAGAAAAACTGAATGGCCTGACGGTGGATAAATCACCTAGACTAGATGGGTTGCACACCAGGATTCTAAGGGAGATAACTAAAGAGATAGTGGAAGTGCTGGTGGTGATCTTAGAGTATTTATTAGAAACAGGAAGGATCCCAGATGACCAGAAAATTGCTAACGTGATTCCACTGTTTGAAGAGGGATGAAGGCAAAAGATGGAAAATTACAAACTTCTTGAGGAAGGGCTTATGCCCGAAACGTCGATTCTCCTGTTCCCTGGATGCTGCCTGACCTGCAGCGCTTTTCCAGCAACACATTTTCAGCTCTGATCTCCAGCATCTGCAGACCTCACTTTCTCCTCCTATATATTCGATGGAGTTGGAAAGGATGAGGGGGGTATGCAATTGAAACATACAGCATCATGATTGGTCTGGACAGAGTAAATGCTGGGAAGATATTTCTGTTGGTCGTAGAGACTAGGACTCGATGGCATGGCCTTAGAGTAAAGGGAAGACGTCTTAGAATGGAAATAAGCAGAAAGTTCTTCAGCCAGAAAGTGGTGAGATTTGCGTGTCATGAGAATGTGTTACAAAACGTTGGTTGGCAGATACAGCGGGCAATTAAAACGGCAAATGGAATATTGTCCTTCCTTTTAGAGGAATGCAGTTTAAAATGGACAGTTATGCTGCAGCTGTGTAGGGTGTTGATGAGGTCAAATCTGGCGAACTGTGTTCAGTTTCGGTTTCCTTGGTTGAGAAAGATTATGGGGGTACAAAAGTTCATTAGGTTGATATTGAATTGAGATGGCTGGATAATAAAGAGATTTTGAGTATTCAGGACTATCTACGTTGGAATTTAGAAGTATGAGGGGCATCTTACAAAAGCATATAAAGTTATAAATGGAAAACCATATTTATATGTGATGTAAAATTCAAAGGATTACATAGTTGAACTTCAAGTCTCTGTGTTCTGCACTCACTAAGAATAAATTTAGGAAATCCAAACCTTGCGTGGATGATGGACCAAGGTTTCCCTCAGGCGGATTACAAATAGCCCTGGCGAAATTACAACTGGCCATCGGATAGTTGTTGAGTGGAAGCATTTGGTATTGCAATGGATAATATCTTCCACCATCATGTGGGCCACTGACATAAGGCTAATGGGATGACATATGGTTTGGACGAAGTGTTCTACCGTTTTGGGACAGGTCAAGTAACCAGTGGAAAACTTTCCACAATCCTAGATGTGTGTGATCGCAATGCCATTCACAAAATTGGGCACGAAACAGGTTTCTTGAGTGTCAAAAGAATCTGCTTGATTAAAATTCAATTTATCAACATTGCCAGTTACTCCCTTCTCCATCGGTGCATGGATGAAACTGTATGTATTAACAACAACATGCATTGCAACAGGTTCAGTCGATAGAACTTTCCAAATCTCTGAACTCCATCAAATAGACTAAAAAAGCAGAAATGCATATAATGGATGCCACTACCTGTAATATTACTGCCAAGCCACGCACCATCTTAATTAATTTGGAATTGTATCACTCTTCCCTTAACGTTTCAGCTTCAAAATTCTGTAAAACCTCACCTAGCAACACTATGGGTGCTACTACAAAATACATAGTGCAGAAGTGCAAGAAGATGACTCAACTCCATGTTCTCAAAGGGAATTAAGGATCAGCAATCAATATTGGTCTACTTAGCGATCCTTACTTCCTGTTAATGAATAATAAAATAAAAACTTAAGGTTACCACTTGCACTGAAACAGATCAAAAAGGTAATTGACCATAATTGAATGATTTACTGCCACTTGTATTTTACAGAGAATGATACAATAAAATGCAGTGAATAACTTCCTCTAAAACCACAAACTGGCGCCATTTTGAATTCTTCAATACCAAAAATAAAAGAAAATGGTTAACTGAGAGTTTCTTCTCGTTCGTTTATCACCTTCATGAGTTCTGAGCACTGAGCCAGCTCATCAACGGCACCTGCGCCGCACTTCAGTGTCTTCTGTACCAGACCCATTCTTATGGCAGTATGTATTTGCCGCTGGGCCAACTTCTCCTATACCGAATTTGGGTCCCGTGCTGGCTCCACACTCGCCTCATAACCGGAGAGTGTTTGGCTCCACTGACACTGCTGCCTGGCTGACTGCCAGAAGTCCAAGGCGCCACCTTGACAGGAGTCATTGTGTCACTTCCGCAGCGTCTCAAACTTGGAAAGACCGCTACCACTGCCACCTCCAATCATTGGGAGGTTTTCAGCCATTTGCGAGCTCTCGTTGCCATCCCATTGCTATCGACTAATCAGCTGTTGGAGAAGTGTTCTGAAACGTCCTGGTGTGTTGATGCAGTTTCCATTAGACAGCCTTTGAACTTCTCCCGTATTGAAATGGCAGCGGAAGAAGTAAAATCTGAAGTTACTGGGTGGGAGCTGATTGAGCAGAATGTACCCCATTCCCAATCACAACCACA
>NC_057746.1:6208011-6231215 GCF_004010195.1 Chiloscyllium plagiosum | reverse complement strand
GAGAAAAACTGAATGGCCTGAAGGTGGATAAATCACCTAGACTAGATGGGTTGCACACCAGGATTCTAAGGGAGATAACTAAAGAGATAGTGGAAGTGCTGGTGGTGATCTTAGAGTAATTATTAGAAACAGGAAGGATCCCAGATGACCAGAAAATTGCTAACGTGATTCCACTGTTTGAAGAGGGATGAAGGCAAAAGATGGAAAATTACAGACTGATGAGCATACCCTTGGTCGTTGGGAAGATCTTGGACTCCATATTTAATAATGAGATTTTTGAATACTGAGAAGTGCATGTTGAAATAGGGCAAAGTCAGCATGGTTTCATCATGACTGACGAATTTGCTAGAATTCTTTGAGGAAATAACGAGCAAGTTAGAGCAAGAAAAGCCAATGGATGTTATCTATCTGGACGTCAAATGGGCCTTTAACAAGGTGCTGCATCGGAAGTTACTGAGTAACATAATGGCCCATGGTGTTAAAGATGAGATGCTAGCATGGATAGAAGCAGACAGTTGGGATAAAAGGGTCCTTCTCAGGATGGTAGCGGTGACAAGTGGTGTTCTGCAAAGGTCAGTGTGGGAAGCACAACTTTTCACTTTATACATTAACGATCTGGATGAATGAACTGAGGACATTCTGGCCACGTTTGCAGCCAATACAAAGATAGGTAAATGGACGGGTAATAATAAGGAGGCAGGGAATCTGCAGAAGGATGTGGACAGATCAGGAGGTGGGCAAATAAGTGGCAGATGGAGTACAAATCGAGAAAGTGTGAGGTAATATACCTTGGTAGGAAGAATCGAGGCATGGGCCATTTTCTAAATGGGAAGAGAATTCAGAAGCCTCAAGTGCAAAGAGACTTGAGAGTTCCAGTCCAGGATTCGCTCAAGGTAAACTTGCAGGTTGACTCAGTATTTGGAAGGCAATGATGGCATTGATTTTGAAACGATTTGAATATAAAAGCGGGGATGTACATCTGAGGCTTGACAACTGAAAAGAACCTCCCTCAAGCTCTGACAGGAATCAGTCTGAGATGAAAAGAGGGTGTGAGGATCCTCAAGTAAGTGCCTATATATGTCTTTACCTGGGACCAGTGTTTCCAGACCCTGTTCTGTCGCATGTCAGTACAAGCGTATGTATGACTGCTAATAACAACCTCACAGGGCCCATTTCACTTCAGGTCAAAGCCAGTTTTACAGGCAGAGTCTTAATCATAACTTAGCGACCCAGGTATGGGTCCTCTGTTCGTCTGGTCCTTCCTATTTGTCCCTTAATCGTTTTATGCATCCCCTTCAGCTGGGTTTTCCCAGGTAACGAATTTGCTGGGTCGCAAATGATCGCCTCCCTTTTCGCCATTCTCATCTTAGGGACTGATCGCAATTTTCCCGTATTCAGCAATTCCTGTCATGACTGTGTGTTCACTGACCCTCAAAGCACAGTCTAAGACGACGATATATTTGGGAAGATGTTAACTACGTGTCCCTCTACAGTGAAATAGTATCCAATAGGTGACTGTCTTTTACCATGGACCGGGGTTACCACTGTCGAGTAAAAGTCGCCCTCGTTATTGCAGTAAATGTGAAGTCTTTACTCGCATCAAACAATCGCAGTCTGGGGCTAACATTACATCCACTTTCAGTTTTGTATCGGAGTCATCTTCCTCCGGTCCCGCGTCAATTGGGTCCGTCGCAAGTTCCACCTCATCACCCAAAGACAACCCTCTTCTTCACCACTCGTTGTATTTGCTCGACGAATTTGCCAAAGTCAGGGAAAAAAATGCCTGCAATAATTAAATTAGCCGAAGACCTTTCTCACTTTACACACTGTCACGTATTGTGGCATTTACTGTATAGCGGTCTTCCCGTGCAAAGGCATTTCTTCCGTGCTTTGGATGATTAAATGTCACAATAATTAGGTCCTTGTTTCTGAGCAGCAGGGACTCGATGGTCTGAACGAACATTTTCTCTTTTATCTCTATGACTGATGCAAGAAGAGAGACCAGATATCATTCCAGTCAGTACATTACAGGAAAATACATCATTGATCTGGAAATAGTGCAGGTAGAATTTTCAAGAATGTTTAGGAAATCTCGCGACGAGGAAAGACCGGAGTATAAACAGTGTTTTACAAGAGCTAAATAGAATGAGAAATTACGTGAACAGAGTGCCCAAAAAGCCCTACTTTCAGCACTGCAGAGGCCAGTTACCAGGAGGAAGCATATTTGATGGAATTTTAAGAAAGATTAGATCGTATAAGCGAAAAATGTCGAAGGATTTGTTGGGCTGTTTCGTATTTGTGGCAGAATTACTGAACTCATTTAAAAGGATATTTTAATTCACCTAAAATTCTGCATCCTTCAGGGCTACAGACTATTCGCTGGAATGTGGAATTAGAATTTTCTGCTCGTTTACTAAACTGCAGTAGACATGATGGCCTACACAAGTTTGATCTGGTGTGACTTTCTATGATTTTACGTGACAGTCCATCAGTTAGTTTACCACCTCCCTATATAAATAGCTGTAAAAGATTAACGAGGAACAATGGTCGGTCGGAGGTCTAATCTGCAATTGAAAAGTGTGTATAACTCTCATTGCTGTCAGCCACCATTATCGAGGCGAAGAGTTATACAGCACAGAAATAGACCCTTCGGTCTAACTCGTCCAAGGCAGCCAGATAGTTTAAATTAACGTCGTTACATTTTCCAGCATTTAGCCCATATCGTCTAAATTCTTAGATTTGTATACTCATCTGGACAAATCTTAAATGTTGTAATTGTAATGCCTTTCACCATTTCCTCTGGTAGTTCTTTAAATATGCACCACCCGCTGTGTGAAATAGTTACCCCTCAGGTCCACTTTTTTTTTCCTCTCGCACTTTCTACCTATGCATTCTAGTTTTTGTACTTCCAGACACTGGGAGAAATACTTTTGTGATTCGCCTTGCACATGCTCTCTTGATTTTATCGGTCTGACACTACAGGAAACATAGTCTCATCCTGTACAGTCTCACCCTGTAGCTCAAAACCTCCAACCCAACAAAATCCTTGAAATTCTCTACTTAATCCTTTCAGTTTAACAATATCTTCCCTACACCAGAGAGACCAACTTGAATGCACTATTGTAAAAGTGACGAACCAATGTCCTGTTCAGCATCAACATGACATCTCTACTCCGATACAGAATGTACTAGCCCTTAAATGCAAGAGCACCAAACTCCTTCACTACCTTGTCTACCTGTAACTGCTCAGATCTCGCAATATCCCATAAACACACTCTTGCCAAAGGTAAGTTTGGTAAAATTGATTGTAATTGCAATTCTCCAGTCAGGAGGGAGAACATCAAGAGAAAACACTGAGAGAGAGAGTAGAAGGGAGAGATCACATGCAGCTTTCAAACCCAATTTACGACTCCAGCAACAACTGCTACTGAAAAACTAAAACTAAAAATCCTCATCTTGTAGGATTTTTACCCCACGCATTCAGGCTGTTTCGATTGTATCAACTCTGAACAAAGAACCACAAAATCCTCATAAACTGTGTACTTTATTAGATTCAAATGGGCATATGCTTACTTTTCTCTTAAAGCCTCTCTTTTTTTAAAAAAAAAATAGGGCAAAACACACTCTAAAAGCCTTAGAATTTTCACATTATTCAGTCGTGGAAATGGGCCTCGTTGGCCAGGTCAGAATTTAATACAAATCCCAAGTTGCTCTGGAGAAAATTACTGCAGTCCATATTCTCCAAGTACCTCCACATTGTGAGAAGGCAGGAGCTCCAAGGTTTTGACATGGAAGGAATGGCGATATATTGCCAAGTCAGGCTAACATGTGTTTTGGTTTGGAACTTATGAAAAGTGGTCTTCCCATGTCTCTGCTGCCCATATCCTTCTAGAAACTAGTGGTCATGGGTTTAGAAAGTACTTTACATGGAACTTTGATGGATTTCTGCAATGCATTACATACATTTTTGTCATTAAGTACAGTTGGTGGAGGAAATAAGAGTGTGTGGAAGTGATGCCAAATCATGAGGAGATTACTCAGAATGTTGTGAAGTTTCCTAAGTGCTGTTGAATTTGCAGCCATCTAGGCAAGTGGTCTACTCAATCACACTCCAGATTAGGAACTAGTAGAACGTGGACAAGCTTTGGGGAGTCAGGAGGTGAGTGAGTCTGCTGAGGTTCCTACACACTATCCTGCTTTTGTAGCTGCAATATTTATATGATTAGTCCAGTTCAGTTATGGCCAATGGTACTAATAGATAGGAGGAGGTTAACTACTTTGATAACTGGAACGAGTAGGCTATTTATGAGGATGGGTGAGACAGGTTGGGCATGTTTCCAAATGAGTTTCGAAGACTCGTGGTAGTTTGACTGAAATGTATAACATCCTGAATGTTCTTCATACTGTGTACGTGAAAAGGATGTCTCTTCTATTGGGCCAGCCCAGAACTAGGGGAAACGGCTTTAAGATCAGTGACTGTCAGTCAGGAGAAGGATGGCGAGTCCATTTCCCCTCAAAGTGATGTATACCTTGCAACTCCCTGTGTCTGAAAGTATGGAGGCTCGTCCCTGAACATTGCTTGGACAGAGCTAGATAGATTCTTTGTTTGACAGAGGAATGAATTATTATTGGTGTTGGAAGGACACGGAGAATTTAAAATAATCAAATTGGTCATGGCCTTCTTAAATAATGGAGCAGAGTGGAATAACCTAACGGTCTACTTCTGTTCCCATTTTGCACTTCTGAGCATTCAGAACTGTGTATTCAGCGTTTTCTGGGTCAGGGTCAAATCAATTTAAAGTCAATGCACCATTCCGTGGAGGGGAGGTCACATTTCCAGATTAAATGGCTAGGTTTCATTCCTAGTTGTGACAATGTGTTCTCCATTTTAAATAGGTGCTGTCCATTCCTTGACAGGATCTAAGTTACAGTTTAAAATGATATGCAGAATTCCTAGGACTCGGTCTAATCTCAAATTTAAGAAGTGCGTGACATTCTCTGCAATCAGGGTCTATATTCTAGTTTAAAGAACTAGATAGTACCATTCTCTCAGATCATAGTTTCATAACTATTTTAATAGATAATGTGGCATTCCCTTTAATCGGGATCTAATTCCCCGTTTAAAGGGCTGTGCGTGTACCATCTTATAGCAGTCAGTCTCCCATCTCCCACTTTCCAGTGTCAGTACTATGACCTGGGTCAGCAGTCTGGCAATGAAGCACAGAACAATTTCAGCATATACATTAGCTGTTCAGATAATACCCTGTCTTTTCCACATAACTTGTTTCCGTTTATATCATGATCTATGCCTTCTTGAAAGCCTGAAACGAAACAGTTACTTCCAGGCAGAGAATTCGTTCCATTAACCATTTCGAATTGTGAACTGATTGCGAACTCTTCATAACTATTTCTGCTCTTGCATCATTGATTTGGAGTTCCTCCCTATTCATTCACTCCAGATCTAATGGCTTTGGAATCTGTCTAGTCTCCCATGAACGAAAGCAGTCTCGCCTTCCTTCTGAGCATTCAGAACTGTGTATTCAGCGTTTTCTGGGTCAGGGTCAAATCAATTTAAAGTCAGTGCACCATTCCGTGGAGGGGAGGGCACATTTCCAGATTAAATGGCTAGGTTTCAATGTGTTCTCCATTTTAAATAGGTGCTGTCCATTCCTTGACAGGATCTAAGTTACAGTTTAAAATGATATGCAGAATTCCTAGGACTCGGTCTAATCTCAAATTTAAGAAGTGTGTGACATTCCCTGGTATCAGGGTCTATATTCTAGTTTAAAGGGGATAGTACCATTCTCTCAGATCAGAGTTTCATAACTATTTTAATAGATAATGTGGCATTCCCTTTAATCGGGATCTAATTCCCCGTTTAAAGGGCTGTGCGTGTACCATTTTATAGCAGTCAGTCTCCCATCTCCCACTTTCCAGTGTCAGTACTATGACCTGGGTCAGCAGTCTGGCAATGAAACACAGAACAATTTCAGCATATACATTAGCTGTTCAGATAATACCCTGTCTTTTCCACATGACTTGTTTCCTTTTATATAATGATCTATGCCTTCTTGAAAGCCTGAAACGAAACAGTTACTTCCAGGCAGAGAATTCGTTACATTAACCATTTCGAATTGTGAACTGATTGCGAACTCTTCATAACTATTTCTGCTCTTGCATCATTGATTTGGAGTTCCTCCCTATTCATTCACTCCAGATCTAATGGCTTTGGAATCTGTCTAGTCTCCCATGAACGAAAGCAGTCTCGCCTTCAAAAATCTACCAATATAGCCGATGTTCCTGAAACTTGGATGCATTCCTGCTCTTTCTGCTCTTTTCTGCACTTTCTCCAACACATTCACATTTTACCGACAGCATGGAGTCGAGAATTGTCCACTATACACCTGAAGTGTCGGATCTAGAAATCTCCACATTATTCTTACAGTGTGTGATCTAGAACTGTACACAGCATTGCTGCAGTATGGGATGTAGAACTATATACAATATTGCTGCAGCATGAGAACTAGAACTGTGCACAATATTCTTGAACTGTGAGACTTAGAGCTGTGCACAATACTCCAGCTAGTTTTTATCATATTCATTCGCCACGCGTCACTTCTATTGTACACAGTGACACTGTGAATGAATGTTAATCTACAGTTGAAAGAGCTCAGCACTATGTCTGGTATCATGGTGTAATCCCCAGTTTAATAATGTATGTTAATTTCCTGGGGTTCAGTGATTGATCTCCAGTTCAAAAGGTCTTCCCTCTTCACTAGTGTCAATGCTAATTTCCACTTTAAAGGAATTTATGAAAAGGAGCTAGCCATTTAACCCTTCAAGCCAATTCCACATTTCAACGAGTTCACAGATCATCTGTGGCTCAACTCAATATACCTGCCATTGGTGCATATACATTAATATATTTGCTTAACAAAAAATTGTCAACTTCAGACTTCACATTAAAAACTGATCGAGTGTCCGCTGTTGGTTGTGGTAAAGAATTCCAAACCTGTCACCCTTTGTGCGTCCATCTCTTCAGAACAGCGTGACCCTAATTCTGAAACTATGCCCTTTAGCTCCATAATCCCCAACCAGGGGAACTGACATATCTTTATCAGCCATATAATTCTGCCTTAGACTGCGATCAGATCACACTTTAGCATTCTAAATTCTAGAGTTAACAAGCCTAATACAGCTTTCCACATAGCTTATGCTCTGAAATTCAGGTATCATTCTTCCGTACCCACATTGTACTGCCTCCAGAGACAAACTACCCTAGCTAAGGTGTGGTGCCCAGATCGGCCGACAGTACTACACGTTGGGTCTAACCAGAGTTTTGCAAAACTTCAGCATAAGGTTTGCATATGTTTATTCCTCTAGACATAAAATCCAGAGTTCGAATTACTTTCTTGATTATTTTCTGTTCATGATATTTTAAAGATCTGTGCATCTGAACGCCGAAGTCTGTTTGCACATCCATTGCATTTAACTTCGTCCCATCTGATGGATTACTTACATCCCTGGAGTCGGGATTTGATCCTCAGTTTAAAAGGATAACGATCGTTCACTGGGTTCATGGTGCCATCCAGGGTTTAAACTGTTGCGTACTATTTCCACCTGCTAAGATCTAATTCCCAGTTTAAGTGTGTATGTAACATTCTCTGTCTCTCTCAGAGTTCACTGATCTATTTTACTTTTTCAGTTTCTCGTCAGGCTTTCCTCTCTGTGAGCAAGGCATCAGGGACGAAGCCAGCCGTACTCTCCTGCTGCATCACGGAATTTACTCCCCCTCTATCAACGCGACCCACCTGAGAAATGGAGATTCCATCCAGAACAAAATATCCAATGGGGTTGTGTCCTATCAGATCAAGACATGGGCAGGGAACGACCCTGAGGACAGATGCAACTGTTCCTGACAGTATGAGTACAGCAGCAAGGACAGAACAAAGTGATAAGGCTGAGGTAAGAGATGCAGCGTCACCCTGCACCACGTAGCATTGACACAGGCATTACGATCCACTGGACAAAAAGACTGGTTGGACTTCCAAAGTTGTCTGTGAGAACACAAGAGGATCTGTGGCAAATTTCAGCCAGCTGAACCATGGCCTAAACATTGGCCTGAAATGTTCTCACTCAGACAATAATAACTGACAGAATAAATACCAGACAGTGCCGTCCGATTCCAGGAAATATCCTGTATTAGCATTGCTGCGTATAGTCTGGAGCATTGTTGCCATTCTATTTCCACCTAATGGTAAATTCGGTGTTAATCATTTCTCAGAAAATTGAGTGTGAGTGCGAGCAGCAGCGGAGGTAAGACGAACCCGAAAGACTGCAGCTAAGATGGAGCGGGAGCAGCGGAGGAAGTGACGAGGACCAGAGGGGCAGCCGGGAAGGAAAGCAGTGAGTATATATATCAGCAAGGCAGCTAAGCCGAGATTCTACAACTGTAGTGTCTCCCACCCGCCCTCCTCCTCTAACCTAGTTAATAAGGTAAGGTTCATTCTAAAGTTCGTCTATTGAATATAAGTTTGCTCATAATTTTATAGCAACTTGAACTAAGCTTTCCACTTCTGTACTGAGTGGATGTTCAGATAAGTCGGGTATGCATGCGAGGGCAGTTGCTTGCTCCTCCTGCAGAATGTGGCAGGCGGGAGACATGACACACGTCTCTGCTGGCTACATCTGCGGGAAGTGCACCCAAGGGGTGCCTTCTGGGGAAGGTGGGACCTGTACAAGAAGGACGGGTTGCATTTGAACTGGAAGGGGACCAATGTCCTGGGTGGAAGGTTTGCTCGAGTCGTTCGAGAGGGTTTAAACAACTATGGCAGGGGGGTGGGAACCTGAGCTGTATAACGGAGGTGGGAGTTGATCCAGACGAGGCAATAGCAAGAGGTAGACCAGCTAGTGGGAAGGATTTTCCTGGTAAGGAACCAAGGGATCAATTAAAGTGTGTTTGCTTTAACACAAGGAGTATCAGGAATAAAAGTGATGAACTTAGAGCATGGATAAGTACCTGGAGATATGATGTTGTGGCCATAACAGAGACATGGGTTTCTCAGGGGCAGGAATGGTTGCTGGATGTTCCAGGGTTTAGAGCATTTAAAAAGAAGAGGGAGGGTGGGGGGAAATGTCGCACTACTAATTAGAGAGGGTATCACAAGTATAGAAGCTTCTATTGTCAAGGAAGATCTACCTACTGAGTCAGTATGGGTGGAAATTAGGAACAGCAAGGGAGCAGTCACCTCGTTAGGGGTTTACTACAGGCCCCCCAATAGCAGCAGGGAGATGGAAGAAAGCATAGGTCGGTAGATTTTGGAAAAGTGTGGACGTAGTAGGGTTGTTGTAACGGGGTCTTTAACTTTCCCAATATTGATTGGAACCTCCTTCGAGCAGATGATTTGGAAGGAGCTGTTTTTGTAAGATGTGTTCAGGAGGGTTTCCAAACTCAGGACATTGACAGGCCGACGATAGGAGAGGCCATTCTAGATTTGATGCTCGGAAACGAGCCGGGGCCGATATCAGATCTTGTGGTGGGAGAGCATTTTGGTGATAGTGGCCACAGCTGCCTCACATTTTCCATAGCTATGGAGAAGGAGAGGATTAGGCAAAATGGGAGGATATTTAATTGGGGAAGAGGAAACTATGATGCGATGAGACATGAGTTAGGAAGCGTGGATTGGGAGCAATTGTTCCATGGTAAAGGCACGATAGACATATGGAGACTGTTTAAGGAAGAGTTGTTGCAAGTGATGAATAAATATGTCCCTCTGAGACAGGCAAGAAGTGGTAAGATAAAGGAACCTTGGATGACGAGAGCAGGATTACACACAGGCGAGGAAGGAGCTCAGAAATGGTCTGAGGAGAGCCAGGAGGGGACACGAGAAAGGCTTGGAATAACGGATTATGGAGAACACAAAGGCATTTTACACTTAAGTGAGGAATGATAGAATGGTCAAAGAAAGAGTCGGGCCGATCAGGAATAGCATAGGGAATTTGTGTGTGGAATCTGAGGAGGTAGGCTAAGCACTAAATGAGTTTTTTGCTTCTGTCTTTACGAAAGAAAGGAACTTTGTAGCGAATGAAACCTTTGAAGATCAGGTGTGCATGCTGGAATGGATAGAGATAGAGGAAGCTGATGTGCTGAAAATTTTGTCAACCATTAAAATTGACAAGTTGCCAGGCCCGGACCAGATTTAGAAAATAGAAAATACAGCGCAGTACAGGCCCTTTGGCCCTAAATGCTGCGCCGATCCAAGCCCACCTAACCTACACTCGCCCACTATCCTCCATATGCCTATCCAATGCCCGTTTAAATGCCCATAAAGAGGGAGAGCCTACCACTGCTACTGGCAGGGCATTCCAAGAACTCACGACTCGTTGAGTAAATAATCTACCCCTAAACATCTGTCCTATACCTACCACCCCTTAATTTTAAGCTATGCCCCCTCGTAATAGCTGACTCCATACGTGGAAAAAGGTTCTCATGGTCAACCCTATGTAAACCCCTAATCATCTTGTATACCACTATCAAGTCACCCCTAAACCTTCTTTTCTCCAATGAAAACAGCCCCAAGTGCCTCAGCCTTTCCTCACACGATCTTCCTACCATACTCGGCAACATCGTGGTAAACCTCCTCTGCATCCGAGGTTGCTTTGGGAAACGAGAAATGCAATTGCTTCGCCACTTGCGAAGATCTTTGCATCCTCGCTCTCCACTGGAGTCGTACCTGAGGACTGGAGAGAGGCAAATGTAATTCCTTTATTCAAGAAAGGAAATAGGGAAATCCCCGGCAATTACAGACCAGTAAGTCTCACGTCTGTCGTCTGCAAGGTGTTAGAACGGATTCTGAGGGATAGGATTTATGACCATCTGGAAGAGCATGGCTTGATTAAATGCGGTCAACACGACTTTGTGAGGGGCAGGTCATGCCTCACAAACCTTATCGAGTTCTTTGAGGATGTGACTAGAAATGTTTGAGGGTCGAGCTGTGGATGTGGTGTATATGGACTTCAGCAAGGCGTTTGATAAGGTTGGAGAAGAAAGTGAGGTCTGCAGATGCTGGAGATCAAAGTTGAAACTTTATTGCTGGAACAGCACAGCAGGTCAGGCAGCATCCAGGGAACAGGAGATTCGACGTTTCGGGCACAGGCCCTTCTTCAGGAATGAGCAGAGAGTGTTCAGCAGGAGAAAGTGGAAAATGAAGTGTTGTTCTTTGAACTTGCGTTAAGGAACACTGCAACAGATCTGGGACAGAAATGTTGGTGTAGGAACACAGTGGTGTGTTGAAGTGGAGGCAGTGGGAAACTCTGGGTCATGTTTTACAGACAGAGTGTAGGTGTTCAGCAAAGCGGTCATCAAATCTGTGTTTCATCTCCCCCGATATACAGGAGACCACATTCTGAGCAGTGAATGAAATAAATGAGTTGAGAGAAGTGCAGGTAAGCTGCTGCTTCACCTGGAAGGTGTGCCTGAGGCCTTGGATACTGAGGTTGGAGGAAGTAAATCGGCAAGTAAGTCACCTTGTGCAAGACCAACCCCTTCCCACAAACGTCACTTCAATATATTACCACCTTTCCTGAGCTGTTAACAGTTCTGATGAAGAATCGCCACCTCCTGCGGTTGCAAGGGAAGGTGCCGGGAGTGGTGGTTGGGTCGGTGGGGGGTGTGGATCTGACAAGGGAGTCGCGGAGGGAGTGGTCTCTACGGAAAGCTGATAGGGGAGGGGAGGGAAATATATCCTTGGTGCTGGGGTCTGTTCACCCATGGTAGGCTCATTCAGAAGGTCGCGAGGAATGGGGTATAGGGGAACTTAACTGTCTGGATACAGAATTGGCTGGCCAACAGAAGACAGCGATTGGTAGTAGAAGGAAAATATTCTGCCTGGAAGTCTGTGGCGAGTGGTGTTCCACAGGGCTCTGTCCTTGGGGCTCTACTGTTTGTAATTTTTATTAATGACTTGGATGAGGGGATTGAAGGATGGGACAGCAAGTTTGCAGTCGACACAAAGGTTGGAGGTGTCGTTGACAGTATAGAGGGCTGTTGTAGGCTGCAGCGGAACATTGACAGGATGCAGAGATGGGCTGAGAGGTGGCAGATGGAGTTTCCTGGATAAATGCGAAGTGATGCATTTTGGAATGTCGAATTTGAAAGCTGAGTACAGGATTAAGGATAGGATTGTTGGCAGTGTGGAGGAACAGAGGGATCTTGGTGTGCAGGTACATAGATCCCTTAAAATGGCCACACAAGTGGACAGGGTTGTTAAGAAAGCATATGGTATTTTGGCTTTCATTAACAGGGGTATTGAGTTTAACAGTCGTGAGTTCTTGTTGCAGCTCTATAAAACTTTGGTTAGACCGCAATTGGAATACTGCGTCCAGTTCTGGTCGCCCTGTTATAGGAAAGATGTGGATGCTTTGGAGAGGGTTCAGAGGAGGTTTACCAGGATACTGCCTGGACTGGGGGGCTTATCTTATGAAGAGAGGTGACTGAGCTCGGACTTTCCTCATTACAGAAAAGAAGGAGGAGAGGGGACCTAATTGAGGTATACGAAATAATGAGAGGCATAGATAGAGTCGATAGCCAGAGACTATTTCCAAGGGCAGAAATGACTAACACGAGTGGTCATAGTTTTAAGCTGGTTCGAGGAAGGTATAGAGGGGATGTCAGGGGTGGGTTCTTTACATAGAGAGTTGTGAGAGCATAGAATGCGTTGCCAGCAACAGTTGTGGAAGCAGGGTCATTGGGGAGATTTAAGAGACTACTGGGCACGCATATGGTCACAGAAATTTGCGGGTGCATACGTCAGGATCAGTGGTCGGCACAATATTGTGGGCTGAAGGGCCTGTTCTATGCTGTACTGTTCTGTGTTCTATGTTCTATAAAATCGCTTAATCACTCCATCTATATAATGTAGATGTGTTCTTTCAAGATGAAAAAAATTCACAGAAGATTGCATGGGTATTGAAAGCACTTCATGGGCGAGAGTGTAATGGCCACCACTGAGATTAGCTCGGCAGAACCATGACTGGCCTGTGAATGATGCTGAAGACATATGCCCAACCACTAACGCAATACTTGCCAAGCTGTTCTATGATAGCTATAACATCGATATCTACTGGATGATGTGGAAAATTACCCAGTTATGTCCAGTAAACAAAAGCAGATAAATCCACTTATCAATCCACAAATGTGTATTTAACAGTTCGTAGACTGATGGGATGGGTCTTCCATGATGCTACCAGCCTTTCCTTATATAAGAATAACCTCCTCACTGATACAGTTGATTCCAACAAGACCACTCAGCCTCTGGCTTCCTTACTGCCTTGGTCCAAATATGAACACATGAGCTGAAGTCCACAGCGTCAAAACGTAACATTAAGGCTATATTTTACTAAAACCAAAAGAAACACAGAAATTGTTGCAGAAGTTCAGCAGGTAAAGCAGCATCTGTAAAGAAATAGCAGTTACTGTTTCAATTCCAGCGAACTTTTTTTAGAATATGTTACTGAATGTGCCTTCAAGTATCTCCAGCAAAACCGAGCTCACTGGGAGATAAATGGACGACAATTCTAATACGCAACAAGATGTTTTTGGGGGACCAGTCATCCGAGTCCCAAGATATAACTTCCTCAAGGTAGTGTTCTCAGCCCAAACGTTTTCTGTTGCTTCATCAAAAATCCTTCCCTCCAACAAGATGACAGAGGTGGAATTGTTCCCAAATAGAGTTTGTAATGATGCAGCTCATTTAACAAGGTTATTTTGCCTTTGTTGATTTTCAAGCTGGCTTACAAAGGAAAGGTTGCCGACTTGGCTAACAGAAACTACCTAATTCAACAACCAGAGGAGGCCTTTAGGTTCTTAAAAACAGTTGTACAATGAAAAGGGAGCGGCCAATTCTCCCAGTTCACTATATTCATGGTTTTTCTGGTTTGTTTTAGTTTTAGCAGGTAGTCAGAAAGTATTGGTGACCTAAAGGAGCAGCTACAGTGAAAAGAAGGTCCATGCTTCAACAGATGTTTCGTGCCTGAACTTCCTGAAATCTCTACTGCTTGTAAGAACCCATATTCGAATATAACTTTGGCCAAGGGGTATGTTTATGGGATGTTGTAGCGATTGAAACAGTTCCTTTATTAAGTTGCTTTGTTGAGTCGGTTGAGTTTTCATATAAGCTGTTATTCTAAATTCTGTTTTCTCTTATTCGCGTTTCAAACATAGTCATAGAAGTCATAGAATCCCGACAGTGTAGAAACTGGTTATTTGATCCAACAGGTCAACACCAATCTTCCAAACACTCGCCCATCCAGATCCATTCCTCTACTCTATCCTCTACGTATCCACTGACAAATGCAAAAAACCAACATAGCCCTGAACACTATGGGAAATTCAGCATGGCCAAGCCACCCTAACCTGAACATCTTTGGTGCGTGTAATCAAATTCTGCTTTGCTTACACCCGAGTGACTTAACCAGCCACATCACCCTTGGAATATGCAGTGTGCCTTTAAGTTAAGTAAAATTTAGCATCTGGGCTGTCTTCTTAAAGTACTTTAAGGGGCTTGAACTGATTTAATTTGAGTCAGTTGGCTGGATGGTTTGTTTGTGAAGCAGTGATGTCAACATTATGAACCAACCGCACAACCTGAAGGACTGTCCCTCTCAACGTCTCCCCTTGCCTGAGGTACAGACCCTCAGGTTAAAAGATCACAAGTCATCTCTCTCTAATGAGAACAACCCCTGTCGTCTGGTAGGATTATGGTAACTTGACTTGACATGTTCCCTGATCATTTCATAACGTTAAGATATATTTCCAACTTTACAGTTCCTGAAATAATGAAGATGCAGAAAAGAAACTCTGATGTGATCCCGACGCGGGTGAACAATTGGCAATAAATATGCCCAGCGTCCTCTTAACTTTCAATGACATTTCAATCATTGAATTCACCACTCTTATGTTCCTGAGGCACAAGATTGTTGGGAAAATAGAGACATAGAGATGTGTAGATGCAAGAGCAGGTCAAAGGCCAAGAATTCTGCAAGGAAATAGTCGATTACTGTCAGTTAATGTATGTTCACGAGCCACACGTCAACAGTTTGATGGAAATATCACCATTTGCTTCAATGAACGCAGCTCCAATAAATGAGAAGTAGTTTGATCCCATGTGGGACAAATCACCCTTCGTGGTTCGCACTCAATCTAGCATGTTCCACAGTCAATCCACTGATACATTGTCAGCACAGGCTGTAAAATACACTGGAATAAATTACACAAGGTTCTTAAGAGCACCTTTGAAACTGATGACCTTAATCTCTTTTAAAGGAGAAGGGAAGCAGATGCATTGGTAAACCGTCATATGGAAGGTGCCCTTTTAGTCACGGAATGTCCAGACTAGCAATCACATTGTGGTCCTGGGTCAGAACCATGGAACTGTTCATAAGGACAGTTTGACATAAAAATCTGAAGGATGTCTTAGAACATAGCACATTGTATATAGATACATAGTGCATAAAAGACTGAACAATACAGAGCAGGAAAGGGCCTTTTGGCTCACCATGGCTTTGCCAACATAATGCTATTCTGAACTAATCACAGCTGCCTGCACACCTGGTGTAATTGTATAGTGTGAAGTCTTACCCTCATAACCATCTTCAACACTTTCGTAAAAATCTCAATCAAATTTCAACTGCAGAAATCCATGCTGACTATTCATTGCAAAACCGTTATTTTCCAAATGCGAGTAAACCCTATCCTTAAGAATCTTCTCCAATAATTTCCCAACCACTTACAAAAGTTTCACAGTCTGTAATTTCCTGATTAGAATAAGCAGTAGATGCTGGTCCTGTCTGTATCTCTGAAATCCAACTACGAGTATAAAAGTATGGATCCATAGATATAAGAGTACATGGAGTAAAAATCCATAGAGTATAAGAGCAGGGAGGTGATAATGAATCTGATTGATTCACTGCGAGACCTCAGTTGTTTGGTATCCAACCCACCCCCATCTCTGCAGCCCGACACATCGGCTGCCTTGCTGACCTTTGAGAGGCCCCGTCCTATCCCGAGTTACACTTTTGTCCTTAATGTGTTTATAAAATCCCTTTGGATTCTCCTTCACCCTATTTGCCAACCCTCCCCAATGTTCCCCTTTTGCACTCCTGATTTTCCTCTTGTGTTTAGTCCTACTGCCTTTATACTCTTGAAGGACCAACTCGTTCTGTGCTGTCTATACCTGACATCTGCTTCCCTTTTTCCTGAACTAAAGCCTCAATTTCTTTAGTCATGCAGCATTCCCTGTACCTTCCAGGCTTGCCTTTCATCCTAGCAGAAATAAACTGTTTCTGGACTCTTGTTATTTTATTTTTGAAGGTTTCCCATTTTTCAGCCATCCGTTTACCTGCGAACATCTGCCCCAGTTTTGAAAGTTCTTGCCTAATACCGTCAAAGCTTGCCTGCCTCCAAATGATAAATTAAACACTTAGATCTAATCTATCCTTTTCTATCACTGCTTTAAAACCGATAGAATTATGGTCACTGGCCCCAAAGTGGCAGCAGGGTAGCTTGCTCGTGCGCACTGCTGCCTCACAGCATCAGGGATGCAGGTTCGGTTCCAGCCTCAGGTGACATTTTTTTTGGAGTTTGCACATTCTCCCAGTGGTTCTCTTCACAAATGTCCTCCACGTACTCCGGTTTCCTCCCGCAATCCAAAGAAGTGCATGTTAGGTGAATTGACCATGGGAAATTGTCTTAGTGTTCATGGAATTGTAGGTTTAGATGCATTAGTCAGGAGTAATTGTAGAGTAATGTGTTTGGTTGGGTCTGTCTTCAGAGGGTCGGTGTGGACTTGTTGGGCCAAAAAGCCAGTTTGCACACAATTGGGGTTCCATAAATGCTCCCCGACTGACACCTCAGTCATCGGCCCTGCCTTATTTTCCACCAGTATGTCAAATTTTGCACCTTCTCCAGTCAGTACATCCACATACTGATTCGGAAAACCCTCTTGGAGACACATAATAAATTCATCCCTAGCTAATCCCTTAACACTATGGCAGTCTCATTCCATACTTGGAAAGTTAAAATTCCCTACCAGAGCCTACTTTTCTCAACTTTAAATCCATTACAAATTTGTTTCTCAATTTCCTGCTGACTATTAGGGGTTCTATATTACAATCCCAGTAAGATGATTCCTTACTTGTTTCTCAGGTCTGCCCAACTAACTTTCCTGGATGCAATCCCAGTAATATCTTCCCTAAGTACAGCAGTCATGCTACCCTTGATCAAAAACGTCAGCTCTCCTCCACTGTTGCCACCCGCTTTTTCTGTTCTTCCAACAGCATTTGTATCCTGGGACATTCAGCTGCCAGTGCTGTCCATCTCTGAGCCACGACTCTGTGATTACTATATTATCCCTATCCATTGTTCCTAACCATGATCTGAGTTCATCTGCCTTCCCTGTTAGGCTTCTTGCATTGAAATAAATAGTTTAATTTATCTGTCCTACATTGTACTCTGCTTTGTTCCTGTTTGTCCTAACTGTTTGACTCGCTACTTTTCCCAAATGTACCAGTCGCAGATTGATCATTTTCCTCAGTATCACCCTGGGTCCTACCCCTCGACCCACCTTACAAGTTAAAATCCTGCTGATCAACTCGAGCGTGTCTCCCTGCCAATATGTTAGTCCCGTTCAAATTCAGCTGGAATTCATCCTTCTTGTCAGGACACTTCTACACCAGAGGAGATTCCAGTGCTTCAGGAATGTGAACCTTTCTCCTCTGCACCATCTACTCAGCCGCACATTCATCTGCTCTAACTGCCTATTCCTACCCTCATTAACTCACAGCACTGGGAGTAACCCGGACATTTCCGATTTGTAGGTGTGGTTTTGGACCCTCAAGGACCTTCCTTTTTAAGTTCCTGCCTACCTTTCTGTATTTCTCTTCAAAATATCATCCTTTTCCCTTCCTATGTCGTTAATTCCAAGGAATACAATGATCTCCTGCCGGTCCCTGTCCCCTATGAGAACATTCTGCACCCTTTCTGGGATATCCTTGATCCTGCCACCAGGGAAGCAACACAACATTCTGGTTTTTCACTGCTGGCCACAGAAACATCTGTCGATGCCACGGACTAGACAGTCCCCTATCACAATGAATCGCTTGGAACCCGACATCCCCTGATTATTTTAGAACCATCTCGATACCAGAAACTTGGGTGTTCATGCTATATATCCCTCAGAGGTGACATGCCAGGAATCTTAAAGTTGGCTAATGTGTTGCCAATATTTAAGAAAGGTCAGAAGGAAAAGCCAGCGAACAATGCATCAGTGAGCCGAACATTGGTTGTGGTCAAGTTGTTGGAGGAATACTGAGGGACAGAATTTGCATGTATTTGGAAAGGCAAGGACCTTATAGCGATAGTCAGCACGGCTTTGTGCATGGAAAACCATGTATCACGAGCTTGATTGAGGTTTTTTTGAACAAGTAACAAACACGACAGATCAGAGGACGTGATCTTTTTGAATTTGATTAAGGCGTTCAACAAGGTTTCTCATGGTAGACTGGTTAGCACGGTTAGATCTCATGTAATACCGGGAGAACTAGCCATTTGGATGCAGAACTGGCTCGAAGGTTGAAGGCTGCTTTTCAGTCTGGAGGCGTATGACCAGTGGTGTGCCACAAGGATCAGTTCTGGATCCACTGCTTTTCCTCATTTGTATGAATGATTTGGATGAGGCAGCGGAGGTATAGTTAGTAAGTTTGCACGTGACACCAAAATTGGTGGTGTTGTAGACAGAATACAACGGGATCTTGATCACGTGCCAATGGGCTGAGGGGTGGCAGATGGACATTAATTTCGATAAACGTGAGGTGCTTCATTTTGGAATGGTAAACTCGAGCAGAATGTATACACTTAATGGTAAGGGGAAAGTTGCCGAACAAAGTGACCTTGATATGCACGGTCATAGTTCCTTGAAAATGGAGTCACAGCTAGATAGGATAGTGTAGAATATGTTTCGCATGCTTTCTTTTATTGGTCAGAGCATTGTCTATGAGATGGGAGGTCATGTTGCATTTCTGCGGCCACCTTTGGAATGTTGCATGCAAGTATAGTCTCCTTCAAATCGTTACGTTGTCGTGAAACTTGAAAGGGTTCAGAAAAGACTTACAAGGGTTGGACAATTAGTGATTAATAGGCTGGGGCTGTTTTCCCTGTAGCATCGGAGGCTGAACAGTGACCTTATAGAAGTTTATAAAAACATGATAGCATGGATAGGTCTTTCCCCCGGGGTAGTGGAGTCCAGAACTAGTGGGCATAGGTGAGAGGGAAATAATATGAAAAAGGTTCCAAGGGGCAACGTTTTCACACAGTGGGTAGGACGTGTTTGAAATAAGCTGTCAGGTGAAGTGTGGAGTCTGGTACAATTATAATATTTAAAAGGTATATGAATAGGAAGAGGGTTGAGGGATAAAGGGCAAGTGCTGGCAAATGGGCATGAATCAGTTGAGGATATCTTGTCTTCATGGATGATTTGGACCGAAGGACCTGTTTCCATAGTGTACATCTCTATGACTCAATGACTCAATGACTTGTCGAGTGGTTCCACTCTGAATCCCCTCCTTCCCACGACGCATCTTCCCCTGCAACCATAAAATATGCAAAATCTGCCAGTGCATCATCCCTCTCACCTTCATCGAGGGCACTAACCAATCCTTCCAGATGGAACAGATGTTCACCTGCTTCCACCTCCCCCCACCCCCTTCCCCCCTCCCCACACCCCCCATCCCGCAACCTAGTTTAATATATCCGGTGCTCTCAATATGGTCTTCTCTGCATCGATGAAACCAAATGTAAACTTAGTGTACGTTCCACCTAACATCGCCGCCATTTCTGTAAAGGCAAGCCTGACCTCCCGTTCACAACCAATTTCCATTTCTCTTCCCACTTCCCCTCCGATGTGTGCAACCTCAGTCTCCTCCTTTGTGACAGTGAATCAGACTGAAAATTGGTGGAAAAACACCTGATCTTCTGCCGAAGCAGCCTCCAGCCAGGACGATTCCACACTGAGTTCTCCAATTCCAAATAACCTTCGCACTCATCCTGCAACACCTTTTCCAGCCCCGCCTCCTCTCTTTCCTCTCTCTAAGTGATCGCTCCATCCAGCTACCAAACTCATTCCTCCAAGCAACCTACCAGAATGTACGTACCGCCTTTATTCTCCTGTCACCTCTCTGTCCTTCTCCCTATACACAACTGTTTACCCCCTACATCTGCAGTTCCCTCTATCTCCACCTCCATTTCTGAAGAAGAGTTATACTCACTAAATCGACATCTCCGAATCTTGATGCTGCCTGGCTTGCTGCGCGCTTCCAGCCTCCTGCCTGTCATCTCTCTCAATTTAGCTTCAGTCAAAGACTTAAAGTAATGTGCATTTGTACTTTTTCGCTTCCAGACGCTCAGTAACAGCAGTGTTTAGTAGCTACATGGTGCACTGCAAAAATTTGTCAACATTCCTTAGCCTCCACCTTCCAAACCCACAATCACTTCCATATAGAAGGATGCAGGTCCCAAATACGTCGGAACACCATTCCTATTCAAGACACTCACCATCCTGACTTGAAAGTGTACTGCCATTCCTTAAGTGCAATTGGCTTAAAATCCTGGAATCAATGTGTTTCGACATAGAGGACATGGACTCCAGTGGTTTAAGACGTCAACTCGCAAGCTCCACCTCAAATGCAACTAGGAACAGGCAATAAATGTTGGCCCAACCAGTAACGTCCATGGCCAATGAAAGATTTTTTTTTAAGAAAAGAGAAAATTGGGAAATTCAAAACTATCTTAAATTTCCCATGCAATAAACATTGTCACAACACTTCTACTTTATGTCCAAAATCATAAAGTAGCCATTACTTTATGGTAAGACTGAGATATCGCTCAATATCTCAAGAGGCCCTAACCATTCACATTCTATCGCATCACTGGACAAGTCAGCTTCCAAAATGAAATCTGATTTGAAGTATTTGGGTTTTATTTTTGTTTTAACCACGTGGCCTCTTATTGACCAAGGTCAAACGTCAGCTGACACCAGGTTATACTCAAACAGATTTATTTGAATTCCTAGTTTTCAGAGAACTCCCCCTTTTTTGATTAGATTAGATTAGATTACTTACAGTATGGAAACAGGCCCTTCGGCCCAACAAGTCCACACCGACCCACCGAAGCGCAACTCATCCATACCCCTATATTTACCCCTTCTTACCTAACACTACGGGAAATCTTGCATGGCCAATTCACCTGACCTGCACATCCTTTGGACTGTGGAAGGAAACCGGAGCACGGGGAGTCAGGAATTGAACCCGGGTCTCTGGCGCTGTGAGGCAGCAGTGCTAACCATTGTGCCACCGTGCCGCCCATGAAGTCTCACGTGAAGTCTTCACTGATGAAGGGGAAACGCTCCAAAAGTTAGGGATTTCAAATAAACTGTTGAACTATAATCTGGTGTCATTGCCTTCACTCGTTGTCCATTCGAATTCAACACTGGCACTGCCATATCATGTCTCTTACCGAAGCATGAGCATACAATGTTCCAGATTTGGTCTTATTGTTGTGATTCTGTTCGCCAAGCTGGGAATTTGTGTTGCAGACGTTTCGTCCTCTGTCTAGGTGACATCCTCAGTGCTTGGGAGCCTCCTGTGAAGCGCTTCTGTGATCTTTCCTCCGGCATTTATAGTGATTTGTATCTGCCACTTCCGGTTGTCAGTTCCAGCTGTCCGCTGCAGTGGCGGTATATTGGTCGATGCACTTCTTGATTGAATCTGTGGATGAGTGCCATGCCTCTAGGAATTCCCTGGCTGTTCTCTGTTTGGCTTGTCCTATAATAGTAGTGTTGTCCCAGTCGAAATCATGTTGCTTGTCATCTGAGTGTGTGGCTACTAAGGATAGCTTCCTTAGTATCCTTAGTAGTATCCTTCTCAAAAGAATGTCAGTGAACCAGATGCTTTTTCTTTTCTCCAGCAATCAATTCATGGTGGTCATTATACCCTTAATTCCAGATTTTTTTAAAAAATGAATTCAAATTTCACCATCTACTGTCGACAAATTTGAACCCAAGTTCCCAGAACAGTATCTGGGTCTCTGGATGTCACGAGGCATCACAATCATTTTTTTTAATGGCATGCAATATTTCAACTCAACATTTCACAAACCTTGCAATCAACTGAACTTCTCACACTGAACAAACCGATATCTAGGAGCAATTGTTTGATTTCACCAACTTCAGCTGAGATTTCTGCAAGACTGGCCATCTGAAACCCAAAAAATATCCTCTATGTTTTGGTTTCCGCCCTAAGTCAAAATTTCTGCAGTCATCTCAACTTAAACACTAATGCTCTCCATAGTTTGCTTTGTTAGCTCAAAACGACTCCCAATGAAAACAAAACGTCATTGCTCTCTGAGAAGTCTCTCTCACTCTATTCTTAAAATATTTTTCCATGGCTACAGAAATAATTCCAGCCCAGACATCAAATCTCTTTCGAGGCCTCTATAATGTTGCTTATAGTAAGAAATGTGGCAGAATCATGCAAAAGGTTCAAAGAGGTCTTTCTTGACATCTGAAACAATTTGCTGCGTCTTTGCAATGAATTCCTGCCATTGAGGTGACAATCTCACTTGGCAGCACTGAGTTGTTGCTCGGAGTACTATCTCTTGTAAATAACATTGCAAATTGGAAACTTGATTCAATTAACACGTAGTATCCTATCTTACCATCCAGTGAGAATTCTCAACATGGATCCCACAGTGAGGACCTGGCAGCTTTGGCTTGGTCTTTGCTCCAAAGTAACTCCATACCGGAAACAAGACACCAACTTCTCATGGCACAATCCATCGACACCGGTCATACAAGCTGGCATCTTGAAATATCCCAGTCTCTAAGAACTCTCAAGGCACATCTTCAATCTACTCAGAGGATGTTTCTGTAAGGCAATCCTGTACTTCGTGGTGCAACAGCGAATATCTTTGCAAGATTGCAGTGTGTGCTCAGGGACATCAAGCCAGCTCATAGACTGGTCCAGGCTATATCTTAGTTCTTATGAGCACAAAGTCAGGAAGTTTCCCATAGTTGGCAGCAATCCCTCTGGCGTGTCGAAGCAAATAGACTTTGTTCAATGGGTCCCCATAAGGGTACATTATGATACCAGTCCAG
>NC_057746.1:6207143-6207511 GCF_004010195.1 Chiloscyllium plagiosum | reverse complement strand
GTGGTGGGTTCTTTTTGGAGGTGGCGGAAATGTCGGTGGATGATTTGGTTTATGCGAAGGTTGGTAGGGTGGGAGGTGAGCACCGGGGCATTCTGTCCTTGTTACGGTTGGAGAGGTGGGATCTGACGGCGGAGGCCGGGATGCAGATGAGATGCGTTGGAGGGCATCTTTAACCACGTGGGAAGGGAAATTGTGGTCTGTGAAGAAGGAGGCCATCTGGTGTGTTCGGTGGTGGAACTGGTCCTCCTGGGAGCAGATACGGCAGAGGCAGAGGAATTGGGAATACGGGATGGCATTTTTGAAAGAGGTAGGGTGGGAAGAGTTGTAATCCAGGTAGCTGTGGGAGTCGGCGGGTTTGTAAAAAATGT
>NC_057746.1:6171949-6206880 GCF_004010195.1 Chiloscyllium plagiosum | reverse complement strand
TAGGTAGAGAAATAGAAAAAGCAACTTTTCTTTTTGGGCTCATGAAGCCTTTCTCTGGCTGAATTAGGAAACGACAAGAAGGTAAAAGGATGAGGTGAATTTTAGGAATTGACAGAGGGGAAAAGGGAGAAGGGGAGTTGTGATGATGTGGAATGAGCGAGATAGAGGAGAGAGAGAGATGTCAGTGGCAAACAAAGGAGAGAAGAACAGAATATTAGAAAAGGAGGGAGTGCGAAAAGGAACAAACAAGGAAAGGATATGACATGCTTGAAAGACAAAATAAAGCTAATCACGTCGATATTTGAGCCGCCTTCTTAGTAAAAATAGCAGAAATTGCAGTTTCTTCATAGAATTATACCGTCATAGAAATATGTAGCACAGAAACAGATCCTTTGGTCTAATACATCCGTACTGACCAGATGTCCTAAATTGATGTTGTGCCATTTTCCAGCATTTGGACCATATTCCTCTCACCGCCTCCTATTCATACACTCGCCCAGATTCCTTTTAAATATTGTAATTGTATCACATCTTGGGCTTAATCAATATTTGATGCAGAATCATGGATATGTATTTGGATTCATTGCAAAAACCTCCAGATGACCAAAGAGCTAGATGATATTAATATGACAACGACTGGACTGAGAAGTTACACTGTTGGCATGCAAATGCCAGCAATGACCAACTCCAATAAGAACATTCCACCGATCAGCATTTGCCGTTCAGTGTGTTAAAGTCACTGAATCCTTCTCTACCAACATGTGGAGGTTACCATTAAACAGAAAATTAATTCACCTTATCAACACAATGGCTACGAAGATCATTCAGAAGCTCGGAAAAAAGACGAGTAACTAACCTCCTACATCCAGACAATGTGTCCACGATCGACAAGTCACAACTCAGAGATATGATGCGGTACGCCTTATTTGCCTGGATAGTTGTAGCTGCAACAACAGCCAAGAAGCTTGACAATAGCCAGTAAAAAGCAGCCAATTTGATTGGTACTACATCTCACGACGACCAAGTTTCAGTAGCAGCAATGTATACTAGCTACTACCGAAATTCAACAAAGACTGCGCCTTCTATTCTCTGTCTCTTGATCAAGAAGGACGATGTCAGCACATCTTTAGGAAGATCAACACCCGCCAGATCTTTTCCAAGCCATATACCTTTCAAACTTGGAAATGCATTGCAATTCCTGCACGATCACCTGAAATACTCACCCCAACTCGATAATTGGTAAACCTACAGCACATGGACAACAGCCCTTTAAGAAAGCAGATCTCAACACAACCTTAAAGTCACCGAGGGACAGGCCATAAATGCTGGTCCAGACAGTTGTCCACACATCCCATGACTATAGAAAATTAATAGTGGGAAGCGGCTGTAGAGAGACTTTAAGATTATTAGCGGTAGAGAATGGGAGTGGGGAGTACTAACCTCAGTTTGAAAGATCATAACAAAGACTTCAGAATATTGCAGTCAAATAATATTTAGAAGCAGTCCTTCGCAATGTCAAATGTTTTTGAAAAAATAACGATTCTGTGGGAAGCACAGCGTGACAGTTAACATGCTATATCTAGTCAATATTATTGGATGGATGTGGAAACAATAGGACAAAGGGTAAAATTAAGAGAAAAGAGTTGTGCTGTCTGAATGGTATGATCAGCATTGATTGGAGAAAACACAGAAAATGAATCAAGGAGTATTGAGAAAAGTAGGACTGCAAGGGAAACTGCTGCAAGTAATCCCTGGTTTTCCACATTATCTGCCACGAGAACAACATCCCCCTGTTCCTCTATTTTACAAAAAACTGCATCTGTTAATAGACTCATGACCGCCCCCCATCCTCCAACATTCGAATAAAATACACCTCTCCCTACATTAATATCGTCAGTCCTTTCACATTCCAATAAATCGCGAAAAATATTTAGTTCAGAAACTATTAAAGCAATGCCAGTTAAAGCAACGGTTTATTTAAATCCTTACTCATATCGAATGTTATCTCTGGTACTAGTGCGTAAAGGCATTTTTTTTCAGCGATTGTTGCCCTGTTCTAATACTGTTTACACTGTGATAGCAATATCAGGATTTTATTTCGCAGGTGAAGGAGGTCATGTTTGAGATCAATGAATATACCTCTGATTTGAATGGCTGATGTCTGCAGATTCATGGCTCCTAGAGGTAGTTGACGTCGGGATGATAAGGGAGTGAACTGGGAATATGTCTGATTGGGAGGGCGGAAGAGGCTGAGGAATATCTCAGATAGAGATGCAGTGACATTCAGCACGCAGAATGTAGTCGAGACCCAGTGCGCAGATCGAGGTCTTCAGACTATTCAGTTTGTGCTGTTCCAAAGAAAGCATTGAAACTATCGCAATCACATTTTATTGCATTTGGCCTTGTTTGTAAGGAAACAAGTACAGTAGTGAGGTAAAAAAAAATACTGTATCGTGTGATTTCCAGAAGTATCAAAATTCAGAACAGCAAATGCAACAGAAACAGAGCTGAATATTGTACACAGAATGAGCAGTTTGGATCTCGACACTCACCAGGAACACCGACAACAGCGAGCAGGGGATAGTAGACAAATTGCACATCAAAAATGACAAAGAGGACTCTAATTTCAAATGCATAATCGACACATCGACTCATTCTCGTTACGTTTAAAGGCATTTTCCAAAGATTTTGATCCATTCTCGCACTGCCCAGAGCTGATGTTCTCTGTCTGCAAAAAGTGATAGTCCCATTGATACGAAAGGCTGAGATGGTGAGAGCAACGCATTCTTTATTGCAGAGAGAAAACCTCCAGTGATACAATTAGTGCCAACAGAGACAAACATTAATTACAGTCACTGAACAAACACAGTTCGCTTTGCAGCTTTCATTCCTACATCTTATATCCAAAAAGATGTTTAATTAGATTACATATTTTATTGCAGAAAAACAATGCTATTTTGTATACAGTGCATCTGAAACCAGTTTATTACTGAACTGGCTCGAGCTGAAAGCAATGTTATTTGTATATTTCACATCGGCCTCACAGTCTCAGAGTGAGACCCTGGAATGTAGTTTGGAGGTTACTGGTGAGGTGGTGCCGCGTGTGGAGTTGACACCAGCAGCGTGGAGAGACAGGAGGGTTCAGATATCTGAGGGAAATATATATCAACAGACGTGAGACAAATATATGTCTCACCTTGGAGGTCTGCACACCTATCCTTGAAATAACACAAGAGGAGTAAAAGGAAATGCAGTGTTCTGCCAGTCTGAGTTGGCAGTAGGAAACAACAGCACAGTGGAAACCCCATTATACCAGTGTTCAAGAGGCAAAGATGGTGTGAATATAAGTTAAATGCTACCCAGGCAGAGCACGTGGAATCTCATTTCAATTGAGTAAAGATGGGATGTAGTAGTACAATATAATGATTTCAAAATAAAATACACATACCCATTTAGGGAAGACCCTATATTACAACCATCGTAAGTGTTTTGCCTTTGAACTTCCCCAGAAATTGCAAGGAGAGAATGCAGTGAAAGTTCATCAGGCTGATACCTGGGGTGGTAAGACTGAAGTAAGAACAGGAGTTGGGTCGGTTAGGACTTTAATTACTAGAGTATGGAAGAATGAGGGTGAATCCCACAGGATCCTCTGTAATTCTAACAGGACTAGCCAGGATAAATGCAAGAAGGAAATGCTCTTTTATTGAGGAATCCAGAAGTAGTATAAGGACGTCGTGTAGACACTTTCGGATGGAGGTGAGTAGAAATTACTTCACCCAGAGACTGATGAGACTGTGACATTCTCTGCTACCGAACGTGGTTGAGGACAAAACATTGAATGTTTTCAAAGAGTCACATCTAGTTCTTAGGGAAAAAGACGATGCAGAAGAGGTGGGAAGTGATTGGAAGCAAGGTACAGAGTTGGATGTATAAACAGAAATCGCTGGAGTAACTCAGCAGCGCCGGCAGCTTTTTTAGAGAGAAAGCGTCCTCTGATGAAGAGTCACTGGACTCAAAATGTTGACTGTGCTTTCTCTCCACAGATATTGCCATACTTGCTGAGTTTCTCTCGCAATTTCTGTTTACGCTTCAGCTTTCCAGCCAATATAATTCTTGGTTTTATGTCTTTCTTTTACCAATCTGTCTGGTCAAAGTGAATGGGAAAGCATGCTTGAAGGGCCAAATGACGTACTCCTGCTCCTATGTATTCTGCTTATACTTCAATGGCAGGATCATTGTACCATTGGCCAAACAATATCAGTGGGAGATAAAGGAGTACATATGGAAGGAGTTCACAGACAGCTGCATGTGTAATAGTGTTGTAATATGTGGAAATATTAACTTTTCTGACATCAACTTCCTAAGATAGCGTTCACGGCTTAGATGGAGAGAATTTTTTTTTTGAGTGTGTTCAGGAAGAATCTGTCCTGAAGTATGTAGGTGATACTATATCAGGGACAAACGTGACCTCCTCTTTGGAAATGAGGCAGGGCAAGTGATGGAAGTATTCGTCAGGGATCTGTTTGGAATCAGTGACCATAATTGCATTACTTTTAACGTAGTTATGGAAAAGAAAAGTCTGGTCCATACTTTAAATTCTAAATTGAGGCAAGGCTAACTTTGGTGATCTCAGACCAAAAGTTGCCTAAAAAAAAATTAGATTTCAGATTTTAGATTTTTTTTGTCCTGCGCACTCAAGTGCAGTATTACAGTAAAAAGTGTATAATATCGCCAAACATGGCGCCATCTAAGGTACCAAGGTACCTAGTGTTACGACATGGGATAAACCCCCTCTGCTAATTTAAAACCCACAACACAGAAAAGGTTTATCTCGTGCAGCAACCTGTGAAAATTTGAGTGGCCAATAACTATTTAAAGTAAAAATTAACAACTTTATTTCTTAAAGTATAACAGAGAAGAATTAACTCGCAACTATGTTACAAGACATTTCTCTAACCTATCTTTTACCTGCCCCTTCTACAATACTAGCCCAAAACTACTGCAAAACCCTAATTAAGATTTACAAAACAAAACTTCTTATCCCAAAACCAGGCAGCTTTTAGGTTTCTATGTCTTCCTGAATTCATTTCTTCTTTTTGGTGGTTCTGCTGCACACGTTACTGATCAATAATGGTACCTTTCAAGAAAGCAATTTTTCAGACAGTCTTTATATGCTGGTAGATTGGCAGCTCTTCTTCCAACTGTTCACGTTTTTCTGTCTTCTCCCCCAAAGCATTGGATTGCGTCATTGACTTTTAACATTGTCAATATATTATATTCAAACGGGATTGACTTTTGGTACTTTTCGGGTACTATTCAAACTGATTGGATTAATTCCAAACTGCTTTGTCATTTCCAGGCAACCAGCTACCCCAGCTGCCCCAGTAGCTGGAGCACATGTTACATTGTATCTTTTTACAGAACACTTGTTTCTGTCAGATAGGTTTTGCGAGCTTTTGATTCTGTCAAACGCACAGTACACCCACATATTCATAACACCGTCCCCCCTAAGAAAAAGAAAATGAACTATAATGATGAAGAGATGGTTTCTTTCATCTTCTTGTGTTTAAAACATTACCCTAACGTGCAGATAACTTTAATCTAAATTCTACTTAGCTTCTTCCCATCTAACTATATATATATATATATATATATGTATATGACATTAAATAAATACAAACCTCACCTAAATTCGATCAGTTAAATCCGCGATAATGCATCTGTTATTGCATTCTTACAACCCACATAATGTATGATTTTTCAATGAAAAGTCTACAGCAGAAGACTCCAAAGAAAGAGTTTTATATTCTTGTCATTAAAACGTTCTAAGAATGTAAGCAGATTGTAATCTGTGGACACAACCGTCTCCGACACTTTGGTGGTGAGAAACACATTAAAATGTTTTAAGGCCAGTAGCAAACTCAATAGTTTATTTTCATTGTAGAGTATTCGTCTGGTGGATGTTGATCTTCTTCACAAGGTAACCAACCGGCAGTTCAATCCCATCCTCATCTTCCTGTTGGAATACAGCTCCAACTACTATTTCACTAGCATTGATGGCGACCTTGAAAGGTTTTTAGAAGCTTAGTGGAGCTAAAACTGGTTTAGTGGTCAATATGGCTTTCAAACGTTCGAGTGCCTCCTGTCATTCTTCTGTCCACCGAAACTTTGTGATATTATTCTGAAAATCGGTTTACAGTGCCACTACAGTGCTGAAGTTTGGAACAAAGTTCTGACAGAATCTGCTGAGTCCTAACAATCGAAGCACCTCTTTCTTCAAGGTTGGTTGTGGAAATTCCTCGATGGCCTGCGTCGTTGCGCTCCGTAGGAGCAACCTTCCATAATCGATGTTATTCCCCAAGAACATCATCTCTGCCTTCACGAATTCAGTTTTATTTAAGTTTATCACCAGTTTTGCTTCATGTAGTTGTTCAATGAACTCTGCCAACTGTACCATGTGATCTTTCCAGGACTAACTAAAGATCACTACAATGTCCAAATAGACTGCACAGTTTGTTAACCCAGCCACGAATCTGTTCATCAATTTTAGGAATATGGCGGTTATGTTCTTCATTCCAAAGCGCATCACTTTAAACTGATATCGCCCGTTTGAGGTTACAAACGCAATAAAAAATTCTTTCACCATTTCTGATAAAGTTACCTGTCAATAACCACGTATTACGTCCACCTTGGTGATGTAACTGACTTGTCCGACTGCGTCGATACAATCCTTCAATCGAGGCACTGGATATGAGCCCAATTTTGTAATGGTGCTGACCTTGTGATAATCCACTCTGAATCATTGAGTCTTAGCCAGTTTGGGAACTAAGACGATCGGTGAATTCCACTCACTCTGGTTTGGTTTGATAATGTCCTTGTTGAGCATAGCCTCCACCTCCATCTGGACCTGTCTGGATCTGAAATGATTCAGCCAAGAGGGATGTCGTTTTAATGGAGCAATATTCCCTCCATTTACTTCATGTACAATAGCATTAACCCTTCCCATCTGATTCTTACATATGTCCTTACACAGCAGTACTCTTTCAACTGTGTTCAACTTTGCGAGTGGTGGTTGATGGAAAATATTCAGACTGGAGTCCAGTTACACGTGGTGTGCCACAGGATCTGTTGTGCGACCACTACTGTTTGCCATTTTTATAAATGACTTAGATGCAGGCACAGGTGGATGCGTTTGTAATATTGCAGATGACACGAACTTCAGTGGAGCAGTCGACAGTGTGGAAGAATGTTGCAGGTTACTGGGGGCTTGGATAAACTGCAGAATTGGACTAAGAGGTTGCAAGTGGAGTTCAATGCAGGTAAATGTAAGTGATTCTCTTTGGGAAGAATATCAGAAAGGCAGAATACTGGGTGAACAGAAAGATTCTTGGTAGTGTGGATGTGCAGAGTATGGTAGAGTCCATGTACATAGATCCCTGAATGTTACCAGCCAGGTTAATAATGCTGTTAACAGGTATATGGTGTATTAGGTTTTATTGGTAGAGGGATTGAGTTCCAGAGCTGTATTCCTGATGAAGGGCCTCGTCCAAACCCTCGATTTTCCTGCTTCTCGGTTACTGCCTGAACCACTTTGCTTTTTCAGCAACACATTGTCGACTCTGATCTCCAGCATCTGCAGACCTTACTTACTCCTTCCGGAGCTGTAATGTCATGCTACAACTAAACAAAATGCTAGTGCGGCCACGTTTGGACTATTGTGTACAGTTCTGGTCGCCCCATTAAAGGAAGAATTGGAAAAGATGCAGAGGAGATTTGCCAGGATGTTGCCTGGTCTGGAGTGAAGGTCATATGAGGAAGAGCTGAGAAACTTGGATCTGTTCTCTTTGGAAAGATGAAGGCTAAGAGGGGATTCGATAGAGACATTCATGATAATCAGAGGAGTAGCTAGCGTAGACAGTGAAAATATTTTTTTCTGAAATGATGTCGTCAGCTGCAAATTGAGGGGTGATAGACGTAGGAGCAATGTCAAAGTCAGAATCTTCACTCAGAGAGTGGTAAGGGCGTGGAATGCCCTGTCTGCCAATATATTACTTCAGTCACGTTAGGGAGATTAAAACAAGCATTGTATAAACACATGGATGATGATGGCATAGTGTAGGGGACAAGCTTAGATTAGTTCACAGGTCGGGGCAACATCGAGGGCCAAAGGACCTGTTTTGCGCTGTATTGTTCTATGTCCTATGTGTTCTGCCCCTGAGGCAGATGGTGTTGTGGAAAGATCGCCCAATACTCTGAGAATTACCAGGAGACACAACCAATCCTTCACGAAGTTAAATTTTTATTTGCAAAGAAAATTTGTGACAATCAGAAAATCGCTTCCCCTCTTTCAATCCTCTGCAGTTTATAGCTCCTACTTCCCCAGCTTATCTGATGGCATTAGCATAATCAATCATACCAGCTGGCTTTGTCTTTCTAAACTAATAATCTTCCGCCACACAGGTCCACTACGTTACACTGAGCCTATCATGTTACACCATAATCGTCTTTAGCATTAGCTTATCTATTAGGGATTTAACTACCTATTACAGTGTGCTACCTTAATCTGTTACTGCAATCCTGTAATATGACTCTGTGCATGCATCACACCACTAGGTTAATTATATAACTGCCAAATTAGCTTCCGTATATTCCGTACGCCCCCTGTGAGACAGAGAAAGTATACAATGAGTCTGTACGTAGAAAGGCCAAATTAGTAGTTGCAGCTTCGAAAGCGGGCAAAAACAATTTCCAGGGTCCAGTTCCCAAAGATTTCCCCCTCTGCACCAGGAGTCACCGAGTACAGGAAGAAAGAGACCCAAGATTCCCGCACAATCGAAGTACGATGCAACACACAGAATTGAAGCGTCTTCATCCGGACAAGGCTTCAGCATTTCAACAGATATCACGTCATAGTAATAGAGTATTGGAACCGTAGCCAAGTAGGGGTTGGTCCCGAATCCAGCGGAATGACAGGGAATTATCACGTAGCAGGATGCACTAAAAAAACTTAATAAAAGGTACAGCACAGCAAAAGAAATATGCAAAGGTAAACAGCACGATACCCGCAACAATCCCAATCTTGGTGAACCAAGACCTCCATCTACGAAACACTACCCAAACAGCCAACAAACCAATGGCCAGGTCTTGCATTCTCCTTGAGCTCCTTCTGTAAATTCTTCAGCTTATCCATCGCCCCATTAAAAAATCCAACTGGGCTAGTATTGTTGGGTATGAAGGTACAGCAATGTTCTCCAAATCTGTACAGGAATAGAAAGGTTCAGAACTGGGAAGGAATCATTCGCGGCCTCCCCCAACGCGTCCCAGCCACACAATCATGAGAAAACCCACCTCCCACAGAACCATCCCTGATAGCCCTGGAGACACCAGTATCCCGAAGACCTCACTCACTGACTACTCAAAATCACGAAGGAGTATAGAGTTCCAGCGTGTCCCATTTGGTCGTTGTTGCTCCTCCTTCATACTCACTCACCTCCGCTCTGGAGTCTTCCTGCATTTGCGGGACAGCTCTCGTGCAAAGATTGAGATGATACCATGTAGATCACCCCTCCATTTGAACAACAATGGGCGATGCCTTATTTACTGTGAAGGGTCCTTCTCTTCTGTGCTTATACCACTTTCTCTGGAATACCCAGACGTACACCTTATCTCTGGGTATAATATTTTACTCTTCTTTGCCAGATGCTGGCTCCCTCAGTTTTTCCTGTGTGGATAGACTCATGTCTCATAGTTAGCTGTTGCACGTACTGATTAAGTTCTCGCTCCAATTGTTCCAAGCCAGCTCCGTCATACAGAACCCTCCACTTGGGCACTGGCATGTGTCTACAGATAAGCATTTCATGTGGCGTCAGGTTAATCATATGGTTAGTCTGCATATTGTAGCACATCGGTGCCAGTCATCGACCCATTTAAACTCGGTACTTAAGCAAATTTTATTCAACTTACCTTTTAAAGTTCCATTAATCCATTCCACCATATCTTGTGACTGGGGATGGTACACACATTCAAATCTCTGCTTGATCCTCAATGTCTGCAGCACCAACCTAACCACTCTCTGGATAAAAGCAGACCCGTTCGCTGATCTGATCTCCAATGGTATGCCAAAGCTTAGAATAACTTCATTTGTTAAGAATTTCACTACTGTACTGTCCCAGAATCTTTCACTGGATTTGCATCTACCCATCTACTAAACCTGTCAAATACCACAAAATATATATGTCTTCCTTCTCACTGCCTTTATAATGTCCACATAGTCGGGAACCAAATCCTTAAATGGGCCGTCACGTACTGATATGTGTCCTATAGGGTTCGCCACTCCCTTTCTGACATTACTTTGAGCACTGACATTACTTGGTGACAATATATTTTCCATTGAGGCCTGCAAGTAAGGTAACCTGAAGCCGTCCTTCTTTATCATCCTGAATACTTCCCCTCTCGCACAGTGACAGAGCCCATGTGCCCCTGAGATGAGAATGGTCAATAAAGGAGTAGGTGCCACCTACAAACTTTCATCTGTGATCCACAGGCCTTCATGGTTTCGCCTGACTTCCCTTTGTCTTCACAGTATTTGTTCAGCTAAGGTCGCCTTACCCTGCATCTCAATGATGTCTACTTTGGTAGACTCCAGATCTAAACGCACCTGGGCGAAATGACGGCTGCAATACACCCAGAGGCTATGCTAGACGCCTCACCTCCTGGCTGATTACCCTTAAGCACCATAGAACTGCCGTTTTTGTGTGCTTGACACTTCATAATAGGTAGTAATGCGGTCATCAACTCTGATGGCAATGTTGTATGTGTTGTCTGGGATCTCATTGCTCTTCCTGAAACTCCTTTGCTTCTAAAACACGCCCCCCCCCGCCCCACAATAGATGGCAGACCCCATTAGCATAGGCTGAATCAGTATCTGCCTTCTCACCTTCGATCAACTTGCATGCTCCTGTTAGTGCCTTAATCTGTGATGAAGAAGGTAGTGGACAGGCCTCCAATTTAACCGTCTGAAACTGAGTCTGCTTTTGCTGCACTCCTGGAAAGCCTGCATTATTCCCATCGCAGTCTCTATAACCTGAGCCACCCATGAACAGAACATTTTTATCCTCATCAGGCAGCAGCTCAGACTATAAATCAGTCATCAATTTAGCGAATGCAGTCATTTCCCTTCTGCAGTCATGGGGCTCTCCCATGTGCTAATGGAACACAGTCTTAATTTCGAGAGCCCCAGCACCTTCATATTAGCAGTGCCTTCAAATCCCCCATATCCAACAACCGTCCTGTGGTTTCATCTTTAAAGGCTCTAATCCACTTCCCTGCTCCCTTATGTAAACTGGGCAACACATTTACCAGCCTTTCCAGATTCTGCATTCCGAAGGAATGCATTGCGGCTGTCTCCTCATTTTTATCAGCAATGGCAGCATCTTCTCCCATGAGGGCATCGTTCCCTTATTACAATTGCGACATTGTGATTCCTCATTAGATTCCAATTCTGACTCTACCTCTATTTCCTCCCATTCTTTTCCTACTTGCTCTGTACGGGCCAGTCATCCTGCCTGTGATATTCCATCCTCTGCTCCCATTCCCTTTAATTTACCATCCAACTTATGTTTATTTGGATCAGAGACAGCCTCTGGCACTTTCTCTGCACTTGTGTGTTCCGAGGATCTCCCTTACTTGACAAAATAGAGTCCGAATTAGCAGCAAAACATTTACCTTTTTCGTGGTGGACGGCCCTTTATTCTGTCAGGCTCTGGAAAGTCCTCAGTAAAACTGGGAAGTTCCCTGCAGCTGCCACCTCTTTTAAGATGCGGGGCGAGGGGGGTGGGATGTATCTTTCCAACCCTTTTCACAGCGCCAGGTTTGTTGTGGAGGGATCACACAGTACATTGAGAATTACCAGGAGACGCTGAAAATACTTCACGAAGTTAAACTTTTATTTGCAAAGAAAAGCAGTGACAATCAGAAAATCGCTTCCCGACTGCCCACCGCCTCCTTCAATCCTCTGCAGTTTATATTTCCTAGTTCCCACGCTTATCTGATAGCATTAGCAGAACCAATCATACTAGTTTGCTTTCCCTTTCTAATTTAATCATTTTCTCCCACACTGGTCTACTATTTCGCACTTAACCTATCACAATACACCATCATCGCCTTCAGCATCAGCTCATCTGTCATTGATTTAACTAGCCTATCACAGTGTGGTACCGTTATCTGTTACTGGAGCCCTGTAATATGATCCTGTGCATGCATTATACACTAGCATAACGACATAATTGCCATGTTAACATCCATATATTTCGTAACAGCTTACTAACCTATCCCACTCCTCAAGGGTTTCTTCATTTTCTAATCTATTTTGAGGCACATTAAAATCCACATCATCTCGATTTGATTTCTCACTCTGTGGGGCAGTAAATAACATTTCTTTCTCTGATTCTTTTTCGCTAGTATAATACGGTTTCAACATGTTCATATGACATACTCAAAACCTTTTTTTTCAATCTGGCATCTTTATTAGATCGTTCACCTGACTCAGCTTTTTGTCAATTTAATAGGAACCACTAAACCTGGCTATGAAGGGATCTCCTATCACTGGTACAAGTACTAGCACATTCTTCCCCCGGGAAATGTCCAAGTCTTCGAGCTTTTAGATTAGATTAGATTAGATTAGATTACATTACATTACAGTGTGGAAACAGGCCCTTCGGCCCAACAAGTCCACACCGACCCGCTGAAGCGCAACCCACCCATACCCTACATTTACCCCTTACCTAACACTACAGGCAATTTAGCATGGCCAATTCACCTGACCTGCACATCTTTGGACTGTGGGAGGAAACCGGACCACCCGGAGGAAACCCACGCGGACACGGGGAGAATGTGCAAACTCCACACAGTCAGTCGCCTGAGGCGGCTGCCTGCTTCATTCTCTACTGTGCCTTATTGTTCAGCTACCTTACCTGCGTGATTTAGTCTCTTCCTCACCTCCAATACACAATCTAAGTGTGAGATCTCCGACTTCTTGTCAATTTTTCATTCATTAATTTCAAAGTGCCTCTCACTTCATGACTGAATATGAACTTAAAGGAAGTGAACTGGATCGATTAATTTGTAGCATCCTTAATGGCGAGCAATATGAAAGGGGTTCTTCTATCACAATCATTCGGGTAATCCTGCAGTATACTCTCAACATGGTCTTCAGGGTCTGATGCCACCTTTCTAAAGGTATTTGGGATGATACGTATTGGATTTAAAGTGCTGTTACCAAAACTATCCATCACCTCCTTAAAAGGTCGAGCAGTAAAATTTTACCTTTGGTCCAACTGAATCTCTCTGGGTAGCTTATATCGTGTGAAGAAAACTACTAACTCCTCTCCCACTTTTTTTGCCTTGAAACTCTGAAATGGATTTGCCTCCAGATATCTGGTAGACACATCCATTATGCTTAACAAATACTGGTTCCCACATTTAGTTGTCAGGACGGGACCTGACAATGAATTATAACCCACGTTCAAATGTGGGAATTGGCAAAAAAGATGCTGGTTTGAATAGTGCCTGTAGCTTACCTCCCATTTGGCATGTATGACACATACGGTAAAAGTTAACCACATCCCTGTGCTTTCCAGGACAATGTAAGTGCTTTTGTACCTTAACCTGAGTCTTTCGTGCCTCGAGATGACCCCTTGTAGGAAGTACATGTCTTACCCGAAACTCCTCCTGTCTGTCTGTTAAGGGCAACACAATCTGGTGCACCTCAGCCCATCTCTCCTCTGCACTCACCTACGTGATCTCCATTTCCGCTTTCGGATTCTAACCTTCAGATAATGGCCCTCCAGGATATTCAATGCCTCCTTTTCCGAGTATGCATCGTCACAAAGCTAGTCCCTTTTTTCTAAAAGCTGTTCCTTGGCTCAAGAATACTGTTTTTGATTTTTTTTTTTCTCAGAGGAGTAGTAAACCATGTCGGACTCCATTCAGCCTGTTTTAGTGCAGAGATGAAAAGGATTTTGAGAGGCCTTTTGTTTCTACGTAAACCGATGAGACTTCAGGTCAAAGTAGTCATGTTTTTGAAGAGACCTGTTTAATGAAATGGGAGTTGTCACTTCTCGAGTTGTGCTGTTTACTTCATTCCTGAGCTGCTTGTGAGTTCAACAATGAGCTGTGAGAAAACTCCCTCTCGTTCTTTCTAACCTTCAACTTCACCTGTAAGCATGTGTTCCATTTATACTGGTTTTTAAAGGAAGTTGCTGATTGGGACTGTTGTGTATATTCGGAACCTGGTAGCCAATCTCACTAACTTAATCCGGTTAATACCCATTGTATACACTTACCGAAACAAATTGCAAAGTTATGGTTTGGGCTGCCTGCTTAAGATTGTCTGGCCTAATCCATAGCAGTATCCACATGTATATCTTTCAACACTCCCTTAGAATTTCAGGGTTAAACACGTCTGTCTGATCCTCTGCCTGTTCAGGTTTTTCCTACAATTTTATGTCAAACAGGGTGCCCACTAACTGAATATGAACTCCTTCATCTTTCTCTTTACTTTTAGCTTCGTGCTAGGATTTATGATCGTGTAATCTCGTTACCATACAATCAGGGAAAATACCAGGATATTTCTGTTTTAAGTCCTCAGTTGCTTGTCTTTCCTTGGGCTTCTCCACAACAAGGGATGTCACTCCCACCTCGGATCCGACCAAATCATTCCCAAGAAACAAAAACTGAATTCCTGGAAATGACACTCTATCAATCACTCCCATTGTAAATTCTCCAGTCTTGCTTGGCACTCCAACCTGATCTTACATAGGAGAACGCTAAATTTCTGTCCATCCACCTCGAAAATTACCACACTTCTCAGGTAAGAGTGCATATTCGCTCATCTCTTACCATCAGCGACTGGTTAGATCATGTATCTCTCAAAATTATAACTTCTTGTCCTTCTCCCCCTATTCTTTCTGAGTAAACTTTACCCACAGAGGTGAGTTCTTTGTAGAGATTGGGAACTAATTCCATACCAAGCCCCTGCCTAGACTACGCACTCTCCTGTAGCTCCTCAGCTCTTCTTGGGGTCTCGTTTTCCATCTTCACTAATGCTCCTGGCTAAGGTTGTTTAACCAAACCTTTTCCCACAATGCCTTTCTTGAACGACCAGCAGTATGACTTTACGTGTCCGTCTTTGCCACAGTTGGAAACACCTGATGACTTTCATCTCCTTTCCACCCTCTTTGGCTTCTTTTTTATCCTCTGGTAAATTCTTAACAGTGCTCTGAACTCTTGGTTTAGTAGTGTAGGATCTCCCCTTCTCCCAACTTCTGTCGCTCACAGGATGGAATTCTGGCGGGAAGCTTGTCTTATGCACCAAAATGTGCATGCCGTCCAGATATCCTAACCTAATCTAGTCTCATTTGCCAACACTTGCCTCATCCCTCTAAATCCTTCCTTTTCATATACACATCCGGATGCATTTTAAATGCTGCAATTTTACCCTTCTCCATCACTTCCTCCGGCAGCTCATTCCTTACATACACCAGCATCTGCGTAACAAAGTTACCGCTCAGGTCCTTTTCTATACCTTTCCCTTCTCACCCCAAACCTATGCCCTCTAGCTCTGAACTTCCCCAACACAGGGAAAAGACCTTGACTGCTTATCCTATCTATGCCTCAGATGATCTTACAAAACCAAAACACGGTCACCTCTCATTCTCCAGGAAAAACAGCCACGGCCTATTCAGCCTCTCCCAGAGCTCAATTTCTCCAACGCTGGAAACATTCTTGTAAATCTTTTTAAGAAAAACACTCTTAAGTTTCGCAATATCTAGAATTGGATAGAGTCCAGAATTGCATGCAATATTCCAAAAATGGTGAAATGAATGTCCTACATGGCCGCAACATGACCTCCCAATTCTTATACTCAATGCCGCTATCAATAATTCAAAGCACACAAAACGCCTTCCTGACTACCCACTTAAGTACAAAGAGAAGTTGATTTGATGGAGTTATTTGCAGGCAAAGGGACGTCTCATAAGTAGGATGTTCTGAAAAATGATTTAGTGAGAGTTGAGGGCCATCATATTCCAGTTTCAATGAAGGGTAAGTCTGGAGAGAGTAGGAAAACCTGGACGACTAGAGGTATTGAGGCACTGGTCTTGAAAAGGAGCATATGGAATGTATATGAGTGGGACGAAGTGAATTCTTTGGGGAGTACAGAGGATGCTGGAGTACACTCAACAGAGAAGTCAGGATAGATAAACATGGGCAAGAGATGGCTTTGGTACACAAGATAAAGGAGTTTGTAATGAGATTCTACAAGTACATGAATGGCAAAAGAGAGAATAAGGAAGAAAAGGTCCCTTAAAAATCAGTAAGATCATCTTTGTGTGGAACCACAATCGATGTGTGAGTTTCCTAACTGTGTATTTCTCAGAAGTATGTACAGTTAACAAAGGTGTGGATTCGAAGGAACTGGGGGAAATAGCTAATGATATCTTGAAAAGTGTCGACATTACAGAACAGGAGGTGTTAGAAATCTTAAAATTCATTAACGTAAATACATGCCCAGGACCTGCTGAAGTTTGTCCCAGGACTTTGGGGGAGACTAGGGAGGAAACTGAAGGGTCACCTGCAGATATATTTGTGAAGTGCCTGAAGCGTAGAGGATGGCTAATATTGTGCCATTATTTAAGAAAGGCTGCACGGAAATGTCTGTGTATTGGAGACCGGTGAGCCTGGGTACCTTGTTAGAGGGACTTCTGAAAGATAGGATAAATAAAAATTTGGAGAGGCAATGGCTTATTTGGGGGTAGTCAGCATAGCTCCGTGTGTGGGAAATCTTGTCTCATGAATTTCATTCAGATTTTTGAAGGGATGACCAAGAAAGTAAATGAGGGGAATACGTTACAGATTGCCTGCATAGACTTTAGAAAGGTTTCTGACAAAGACACTGAAAGGTAGGTTATTGGTTAAAGTTAAACCACATGGGACCTAGGGAGCGATAGCCAATTACATACAATTGCATACAGTTTGCATTCGCTTGACTGCAGAGGATAGTTGTTGGTGGTAGAAGTATGTTTTTCAGCCTGGACGCCTGCGACCAGCGATCGATGCCGGATCCATTGTTATTTGTCATGTCTACAATTGACTTAGCTGAGAATGTAGGAGGTATGGTTCGTAAGTTTGTGGATATCTAAAACAGATTTCTGGTGGAGTGGACAGTGAGGAAGGCTGTCTGGGAATGCAGAGAGAGCTTGATCAACTGGGCCAGTAGACTAAGAAACGAGAGACAGAGTTTAATTTAGACAAGGCATTTTGATAAGGCAAATCATGGCTAGACTCACAGAGCCAATGGTGGGGCCCCGGGGAGTGTTAAAGAACAAAGAGGTGTGCAGGTTCATAGCTAATTGAAAGTGGAGCTACAGGTAGACAGAGTGGTGAAGAAGGCTTTCTGCATGCAACCTTTCATCGTTCACAGCATTTAGTATCGGTGTTTGGACGTTTTATTGCAGCTGTACAAGGCCTTGGTGAGACCACATTTGGAGCGCTGCTTGCATTTCTGGTCACACACTATAGAGAGGATATTATTAAACAAGAAAGAGTGCAGAAAAGATTCACTAGGCTGGAAGTTTTGAGTTATAATGAGAGGTTGGATACATTTGGACTATTTTCACTGGAGTGTCTGAGATTAAGGGGTGACCTTACAGGGGTATATCGAATCATTCGAGTACCAGATAAGATAGACAGCAGGGTAGGGGAATCTCAAACTAGAGGGCATGTGTTTAAGGTGAGGGGGAGAGATATAAAATAGTACAGAGGGTTTTTTTTTGCACAAAGAATGGTGGGTGTCTGTAATTGGGTGCCAGATGAGTGGTGGAAATAAATGCAATTTTGTCATTAAGAAATATTTGGACAAGAACACGTTTGGGATTGGTATGGAGGGATATGGGAGAAACGCAGATAAATTGAACCAGTTTAAATGTGAATATTGGGCAGCATGGGCAAGTTGAGCCAATGGACCTGGTTCCGTGTAGTAAATATCTATGATCAGACCTTTTTTCCTCCACGATATGGATTCAGTGTAGCAAAAACAGTGTTTGTTTCTGATTGTTAACTGCTGTTGAGGAAGTGATATGAGTCCCCTTCTGTTCATCTACTGCAGCTACATCTCTAGCTTTCATGACAGGTTTGCCTGGAATATTACCCAGCAACAATATAACTATATTGTTCACAGGTCTGCCTCCCTTCAAAATATTGTCCCGTTCTCTTCTGCACCTGCTGCTATCACCCTTTCTAAAAAAATAAAATGCTTGTATAATTCTTGAAAAATACTCCCAAGACCAACCTCCATTTTCCTTCCAAATATTTCATCATGCCATTGTATTCAAAATCCAATTTAGCAGCGGGACTCCTTCTTACATGTCCATTAATCAACCCAATCCCAGGGCCTGTCATGACAAGGATTACTTACAACACAAACAATCCATTTTCATCCACTCATAATCTCCATTATCGCCTGTCAGGTCTTTCTTCTTGTTTGTATGGCCAGATAGCTCACAGCCTGAAAACAAAACGGGTAACCTTTGAGCAACCAGAGCTTTCGGGACATATCATGCACACACCATCAGTACAAGAGAAAGGTAGACAGGAATAAGCCCTGACGTGCTCTAGTAAACGAGAATGTATTGTGTATTGGAGTAAGGCGAGCAGACTCGCTGGAGTCCGAGTGGTCAACGTGACCAGGTATGGAGAGGCACGAACATGCCCATAATACATCGGAGGACGGATACTAAGGGCAACCCCATGTATGTCATAGGGGTTCCATTGGATTCCAATACCTTGAATTGCAAGACCGACTGTCTGAGGGCCAGTGAACATTCTGGATGGATGCAGCAGGCAGAATAAGAACGGTCAGCTGCCAACCTCATATGTTATTTCAGGGAGAGGTTTGCAGACCTCCAATCTGTCAGGGACCATGCCTCAAGGCCGTAAATCTTTATTTTCATCAGCTTTCTGCCCCTACGCATAGGGTGGGAATTCGAGCTGAATAACGTTAGACCAGTAACCTCCTCACCACATTCCAGGGACTCTACTGATTATATGTGTAGTACTTCTGCTAGTGTGGTAGCTGGTATTACTTTAGATAAGGGCTGTGACAAATACACCATTGTAATTCATGAAGTATATAATGCAAGAATTCAGAGTTTTATTTCAGAAGAGCACAGATTAAGGTAATATTTGAACAATAATATTTTATGTCTTTAGTTTTTTTAATGAAACTGTGTTGAATCTCAAGTCGACTCTGATACTTTTGTTTGTCTTACAAGTATCATACCCAATAATTCGAATTTATGTAATAACTGGTCGAAGTGTCCAAAGCACGTTTAATATCTGGTTTACTATTAGTGTTCTGTTTGTCTGTCTGACAGTTTTCTCTCACCCTTGGCTGCATTTGTACTATTCATCACATTCTTTCTCCTGACTACCAATCATCAGTATAAATGCCTCATTTTTCCAGTTGGTATCCCGATGATTCGTGCCTCCAGTGACTGTGTGGAATTTGAACGTGTTCCCCGTGTCTGTAAACTTTTCCTCCGGGTGTTATGATTGCTTCCCACAGTTCAAAGATGTGCAAACTGGGGGGATTGGCCATGCTAAATTGCCCAAAGTGTCCAAACATGTGCAGGTAAGGAAAATTAGTGATCAGAAATGCGGGATTATAGGGATAAAGTAGGGGAATGGGTCTGGAGGCTTGCCGTTTGGAGTGTTGTATGGACGCGATGGGTGAATGACCTGCTTTCACACTGTCAGGACTCTATCAGTTCTGATGAAGTATCACTGAAATTGAAATGTTAAATTTGTTTCTCTCTCCAAAGATGCTGGCAGGCTTGTTGACTTTCTCAAGCACTTTCCATTTCTGTCTTTTGCAGTGTCCAATGTAAACGTTGTGAGGGTGATTGATATTTTAAGCATCAGAAACTCATTTTATTTATTATTGTCAAAATAGCATTTCTATGAAATCATTTGACTTAATTTTGATTATTATAGGTAAAACGCAGTGAAATAATTTCTGAAGTGCATATAAATTTAATTAAAGCCTTCCTCGGTTTCCTCAGAGCTCAGTGAGAGACGTCAATGGATTAGCCCATGTCTGCGTGTCTTATGGAAAGACAGTAACAGAGAGAATCACTTCTGATCAATGTACATAAATAAGTCAAAAATATCACCACTGATGCACTTGCCAATTGAATAAGAAATTTCAAGTTGAATTTTGGAGTGATGCTTCTTTTGCAACTTTGTACATTGACAACCTCATATGAATATGTTAAATAACTGAGCACCCAGATTGCAAACACAAAACTGTTGCTCTATGAAACTAGTCATTGCATTCAGATCAAACTTGTTCAGTTTTACCATCAGCTGGGACGAATCAAAGTGGAGTTTCCAACTGGATAGCGATTCATTGATTTTAAGTGGGATCGCTCATAATTTTAAATAAATAAGTATGCGGCGTCTACTAGCCACATAAAAAAAACTAGTTAGTTGTTGTGAAGAACATTACATGAATTCGAAGTTAAAAATGATGTTGGAAGTTGGTAACATTTTTGTGGAAGGAGAAAATTGATCAGTCAATTATTTGAAATCTGACGAAGGCTACGCTGCTTGGATTGTGATGAGAGCAATAATCTGATAGTTAAACTACACAACTCAATGGATCACCATTTGTATAAATGTTTAAATTTAAACCCCAAAATAACCAATGTTTTATTTTGATACTGTCATCCAGAATAGGATAGATTTTACTGAACTTCAATATGTTCAAAAGGCTAAATGCGAACATGTTTTGAGAAAGTGTTATTTTTATTGTGTTTCATGAAGGATTTCTAACAATGACACTTTGAAAGCAGCTGCACGCTATTTTGTCAAACCCTCCTCACTGAGAAACCACCAACCCTATTGCACTCCTCTGGAATGATGCTGGCTGGATTCTCCCACCCTCCGTAGGTGAGAGAATTCATCACTGGCTGATTATCCCAAAACACCCTGGCATTCTAGATTCCTGTAACATCTTTAAAACCTTGTTGTGAAATCGTACAAATGACAGTCTTTGGAAACTGCCTTGCATGGTTCAGCAGTTACCTCGAGGAAATCGTATACTTAAGGAGGTTGGTGCCTGGACCAAGGACATACCTAAGTCTGTGAAGTCTGAATCATCTAGTGAAAGACCACAACTGAAAAAAGGTCAATGACCTTTGGGCTCTGCCAATGCGAATGCCTACACTTTCTTCTGGTACCATTTGAAAAAAAGGTCAATGACCTTTGTGCTCTGCCAATGCGAATGCCTACACTTTCTTCTGGTACCATATACTCACTCTGTCTGCTAACTAATGCACCTCCCACCATGTCTCATGCTCCAGATTACATCGATTACAGATGCAACATTTTATCTCACTCACTATCATCCACACCAACCACCTTTGCCCCCTCTTAACCTGCTGCACTCTCTACTCACTAATTCGAGTCGCCTTACCACCTCTCTGCATCAGCGGTCATAGATGTGGCAGACACTTTGGCTCACTGCAATCCTTTTATTTTCTCTCATTCCAAATTGTCCTAAAGAACCAGAATCTGTGCTGGTGTGACTAACACCTGTCTCTTCATCACCATCCTAACCCCCTCCCACCACTTGTCCTAGCACTGGAAGCAGAGGACCGGGATCTCTCTGCAGTAAATGCCAAAATCGATGCCTATCGATAAAGACCTAATAGTCTTTGCAGTGCAACGCACACTTTAACGCTACTGTTAATGTAGCTTTCACCTACAATAACGTAAATCGCTTAAACTGACACCTTCTCTCTTGCACGTTTGGCAGGCATAGATGTTGGCACCACAGTCTCAGAGAGAAAAGAGGCCGTGACGACAACACATCTCCTTCACCAGCCTGTCTGAGGGAGAAAACAAGGATTACTCTGAGGATACACCAATCAGTCTTCCTCCTGCACCTCTGCAACTCTGATGTCTCTAACTCAAAAGCCAAGCTAGTTATGGTATGACCAGCTGATGAGCACTTCACTACTATGTTTCTGCAGTTGATCGAGAAACAAATTTCCAGGGGACTCATCGAGTCCTGAGACCCTGCTCATCGCCATGCATCTTAGTGTGAACAAGCTGGATACCGAGATTCCATACTATAGAATTAAGAGAGAGGGTTCCCGGCAAACCCAGCTCGCCACGTCAGTCACCAACCAACAGCACCTCACGGTACAATCCATGGGCACAGCCATACATCCCTCCCACCACAGCCACTGACGTGGTCACCTTGTATTTTGCCAATCTCTCATGGCACCTCTCCATTCTACTTGAAGGCCACTCTGGAATCCCAGACGTGCATTTGCAAAATACACAAGGAACTAGCATTGAGAGGGTACAGCAGGGACCCTTTGTACGTATAGACAGGCACCCAGCTCACGGATTTGACGAAACTGCATCTCGGGCTGTATATTTGTCCTCTGAGCACTCACACACTGTGCCCCTTATGCTACACCATGCTGTGCTGTGCTCTACCACGCTTAGCCATTCAGTGCCATGTCTCCTAGTGCCCATGCCACCTCAGACAGCGCCTGAAGGCGCTACGTGCTGTCTTATTTACTGTGTGTGCACGGACAGGGTGCATATCATGAGGGATCTGCGCAACAGTAGCGGATATCTCATTTGTACAGCACACACTGAGATGTCAATCGAACACTTGCAGCATGTGCAAGCGTCCTGTGCAGGCATTATTCTGTTCGTTCATTCATCGGAAGGTTCTCATCAAAAGTGAATGGAGGGTTGTTTTTATACTGATCAAAAGTTGGTAGATAGTGTCAAACGCTGATTCCCGGTACCTTCCACCACTGTGTGCAGTCCAGAGGGCTGTCCATGATGCAGCATCCACTTCGAGCACTCACAATGAGGAAACTGTCGCAATACAGTCCGAGGAATGAGAATTGGCTTGTCTGTAAGACCAGCAGCAGCAGTCCGGGGGAAATGTGTATTGTCAGCCAAGTGTCTGTGAGGGCACTGGTCAGAGATGTCAGGAATCATAGTCATAAGCAGCCTGTTAAAGCCAGTCAGATGTGTGAGTTAGATAAAATCCTGGAGGCCAGAGCGAAGCTGTAGCGACAGTGCATGGTGGAGGTGGAAGAGTATGGAGAATGTAAAAACATAAGGGTGTTCAAACAGGTTGGAGCAATGAAGGGAGCTCACATAGATGGGGGTGTTTCTGCAGATTGAGCTGCCTGAAGAAGTGGAGGAGGTGAGCACAATTACAATATTAAAAATACAGCTGGTCAGGTACATGAATAGGGAAGGTTTAGAGGAATGTGGCTGAACACTGGCAAATCGAACCACTTCAAGATAAGATGCCTGGTCTGCACGGACGAGTTGGACAGAAGAGTCTGCTTCTGTGCAGTATGGCAATTGTGAATCTAAACCATGCTCCTTTCTAGTTTGTGTTTCTGAGTTAATAGAACAGTAGAGCTTCAGAGGGAACAGCAGGCTACGTGGTTAGAGTATGGGTTATTAGCAGTGACAACCATGTTGTCCCCACAGGGGAAGCATACAGAACCAGCATTGTCAGAGCTGGGAGTGAAATTCAATGTAGTGGGTCTCTGCATATTGGGAGATTATGGTAAATATGTTATTGGGATAGTGCAAGGTAAAGTGGGACATGGAAACATATGGGTGCATGTGGAGAAGTAGTACCTGATGATCAGTCATAGCCCCGATCTGACAGTGTTCATCACGATCTGCATTACATGTCATTACGTGCAGTTAACCAACACAAACTGCAATAGGAAATTGACCGTGGCAACGTCCAGGCAGGGCAGAGTCTGTAAACAAAGCAAAGTACTGTTGAGGTTTAGCTAAACCTAACTTTAACCCTAAACCTCGCACAACTCTAAGCTGAAGGATGTTGTCCTGTGCACTTGAAGCAGGCAATAAGGTGATGTTCTGGATGCTGAGAAACAGGAGGAAGAGGATGATGAGGAGCATATTAAGTTAACAAACTTCACCTTACCCAAAGTCAGGAGCAGACTGGCACTGGGTTATCATTGATGCGAGCTGTCTGCAGAGGACCACCATGGACTTTGGGATAGTCACTGAGCACAATATCAATATTTCGCTTCCATTGTGCGTGGGAAGTGGAGCGTTTATTCGTTTTATTTGCTAGTTGTTAATAAGAGCTCAGTTTTGGATCTGCCTGTATATAATGCACCCCTCATGGATAACGACAAAATGTGTGTCTGCAATGGACATTGTGAATACAGTAATGCTAACTACAAAGGTAATTATCCTGGGAGATAGCTTCTGACAGGAAAGCTGTGTGGCCTGGTAGTTAAACTGGGCTGAGAATGTGCAATATCAGGGAGGGAATGGTAACTATGTACCATGAACAGTGTAGCGCTGTGGATGTTGTGACATCATATTCTTAGTGATTGGCAATGCCGGATTGTCCAGGTTTACACTGGTCTTTTAAAGATAGTATAGGAGCCAGAGATGATCATCTCATTGGGATATCCAGTTATTACAGGAATGAACAGAGGTGAGAATTATGTAAGAGGGACACCAAAGGAAGATGGTTAAGCAGTTAACGAGGTGTGTTTAGTCACATATTGAAAGGATATCCGCAGGCTTTCATAAGCTCAACAACTGACACTGGTACAGAATAAAGAAAGATTCAGCTTGAAACGATGGTTTAAGACCTGAGGTCGTGACAGGGATCTGACCCACTGCTTTGTCCTTCCTTGGAATGTCAGAAGCTGAGGTGTGACCTAGTTGAGATTAACAAATCATGAGGGGCGTGGATAGCGTAAATGTACACGGTCTTTTCCCAGGCGTGGGCGAGTCCAGAACGAAACAACAAATGTTTATGGTGAGAGGGGAAAGGTTTAAAAGAGACTTACGGGGCAACTTGTTCATGCAGATGCTGAAGCGTGGATAGAATGAGCTGCCAGAGGAAGTGGTGGAGGGTGTGTATAATTGTAACATTTTCAAGGCATCTGAATGGATATATGAATAGAAAGGGTTTAGAGGGATATGGGCAAAGGCCTGACGCATGGGACTAGACTATTTAGGATATCTGATTGGCAATGATGAGTTGAACCGAAGTGTCTGTTTCCATGCTGTAAATCGTCATGCCTTAATGACTCTGTGGTGAGTCTGTGTGACTTGTCAGTGATTGGCTAATTTACCTTTTCATTGTGCATGAGGCAGTGAATGCAGAGTGACAAGTTTAGTTGGACAAGTAGAAAGTCTAACATTTGTAGTCTGTAGTAAGATCAGAAAGTCGCCTCAACTGTTGTGTAAAATGGGTGACAGATTATTATTCGCTCGTCTTCACAGTACCTGAACCTTAGTTCTGTAGAAATCGATGAATTTCAACAGTAGGAGCTGTATACAGAGGGACCTCGATTAACCAGACGGGATGGTCATGCAGTATTTCGTTTGGACAACTGATGATTCAGTTAATTTATTCAATGCCTCTCCTCTGTGGTTTGGAGTTTTCTGAAGTTTCTTTTTTCCCTCTCCCTGCCTTGCTCTCTCTCTCTCTCTGCCTCAGGATTTGTTTTTGAGCAGACACACACTTGTGTGTGAGGGACCTGCAGCATTGCTGAAGCCTACCTCCTGTCCCCGCCTCCCCCCACCCCCCAGCTGTTCAATGGGATTGACACAGCCCGCCCTCGCCACCATCCAATCCGACCCAGCCAAAGCCCCCCACCCCATCAGACCCACCACCTGCCCACCCCGCACCCCGTCAGAATTTCTCAGCAGCATTTCAGTAAGCCAAGTTCACTTTTAATCATTGTAAACAAAAGACGCGATCAGTGTTGGTAACATCTCTTTAATGTAATGTTTCTATCATGACCTTGAGATCTTCTTTGGCGAATTGATATTCGGATAATCAAGGTTCCTCTGTATAGTGGATTTGCATCCATGTTCATTGATAAAGCGTTTGGGTTCAGAAAGAAGCCACTTTGTTTATTCTATCTGTGCTCATAAATAATGAATGAGCTATGCTTATTTCTTTTCCCCACGTTTGAAATGTAGCCATGCAGTATTTGACATTGAGTTGCATATTCAGATATCTTTGAAACTAGTTGGGTCTTAATGTTTCTACTGATGTTTTAGGCAATTGTTTCCAGACTCTGAACACGTTGTGGATGAAAAACAATATACATCTCCCTCTCATTTTTATCAATAATCTAACAATTTGCCCATTCATTACTACCTCGTGAGAACAGATCTTTCCCATTCACTCCTACACCTCCTCACAATGTTGTAGATCTCAATCAGATCAACTCAGGCTCCTCTGCTCCAAGGAAAACAACTCCAACATGCCATTTTTTTCTTGATTTATACAGTTTTTCAGTCTTGGCCACTTACACGTATAAAGTCATCTGTCACCTCTCAAGTGCAATTCAATTATTTTTGTAATGACGTGGCCAGAACAGCACACTTTACTTAATTTGTTGGCTCATGATTCATGCAGTTCCGCCATGATCTCCATGCTGTTAGTTAGTGCCATCTTCTGAGCAAAATGTCCACACCAGAAGTTGAATGGATCAGTCTGAAATATCGTAGAGAGCCATGTTTTGTAAATCGTCAGTCCAGTAAGTTAGCTGTATAGCAAATATGCGTGGAAACACATATTCTTACTTCACATTTAAGGAGAAACATCACACCAGAAGAAGGTAGACAGTTTGGGAAGAGTTGGGAACAGTAAGATTGTAGTTATATGTTAGAAGAAATCCATCATGGTTTGATGAGTTTAACTCCAAAAGTAAACAAATACTTTGGTGCATGCTTCAATCGCTCTCTAACTTAGTCTGGGTTATATCATAAATAAAGTTGTCAGTGCCACAGCTCAGAAGCTAGCGCATGAATTCTAATTCTGGAAGGAGCGGGGCTAATGTGTCAGAGTAATTTCCAGAATTCAGCATTCATCTCCGTACAGAACACATTGTGAGCAATGGCCATAAGAAAATGAAGTTCCCTGAAATAACAAACTATAAAATGACAGATTTATTGAGACTTTCCATCTCGAGGTCTCTAAGCATCTCAACACTGCTGCGACTCCGAAGTCTCTGACAAGATCAGCTTCTCACTAAAATACGACTGATAGTTAAAGCATTGAGCAGCAAAACCAGAATAAACGGGACAAGAGGAGTGAGGATATAATGAAGGAATTCCAATGATGTGAAAACCACTGACACCAGAGAATCAGATCGTTCAAAAGAAGAATAGGGATTTTAAATTAATATGTATACACCTACTGGCATAAAGTACCCGAAAATGTCCTTAAAAGTAAACAGTGCTGTCATTGTTTTAAGAACCACAGTTGGTGTTTTGTTTTTCATTAGGTATTTAGCTTTTTTTTTAATTTCTGGCAACAAATGGCAACAAATTGATCAAAGGTGAACGTGTGGGTGAACCAGGCAGAGTGGCCTGTGACTACATAAAGCAGGACAGTGTGAATGATAAATACCTGAATGTGATCAAGAAATCAAAATAGTTTCATTTCCTAATGATACGCAAGAGGAACTTTGCTCAGTATCAAATCAATGACAATGATAAGCGGATCTGCCATTGCCATAGCAAACTGGCAATGAGTGACACATTTGAAGAGTCCACATTTTCCCTGGGATAGGATGATAATCGTCAGCATGTTAGCTGGAAAGAAAGGAGATAAACAAGAAACAGTTAGAATCTATTAACTACAGAATTACAAAGGACTCTCATCAATAAAACGCTAGTTAGCAGAAGACTAATAATGTAACAAGACAGTGACGGATATGACACAAAGATTGGTGGAGTGACAAGTAGTGTTGAGGAAATAGGGAGGTCGGACAAGAATTTGAATGTTCGAAGCAAGTGGGTAAAGAAATGATTTGTAAAACATTGTGGGGAATTTTGATGTCATGCACTTTGACAGGAAAAGCAGAGGCATAGACGATAATTCGAAAGGTTTATTGGAATTCTTGAAATACAAAGGGACTTGAAAGCTTTCGTTTAGGATGCTCTTAAGGTTAAAATGCAGGTTTGGTTGGCAGTTAAGAAGACAAATGCAATTTTGAAAAGTGGCCTTGACTACAAAGGCATAAATATACGACTTATGCTGCATGAAGTTCTGGTCAGACTGCATTTGGACTATTACAAGCAGATTTGCACCCTGAACCTAAGGAATACTGGCATTGAAGGTGGTCCAGAAAAGGTTCAGAAGAATGATCCCAGTTTGAAAGACTTGACATATTCGGAATCATTGAGGACTTCGGGTCTTCAGTCGATGATGTTTGGAAGTATGAGAAGAGATCTTATTAAAACTTGTAGAACTCTGAGAGGCCTGAATAGACTGAATGTGGATAACATGTTTCCACTAGCAGGAGAGTTTAAGATCTGAGGGATCAACTACGGAGTGAAAGGACAATCATTTACAACTGAGATTAGGAGGAAATTGTTCAGCAAGAGGGCATTTAATCCGTGTAATTTAATAAGTACTTGAATGCATCAAAGAAAGTGATAATTATGTTCTTGATCAGGAAAGTTAAGTAGGGTTATGGATAGAAGGCATGAGCATGGGATGACGTGCCATACTAATTATGATAGAATGGTGGCAACAAATGGACTAATTCTGCTCCGATATCTTATTGCCTTAAAATGTTTTGGATATTAATGAATGGTTCCTCAATCAGGACCTGAATACTTGACAGTTGTAAAGCGCTGCTTAATGTATCCATATTTTTATTCAATGTTTGAACTCCAACAGTGGTCAGTGCACTCGACGAGACAGTTTTGAGGGCACCCACACGCACACACATATAGTTTTTCAGTGATCATTGAAGACAGAGTCCACACACAATAGGAGGAGATGCTAGTTTGGGTATCAGAAGACAACTCTATCCTTTCACTCTGTCCCAGTAAAAGTATATGTTTTCATGGGAGCAAGTAGAAAAGTGAACGTAAAGGGTTTGAGTGCACATATAAAACTTGCATATCATTCAGAATGTAATGTTCAGAACAGGACACCACAGTCTCCTGAAGACAGACTTGGGATTTATACCTCGATAACACTGGAAACAAATCCACGTCAACAGAATATATGTCCAGAAGAGAGATGGAGGGGGGGGAGTAGGGGAATGGATTATTCAAGGATAGTTAGCATCTTAACAAGAAATCGTGTTTGGCAATGTTGATTTTTTTCGCATGAGAATTAATGACAGGAATGTATTTGATGTGGTCTACGCTTACCTTCCGATGCTGCAAGTGATGAAAATCTCATATAAAATGGAAATGTTTGAGAATCTCTGCAGGCCTTGCAGCATCCGTGCAGAGAGAAACAGAGTTAATGTTTCGAGTCCAGTGCCCCTCCTTCAGAACTTCTGAATTCCATACGAAGTCTTGACAAGGTAAAATACTCCCTCACCTAATGCTTGACTGTTGTGCATTTCTACAGCTGCTGGCATGGGAATTTCATTTTTTAAAACCCTCGTCTGATGGTGAAACACATATCTTTACCTGTCAACTTGCCCTGCAGATCTGCAGGTAATATGCAGATTTCTTTGGCGAATTCATTAGGCTTGTCATTTTCTCAAATGTCATGAAGAATGCCACCACATTCATTTCCTCAAATTTCCATTGGGCCTGTACAAACCTGAGCATTTTCTTACTGGCCATTATTTCATGTCTTGAATTTTCTTAATTAGTCTGCCGAATCAAATGGTTCATTTCTTTTTTTAACTGCATCAATTGAAGCTTATTTTTTCTTTCTCACTTTCCCTTTCAGATTTCTCGTTTAAGCATGTCCAATCCTCGTTCTCATGCCTTCTCTTCAAACTACAATCCTTTGGGTTACAATTTCCATTCCCTGTATGACTTCTGTGTCCTGTTCTATTTATATCTTTGATACTTTTTTTCTGTTTTATACTACATCAGCTGTACTATTTAATGTTAGCTGGAATACCTCAAATCTCGAATATTTCCATTATGCACAAATGCTATGCTAATCTTTCAACTGCATCTGCCTTTGTAGTCACCAAAGGTAATCCCATTTCTGGTTTCCTTACAAATTGATTAACATGATTTATATGATCTTTTGCATATTTGTCATGGACAGGTCTCCCAGATCAGGAATAAGCATCATAGAATAGAATCGTACAATTTTACAGTACAGAAGGAGGCAAAGTAACTCATCGTGTCAGTATCTCCTGCCAAAAGAACTACCCAACTCGTCCATTCTGCAGCCTTTTCTGCCAATCCCTCTAAATTCATTAGTTTCAAATATATATATGGCTCTCTTTTGAAACCTCAATGGAATGTGCATCAATCATTCTTCTAGCAGTATATTCCAAATCCTGAGAAGTTTCTTCTCATTTCACTTTAAGTGCTGACAATCTTGAAATTGCGATCACTAATTACTGGCATACTAATAGTGGAAACAGAAATGGTTCTTTATCCTGTCAAAATTGTTCATATTTAGGAGTACCTCAATAAGATTATCTGTTAATGTTGTCTACTCCCAGAACAATAAGCCAAATCCATCTCATCCTTCGTTCTACATAAAATGCCTCATTCTTGGCATCATTGTAGGAAGTCTCCTTCACACTATCTGTTCTGGACATTAACACCTTTCCTTAAATAAAGTGACCAGAACTGAACACAGTGTTCCATATGTGGTGTGCCCAATGATTTACAGAGGTGTTGCATCATTATTTTTCCTTTTATACTATTTGTAATCCTATAAGCCTTTTCTAAGAATCCAAGAATCCTGGAAGCCTTTTCACCAACTGTTTCAACTTGCTCGGCAACGTCAGAAAATTATGCACTTGAATCTAATGGTCTCTCTCTGCTCCTGTGCTCCCCTCAATGTTGCATCTTTCAGCCTGTATTGTTCACCCATATTTCTTCTATCAGAATGCATTACCTCACATTTCACTGAATTGAAATTCATCTGCCAGGTGTGCCGGCCTAATTGGCCAACTTGTCAATGTCCCTCTGATGTTGATGGGTATCATCTTCAAAATTCACTATTCTTCCTAACTCCTGCAGATTTTCCCCTCGATACTCATCTCCAAATAATTTATAGAAATCAGAAAAAGCAAGGGCTCCCACCACAGATCCCTGGGGAACTCTATTGTCAAATCGTCTCCCATCTGAGAACTGCTCATCTGTACCTACCTTTTGCTTCCAAGCTTTTAACCAAGATCTAATCCATCTGCATAGGACTCATCAATTCCCCCTCAACATTTCTAATTTGCAAACTAAGCTGTCATGTGGCATCAAGTCTAATAGTTTCTGAAAGAGCAAATATAAAACATCCAAAGCACATGTGCTCCGGGGAAAAATATCACCTCTCCCACTGATTTGCTGGAGAGCTGAAATGCATGAGAAACACCCACTACTCAATTCAGTCTCCTTTCTAAAGCAAAGCAGAAGGTGGAATCCATAGCCTTCAAATGTGAGGTGATACATTAAGGCAAGACTAATTCTAGAGTGAATTATACAATGAACGGAAGAGACTTGGGAAAAGTTGACGGGCAGAGAGATCTGGGAGTGCAAGACCATTGTACCCTGAAGGTTGCTGCATAGGTGGATAGAGTGGTCAAGAAGGCATATAGTATACTTGCCTTCTTTGGACGGGGTATTGAGTATGACAGCTGGCAAGTCATGTTAACATTGTACAAGACATTGGTTTGGCCGCATTTTGAATAGTGTACAGTTCTGGTTGCCACATTACTAAAAGGATGTGGATGCTTTGCAGAGAGTGCAGAGAAGGTTTGCGAGGATGTTGCCTGGTATTAAAGGTACTAACTATGACGAAAGGTTGAGTAGGTTTGGTTTATTTTCATTAGAAAAAAGGAGATTGCGTGGGAACTGATTGAGGTTTTTGAAATCATGAAGGGCATAGACAGGGTGGATAGAGATATGCTTTTTCCCAGGGTGAATGATTCAATAACGAGAGGTCACGCTTTCAAGGTGAGAGATGGAAAGTTTAATGGGGATATACGTGGCAAGTACTTCACCCAGAGGGTGGTGGGCGTTTGGAATGCGTTGCAAGCAGATCTGGTAGAGGCAGGCACGGTAGGTGCATTTAAGATGCGTCTGGATAAATGCATGAGTAGGTGGGGAGTAGAGGGATACAGATGCTTAGGGATTGATCGACAGGTTTAGACAATACTTTTGGATTGGCTGAGGTTTGGACGGTCGAAGGGCCTGTTCCTGGGCTGTAAATTTCCTTTGTTCTTTGTTCTTTTTACCTGTCATTCCTGAGAGCTGCTACAGCAGCAACCCAGTCTATGGAACTCAGAGACCCACGTGATGTTTGCAAAGGGAAGAACACGCATTATGTTAAACAGGCATTGCCCAATTCGTTTCTCAAAGAGCAAAGTAACAGCAAAACATAAACCAGCAAGGATAGGAGGCAGTCAACAAGAAGACTGCACCATTGCACAACCTTTGACTGTGTATCATGACTCGCCATTAGATAATCTGCATAACATGAACAGAGGTAGAGTTCAGTATTGTGCACAGAATTGACACTTAGATCTGGAGAGTTCTCTGCAACACCGACAATAGCTAGCAGGGGATAGCAGAGCATTTGAATGTCATAAAAGATGTGAAGAATTTTTGAATTTTGTTGCTATATAATCAATAATTGATCCATGGGTTGAGGTATCTCATTCATTGCTGTCGGATTGTGATTCATCCCCTTGCTGCTTTTAGAGCTGTCACGCAATATGCCCAGAGTGATGTTCCTACTTAACCAGTGATCTAACATGTTTAGAGAAGCTCAGTATATATAATGGGGATTAAATCCTGGATGTAGGTTTCCTCGCTGAGCTGGAAGGTTCATTTCCAGACATTTCGTTACCCAAGTAGGTAACATCTTCAGTGGACCTCAGCTGAAACAATCAGGAAAATTCCTGCTTTCTATTTATATTTCTGAGTTTCTTTTCGTTGGTGATGCCATTGCCTGTGACTAATTGGTGTTCATGTATCCTGGTGGCGAGTTTTCTGCCTGTTTGTCCAATGTAGTATTAGTTGCTGTCCTTGCACGGTATTTTGTAAATGACAATAGTTTTGCTCATTGTCTGTTTCGGGTCTTTCAAGTTCATTAGCTGCTGCTTTAGTGTGTTGGTGGGTTTGTAGGCTCCCATGATGCCAAAGGGCCTGAGTAGTCTGGCAGTCATTTCCTAGATGTCTTTGATCTAGGGAAGAGTGGCTAGGGTTTCTGGGCGGGATTTCTCTGCTTGTTTGGGTTTGTTGCTGAGAAATCAGCGGACTGTGTTCATTGAGCACCCATTCTTTTTGAATACATGGTATAAGCGATTTTCCTGTACTCTGTGTAGTTCCTCTGTGCTGCAGTGTGTGTTGACTCGTTGAAATAATGTTCTGATGCAGCTTCGTTTGTGGGTGTTGGGATGATTGTTTCTGTAGTTCAGTATTTGGTCCGTGTGTGTTGTTTTCCTGTAGACACTGGTTTGAAGTTCCCCATTGACTGTTCGCTCTGGTATGACACCTAGGAATAGCAGTTTTTTGTTGTTGTTTTCCTCCTCTTTGGTGAATTTTATACGAGTAATGGTATTATTGATAGTCTTGAAGGTTTCCTCTAATTTGTTTAAACGCCAACCTGAGCTGCAAATCTTCTCAAAACTTGCCAAGAGAGAAAATCTGGAATGATACAAGCATGGTCCATCGGGAAAAGCGTTGATGACAAGCACTGAACAAACAAAGTTCAGTTACCCAGTCTGCATGTACACTTTTTATAGCCCAACATATATTCATCAGAAAACTCACTGGATAATATCTTACTAAATATTAAAATTTACAATTTACACTCCAAATACAGTGTCCTGACTGAATTGCATGAGGTAATCACAGGCATCTTTCCATTGGTTCTTCAGTTCAATGGTAGGAATCTGCTGTTTTGGTTGAACTCAGAGAAGCAATTGATCAGATGGGACAGTCTTTGCTGGGAATGTGGTGGTAGATCTGAGAACATTTACAAACTGACACATGCCTACTCTCATTCATGTACACACCTTCGAATCCACTGAGATCACCTTTGTAAAAAAAACATGCTCTGTCCTTATATATGATAAAACAAAAAAAAAACAGGAATTACTGGTGAAACGCAACGGGTCTGGTGACGACTGTGGAGAGTCAGAGAGAGAGAGGGAACGAGTTAGCGTATCATGTACAATATGAATTGAAATGTCAACTCTGCTTCTCTCTTGTATTTGTTTCAGATTTCCAGCAACCGCAGTTCTTTCCATTTATTCTTATAGGCAACAAAATATCTCACTCCATCGCCATTCCTGTCGAAATCCTTTGATCACCTCAAATCTTGTGCACTAACTTCTAGCAACTTCATGTGTGAATTCTTTCAAACAGGTCTGCTCGCTCTCAATGGGACCAACAGCCCTTATTCGTGATGAACGGCTCCTTTCCGAAACGTGGATTTTCCTATGCATTGGATGTTGCCTGATCTGCTGTGCATTTTCCGCACCACTCTAATCTTAGCCCCTATCAGGGTTATAATTGGTTTCTTGACTCATTGTTACAATGGTGGACTAACACACTTCGAGCTCCTCTATCTGTCTGCAGCTACCAGCAAAGGTTATTTCCATCCTCTTCCTCCTCGTTTAAGGCCTCTCCTCTGACAGCCAGGTGGGGGAGTTTGCATTATATGATTCCATTTCTCCTTAGGGGAGATCAGAGCTAAAAATGCGTTGCTGGAAAAGCGCAGCAGGTCAGGCAACATCCAGGGAACAGGAGAATCGACGTTTCGGGCATAAGCCCTTCTTCAGGAATGAGGAAAGTTTGTCAGGTGAATCTGTGGCGGATATGGAAGTTTCTTTTGGGGCCTTGGAGGGAGGTGAGGGGGGAGATGT
>NC_057746.1:6167292-6171115 GCF_004010195.1 Chiloscyllium plagiosum | reverse complement strand
GGTGGGGGGGGAGGTGTGGGCGCAAGTCTTGCACCTCCTGCGGTTGCAGGGGAAGGTGCCGGGAGTGGAGGTTGGGTTGGTGGGGGGTGTGGATGTGACGAGGGAGTCACGGAGGGAGTGGTCTTTACGGAATGCTGTTAGGGGAGGGGAGGGAAATATATCCTTGGTGTTGGGGTCCGTTTAGAGGTGGCAGAAATGACGGCGGAGGATATATTTCCCTCCCCTCCCCTATCAGCATTCTGTAAAGACCACTCCCTCCGTGGCTCCCTCGTCAGATCCACACCCCCCACCAACCCAACCTCCACTCCCGGCACCTTCCCCTGCAACCGCAGGAGGTGCAAGACTTGCGCCCACACCTCCCCCCTCACCTCCCTCCAAGGCCCCAAAGGAAACTTCCATATCCGCCACAGATTCAACTGACAAACTTTCCTCATTCCTGAAGAAGGGCTTATGCCTGAAACGTCGATTCTCCTGTTCCCTGGATGCTGCCTGACCTACTGCGCTTTTCCAGCAACACATTTTCAGCTCCATTTCTCCTTATCCATTCTTAGCCAAAGATGGAGTTGCAGTTCTTTATGCTTCTCTGCTTACGTTGCACTGCCGAAAGTTCTACAGTCGGCATATTACCAAATCTCAACTCAATTTAACTGTTCAGTAACATCAACAAAACCACAACACTAGTCTACAACATTGCTATTGTCAGTTTCACATCAGTGGCCCATTTCTGCAGTCACTGACACAATCCACGCTTGATATCAAGCTCTGAATAAAAGATATTTCCTTTGCCCACAGTTTTTTGCAGGGTCAATCGGCTGTCTTGATTCTGAGGCTCCTCAGTACAACCCTAGAATATCACAAGTTGAGCTGGGCTAGCGCCTGACTGCTGCAACTGATTTCGTCACCTAGTCTACCTCCTTCCACCTCTATCACAGTTCAGCATTGCCCTGGTCTTAGCTCACGACCTGTGGAAACACTCACCCATTGTTATCTCTGGGCGATCTTGACCATTCCAACGTTTCCTTCAATAACTTCTCAAGCCAACTCAATCTCAACGTGCTGTCTCTATCCTACCTCATACCAAACCATATTCCCCTCGAAAAGCTCACGAACCTAAGTTGGATTCCTGTGTTGCAATCGCAGAAATGAATGCTTAATTGATTGTGACTTACCTTCTTCACTGTCTCCACATCTGTTTAAGCACTTCAATCCTACCAACTATTGCTTTCTTCATGCATTCTCTCAGCGACAGACTGTTGTGCCTCTTAATCACTCCAATAGTTGTGGCTATGCCTTAAAATGGACAAAAAAGTCAGATTGCCTTCCCGAAAAGACACCAGTGTTTTTTTTAACTCAGTTATCCGATGAAGGTGTCGCTGGTTAGGCCAGCATTTGTTATCCATTGCAGAGGGCAGTTAATAGTCAACCACACTGCTGTGGGTCTGGAAGCAAATGTAGGCTAGTCCAGGTAAGGATCGTAGTTTCCTTCCCTAAACGTCTTTGGAGAGCGAATAGGTTTTTTTTGTCTCAATAATCAACAATGGTTTCATGCTTGATATGAGACCCCTAATTCCAGATTTTTGTTGAATTCAAATGGCAGCGACTGCCATGGTGGAGATCCAGTCGGTCCCAGGAACATTACCTGCATCTTTGGATTAACAGTCCGTCAATAATACCACGAGACTATCACCTCCTCTTGTTCCCCTTTACACCTGTCCCTTAGGTCTGCGTATCTGAAACTCCCTTCATAAATCTCAACATCTTTACATGGTTGTCTCGTACTTTAAGATTCTCATTCAACCCTTCCTGTTTGAGATTACTTTCCAATGGATTCGTGCTTGGTGGCAATAAAGTGGTTATGTTAGGCATTAGCACACCCGTTGCTCAGATAATTGTCCTTAGAGTGATGGTTTCAAAACCCACCACAACAGCTTTGGAAAGTAATTTCAATTAATTAACCATTAATAGATTAAGAAATGCTGGGGTATATGAAGAGTACAATTAGAAGGTAATCACGAAACCGTGTTTACTGGTCTCTTAACTAATGACCACAAATTACAACTGGATGAACATTAAATTTCAAATAAAAACAAAATTCTGCGGATGCTGGAAACATGGAAAATATTCGGAAAGAGAAGTATGGTATCAGACCTCAAATGATTTGTTGAAGTTCAAGGCATAGACTTCTTTGATGTTTAAGAATTTTATTTTTCTTTATTAGTTTGTGGGATTGGATGTCTCTGGCTAGCCAGCAATTGATGCTCATTGCTCGTGCCCGTGAGAAAGTGGTGATGAATTGCGTTCCAGAACCACTGTTGTCCCCATGCCATGAGTTGATCCACAATTAGGAGGGACTTCCAGGATTGTGAGCCTGTGACAGTGAAGAAATGGCAATATATTTGGAATCGGTGCACTGTACAGTGCTCAAGTACTTGATGGAGAACCTAGATGAGTGTTCGACTTCTGTCACAGACTTCATTAAGAAATGGTTAGAGGTCTGTGTACCAAAGAAGGCAGTCTGAGTGCTCCCCAGTCGTAAACCTTGGATGAAGTTGGAAATCCACGCCCTCGTAAAAGGCAGAAAGGTTGCATTAAAGTCGGATGACCAAGATCAATCCATTAAATCTATATATAACCTCTACCAAGGCATCAGGGGTGCCAAGAGGCAATACCACACCAGGTTACAGACACGTAACTAATAAACTCCCGCCACCTATGGTGATGTCTAAATGACGGGATACAAAATGACGGGATACAAAATGAAGCATACAAGTGCCAAGCAAAGACACGTTCCCCTCCCGCCACAACACACACCCCCACCCCAAACACACTCATTGCTTTCCAAGCTCAGTTCGAGCAGAATGCTAGCAGCGTGGTGACGCCTCCCTGACAGTCCCGGATACACCTATTCCCAGTCACTGCTGCAGGCATCAGACCGATCCTCCTGGGAGTCAAACCATGAAAAACGATGTGCCAATACAGTACACCATCTGGGCACTCAGACCCTGTTTGGACCAACTGGCGGAGGTATTCACTGACATCTTCAACCTTCCTCTCCCATAAGACTTAGTTCCCACCTGCTTTAAGAAGACCACCATTATCCTTGTACCTAATAAAACACTTGCAATGTGCCTTAACAACAATTGCTCAGTGGCTCTGACCTCAATAATAATGAAGTGCTTTGAGAGGCTTGTCATGGCCCATGTCAACTCCAGTCTCCCCACCTGCCTTGATCCCCTACAATTTGCCAAACAACTTAACATGTCCGCATCGGATGCTCTATCCTCAGGCCTGCACTATTCCTGGATCATCTAGACAACAAGGACACCTACCTCAGTCTCCTGATCTTTGACCACAGCTCTGCCATTAATGTCCTTACCCTATCGAGACTGATTTCAAAACTCTGTAACCTTGGTTACAATCCATCTTCCACAGCTACACTGGCACCATACCCCACCTTTTCCTCGGCTACATCAATGATTGTATTGGCGCTACCTCGTTTTCCCACGAGGAGGTTGAACACTTCATCCGCTTTGCTAACACCTTCCACCCCGACCTCAAATTTACCTGGACCGTCTCAGATGCCTCCCTCCCCTTCCTAGACCTCTCCATTTCTATCTTGGGTGACCGACTCAACACAGAAGAGCACCCGACGTGGTCTCCTGTACATTGCTGTAACAGGCCGCCTACTTGCAGAACGTTTCAGGGAACATCTCTGGGACACCCGCACCAACTAACCCAAGCGTCCCGTGGCTTGAACTCTCCCTCCCACTCTGCCAAAGACATGCAGGTTCTTGGCCTCCTCCATCGCCAGACCCTGACCACA
>NC_057746.1:6155399-6167247 GCF_004010195.1 Chiloscyllium plagiosum | reverse complement strand
CCCCTCCACTACCTTTTATCTCAGCCCGCTTGGCACACCAGCCTCATTCCTGAAGAAGGTCGTATACCCGAAATGTCGATTCTCTTGCTCCTCGGATGCTGCCTGGCCTGCTGTGTTTTTCCAGTACCACATTTTTCAACTCTGGTCTCCAGCATTTGCAGTCCTCCCTTTCTCCTCTATAACCTTGGTCTCGACTCTTCCCTCTCCAACTGGATCCTTAGCTTTCTGACCCACAGAATGTAATCACCAAAGATAGGTAACTGCACAATTACACTCAACACTGGAATTGCCCAAGAATGCGAACTGAGCCTGCTACTGTACTCCCTGTATACACATGCTTCGGTTGCCAAATTCCAAATGAAAGCCATCTATAAGTTTGCTGATGACACCACATGTCACAGGGCGAATGTCTAACAACGATGAGTCAAAATACAGAAGGGAGATAAAGGGTTTGATGACATGGTGTAATGAGAACAACCGCACTCTCAATGCCAGCAAAGCTAAAGAACTGATAATTGACTTTTGTAAGAAAGGAAGATAACTCGCCCCCATCTATATCAACGGAACCTAGATTTGGAGGGTGGAGAGCGTCAAGTTCCTAAGAGTAACCATAACCTGACAACCTATTGGAGTCTTCCCATGTAGTTGCAATGGTCAAAAAGGCGCAACAACGCCTCTTCTTCCTCAGGAGGCTCAGGAAATTTGGCATCTCCACAACGACACTCTTCAACTTCTGTAGATGCACAATGTCTGGATGTATAACAGTCTGGTATGGTGACTTCTGTGTACAGGATCGCCGAAAAATACAGAGGGTGGCGTGCACAGCCCAGGCCATCACAGAAGCCAACCTTCCAACCATGGACTTCAGTTACACTGCTCACTGCCACAGAAAAGCTGCCAACCATCATCAAAGACTCTTCACACGCGAATAATGATCTTGCTCAACCTCTTCTATCAGACAGAAGATGCAGAAGCCCGAACACAAGCAGCAGTATGTTCAGAACAGCCTTTTTCCTGGGCGTTATTAGGCAGATGAATGGGCTCTGTCGCCTCAAACAATGCTGATCTCTCCTACGTTCTTTTCTCTTACAGGGTGTTGTACACTATGTGCAATGTTGCCTGGATGCCTCTGTCTAAGTCTTTTGTTCTGTACATCCTTACTTATTGTGTTCTGCATGTGCTGCTTGGAAACATCGCTTTTCACTGTACTTTGCTTCACATGACAATAAACAAATCAATAAATTAATAAATATTTCCAAGCCAGGGTAATGAATAGCTAAAAGGAGAATTTGAAGATGATTCATCTCCTGCCCTTGCCTTTCTCGATGGAAGTGGCCATAGCTTTGGAAGATGATGCCTCAGGGTCTTTTATGAATTTCTGCAGCGTATCTTTTAGGTGGTGCACACACTGCTGCTATGGGGCATCAGTATAAAGGGAGTGAATGCAAGACCAATCAAGTGGGCTGCTATATCTTGAATGGGATCAAACTTTTCGAATATTGTTCGAGATAGTCCCATTTGGCAAGTGGCCAAATTTATATCACACTCATGACTAATGCCTTGTAGATGCTGGAAGGCTTTGAGGTATCAGGAAATGAATTCCTTGCCGCAGTATTCCTAGCCTCTGACCTGGTCTTGTAGCCATTGCATTTATATAATGTGTCCAGTTAAGCTTCTGGTCAATTGCAACCTCCAATATGTTGGTAGCGGGAGATTCACCATTGTAACACCATTGAATGTCACGGACCAGTGGTTAGATTGTCTCGTATTGGAGATGATCATTGTTACGCTTGCCAGTAACAACCAGAACTGGATATTGTACAGACCTTGTTGAATTTGAACATGGTTGGCTTCAGTTTCTGAGGATGCTGCTGAGTATTATGAAATCATTGGCGAACGTCCCCATGTGTGATCTTAAGTTTGATGGAAGGTCCTTGATGATGCAGCTAAAGATGGTTGGACAGAGGACCATCAGCCTTCTTCCTACGTGCCTGATATGACTCCAACCAGTGGAAATTTTCGCTCATGATACCAAGTGATTTCGGTTTTGCTAGGGTTCCTTGATGCCACAGTCGGTTGAATACAGCCTTGATGCCAATGGGCACTCCCATTTCACCTCTGCAATTCAGCTCCATTTCTACGTTGTGCACCAGGGCTATAACGAGGCCAGAAGCTGAGTGGGTCTTGGCGGACTCAAACTGGACATTGCTGAGCAGATTATTGCAGAGCAGGTAACACTGTTGATGATGTCTACACTAATGATCGAGAGCAGAGTGATGTGGTGATAATTGGTCAAGTTTGATTTATCTTGCTGTATGCTTGCAGCAATACTGTGGGCAACATTCTACATTGTTGTGTTGATGCCAGCGTTGCAACTACCATGGAGGTTTTAAAAGAGAGCTGTATAAATATTTGAAAGTGATGAAATTGGAGGTGTGCAGGGATATAGCTGGAGAGTGGGGCTAGCTGATTACCTGCATGTAGGCAGTACAAACATGATCAGTCAAGTGGGCTCCTTCTGTACTGTAAAGTCTATGAGTCTATGACACTGACAGAGATCTGTATATGTCATTCTATTCACTTCTTGGTATATGTAGTTTGTACTGTGAGGTGGTTGTGATTTCAACTGGAGACATTTTCTTTTCTACATTTTTTAAGGATTCACACTTCTGAACTATCCTTTTTACTGTATATAGCCTTCCACATTGAATTTCTGTAAATTTATTCATAATACCATCAAAATGAATCGAGATGACAGACCTCCAATTATCACAATTGTCTGCCTTCGGTCTAGGCATGTTTCCAGCTATCAATTTCCCCTAATAACTATTGACTCTTGTTTGGTCGGTCTTCTTGATACCGATTGGTCAGGTGCAGCTGTGATGTCAAGGACAATCACTCTCCCCTCGGGTAGTCACTTTTGACTTTCGTCTGTTTGAAGCTCAAAGACCAAGTGTCACAGGAGCCATTTTCATGTGAGTAGTATTTAGTTTCAAAGCATACACATATGTGAAAACAGTTGATATTACCCAGAACTCCCACCGAAGCTATGTCAGCAGTTTAGTGAAGTCCTCTGGAATGTAAGAATCACTATTTACTCCTGAAGTTTTGATAGTGTCTGAAATGGCAGGACATGCCCAGGGATAATGATGCTCAGTGTACCAGAAAACTGGTACAGACTGGATGGCCAAAAGGCATCCTTCTGTACTGTGATAATTCTTCATAATATTTGCCTTTTAATCACGTTCATGAAGTATTAATTTCGCAGTCCAAATCTTCATATGTATTAGATGCAGTTTGAAAGACTGGTGCAGTAGTTCCGTGGGAGGGACTAGAGGATCTAAGAGGACATGAGGGGAGACTTTTCTGCTCAAAGAGATTGGTCAAATGTGGAATGAACTGCTGGAGGAAGTGTTGGATGCAGGTACAGCTACAACATTTAAAATACACGAATAGAGGTCCAGTTTTGGGGCCAAACACGGGGAAATGGAAGAAGTTTGATTTTGAGATATGTTCGGCAGGAACCAGTTACTGTTTATTAGCCTAATTTAAGTCTGGATTGGCATAGTCGGGTAGTCAAGAAATTATCTGCCATTGGAATGGATTCTGCTGGATTGTAAGATATAGCTTTGCCTATAATCACAGAAATCCTGAGTGAGGGTCAAGGGAAGGAACAGTTATAAGAACATGTTCCAAGTATTTTTATATGGTATGTCGCAATTGCTGAGCAAACTTGATCAGCACAGGTCAATGCAATAAGGCAAAAAGACATTAGGATAAATGACATTTTTCTCATGAATGAGGAAGATTGAAAAGAAGAATTCATGGTGCTTTTACTGATTCAGGCTCAGAATATAGGTCCGGAGTTAATAAAGTCAGCACGAATAGTTCACACTGAGGCTGACACTGAAGGAGTTTTAGACTGTTGTTATATTTAAAACGGACTTCTGATGAGGGAATGGAAGCATCCTCATGAACCTGCAAATGAATAATGAACAGTTCTTCAACAAATAGTGCTGTGGTCCAATAAGGTATTATTGTGAGTAGCACACGAAATTCCTAATGTGGGACATAGAATGCAAGTATTCATATGGAGGTATTTTACAGGGCCAAATCATCATATCAATGTAATGCAATTCGGCAAGTGTGTCATTTGTGTCAGGTAGTCATGAAATATTACGATGTAATTAGTGCAGTTAATGCCCAGATCAATGTTTGAAGAATTTGGGTGTTATTGGATTATGTAAGACCATTACCACGGTAGCAATGATGTTTCACTGCAAAAAGGATCCAGGATCAATTCCATCCTTGGATTACTTTCTGTGCACGTTCTTCCAGGTCTGCACGGGATTCCTCTGGGTGTTCTTACTTGCTCCCAACAGACACAAAGATTTTCTGGTTAGGTGGATTGGCCATGCCAAATTTCCGATAGTGTCTTGGGTTGTGTAGGCTAGACGTATTAGCCATGTGAAATGCAGTGATAATGTAGGTGATGGGTCTGGGTAGGGTTCAGAGTGGATTCGATGGGCCGAATACCTTGCTTCCACACCGTAGAGATTAGTCTCTGATTAACAAAGATGAAAGCAGGAAGTAGTGTCAGATTGGCAGGGCTGCTATTAGCCATGCTGTTAATGGCAACAACAGAGCAAGACAAGTTGCATTACTCAGGGAAGTCCAAAAGCAGGGAAGTCCAATAGCTCAGCGTATCTGGGGTTCAGGGAGCACATATGAGAGAGAGAGAGAGAGACAGAGAGAGAGAGAGACAGAGACAGAGACAGAGAAAGATAGATAGATCGATAGATCGAGTTACAGAGACAGAGAGAGAGAGAGAGAGAAAGAGAGATATAAGCAAATTGGCTTTGTGCTTGTGAGTACGTTCCCCAGTCATTTTGAGAGCATTCCCAGAAAAGGAAGATGGATCACAAGAACATTATAATCATTGAGGCCATCTAGGTGGAGTGGGTCCTGTGTGAGGTAACTGAAAGTGGCGAAGTATAATCTTTGAGTGATTTTAATAGGTTGGTTGCCCACAATGTCATGACCGTCTGGAAGGAATTGCTGAGAATGATATGGGATTGTTAATTGCATTTACAATATGATCTGTTATTGGAGTGCTATTCTATCGTTTGTCTGTCACCCAAATTTGCCTTGTGCTGATGATTATGCTTTTGTCTTATGCTTAGAATATCAGAAAATACCTAACTTCTGTCTCTACATTGGGTTAATGTCACAATGCACTTGAAAAAGAGCCATTTGAGTCAATTACTCCCAGGGTCAATGCCAAAGTAAAGGACTTGAACAAAACGACTTAGAATTACCTACTTTACCTGTCTGATGGACTCGAGTTAAAAGAAAATACTGAACATATCCCTATGTTTGAAAAGGACTGTTATTTGTCTCAGGCTAGTCCAAATGTACCATCTCAACATCTAACTCTAAAGGTTGATGTTCTAAATCCTTTAAAAATCACATATAGACCGACAGAATGAGACAACAAAATGAGCGTAAACTGCGGAAATATTGATCAATCGATATTGCCCAGAGGATTTGATGAAGTGTACTTTATGTTCCATAAGGGCGGAATGGTGGCCCAGGGGTTAGCACTGCTGCCTCACCGCACTAGGGTCCCAGGTTCGATTCCAGCCTCGGGCGACTGTCTGTGTGGAGTTTGCACATTCTGCTCGTGTCTGCGTGGGTTTCCTCTGGGTGCTCCGGTTTCCTCCCACGTCCAAAGATGTGCAGATCAGGTGAATTGGCTAGGCTAAATTACCCATAGCGTTGGGTGCATTAGACAAAGGGAAATGGACCTGGGTAGGTTACTCTTCGGGGGGTTGGTGTGGACTTGTTGGGCCAAATGGCCTGTTTCCACACTGTCGAGAATCTAATCTAAAAAATAACAAGACCTTGCGTTCTCCAATCTCCTGATTTCTAGATCCTTTCACATCTTTGCAGAAGACAGAAGATGGGGGTGGTTGGGGCGAGGGGTGTTTTCACATACTAAGTAAAGTTTCGCATTTATAGGTTAGTGACTACAACTGGTAGAGAGAGCTGCCTTTCACGTGTTGGCTACTACACTGCAGACACACACAGACAGACACAGGCACATATATATACATACGATGCTGGGGTATCTTCTCTTTCTTCTCCGACTGCACAAACAATGCAATAGTGGAAACAGAACAGGCAATTAATTTGAGTTGCTTTTTAAATATAAAATTGTGGGATTCACAGATGAGCAGGCAGGGAGTAGAGAGATACAGATAAAGGGCAGGCAAATGGGTTTAGATTAGCATGGCTTCATGGTCAGCACAGATATGGTGAGCCGCAGGCTCTGCTGTATTGTTCTACCTCCCATGGTCCATTGTCCTTGATTAGCCTTTATCAGTTTTATCAGTTTTCCTTCAGATTGATTTCTTTAGCACACAATTTCCTTGAATTCCTCCTTCTCACGAGGCTCTTCCTTTGACACGGTTCTGGGAAGTTCTAAACCCAGAGTCCTGCTGATGCAGGGGATCTGAACTGCAAACAGAAATTGCTGAAGAAACATAGCAGATCAGAGAGCATTGGCAGAGAGAGAAAAACAGAGTTAATGCTTCAGTCCAGTATGACACGTCTTTGGAAGCGAAAAGGGTTGTAAAACAGTTGGTTTCTTTTTTTAATGTTGTTGACAAAGGAGCTGAGGAGGAGTGAGTGTAAGACAGGATCTTCTCATGGAATCCCGACATTGTGGAAGCAGGTCATTACTCCTACTGATTGGACACCAACCCTGTGAAGGACATCCTAACAAGATAACTCCACTACACTATCCCTGTAACGTTAAATTTCCCGTGGCTAATCCACCTAATGTGCACATCCCTGGACACTATGGCAATTTAACATAGCTAATCCACTTAATCTACACATTGTTGGATTGTTGGATGAAACTGGAACATCCCGAAGAAACCCACGCAGACACGTGGAGAATGTACAAACTCCACACAGTCTGTAACCCAATTTTGGAATGGAACTAGAATCTCTGACACTCTGAGGCAGCAGTACCAACCATTGAGTGACCATGCTGCTCCTTATATGTTGAGCTGAATGACAGGCAGGCCAACATCTATTTTGATTCTTTCTGCCCTGTTGTGATCTTCCTCTTGGAATGAGACAGGCAGGTATTTATGGAAGATGAAAGTGGTTGACGCAGCTGTCTTTTTAATGGTGTGATGTTTCACAAGTAAGTGGGTAGTACAGGGGACATCCAAGGTTGGGAGCTGGTTGTCCTTTTCTTCCTCTCTCGTGAATTGGATTCCTGTGAGTGTGGCGTTGGTGACCCGGTGTGTGTTCTCTATTTCTGTTTTTTTTAATGATTACCAAAGGTATCATCTACATATCTGACCCAGAGTTTGGGTTGAATTTGCGGTAAGACAGTTTTTTCTAACCTTTGCATTACCGCTTCTGCTATGAGTCCAGAGATGGGTGAGCCCAATGGGTGTGCCGTTGATTTGTTCATATATTTGGTTGTTCAATGTGAAGTGTGTTGTGAGGCACAGGTCAGTAGTTTGAGTATGCATCTTTGTTAATAGGTTCCCCGTCTTGTTGTCTGTTCTGTATGTCCAGCAGGTTGGCTATTGTTTCTCTGGCTAGGGTTTTGTCGATAGAGGTGAATAGTGCCGTTACATCGAATGAGACCACAGTTTCTTCATTATCTATGTGTATATTTCTGATAATGTCCAAGAATTCCTGTGTTGACTGTATCGAGTGTCTGGATCCGCTGATCAGGTGTTTCCTAGACGTGATGGTACAAAGAACACCGACCGGAGAATTCCCACAAAGGTATACAGGAAAGCCACACACAAAGACAAGTACTAAACTTCGAAAGCAACCACCCAAACACACACAAAGGAAGTTGCATCAAGACACTGTTCAAAAGGGCCACAACACACTGCAGTACACCAGAACTGCAAAAAGAGGAAGAAGAACACCTATACAATGTATTCGCCAAAACGGATACCCCCGCAATTTTATCAACAGATGTCTAAGGGAAAGACAACGGAATGAGGACATGCCACAATCCAAAGGACTAGCCACACTACCATGCATCAAAAACATTTCTGAACTGACAGCCAGACTACTGCGAACATTAGGACTCATAGCAACACACAAATCAATAGCCAATGGTGGGCGGCACGGTGGCACAGTGGTCACAATCCAAAGGACTAGCCACACTACCATGCATCAAAAACATTTCTGAACTGACAGCCAGACTACTGCGACCACTAGGACTCATAGCAACACACAAACCAATAGCCACTCTCAGACAACAACTCACCAGGACGAAGGACCCAGCATGAGCAAAACCAATATAGTGTACAAAGTCCCATGCAAGGACAGCACAAAACACAAGATATGACAAACAGGAAGACAGTTAACGACCCGCATCAATGAACACCAACTAGCCCCGAAAGACATGACCAGCTAGCCTTAGTAGCCACACACTCAGATGACAAGCAACATGACTTCGACTGGGACAACACGACTATTATAGGACAAGCCAAACAGAGAACAGCCAGGGAATTCCTAGAGGCATGGCACTCATCCACAGATTCAATCAATAAGCGCATCGACCTGGACCCAATATACCGGCCACTGCAGCGGACAGCTGGAACTGACAACCGGAAGCGGCAGATACAAATCACTATGCGCTTCACAGGAGGCTCCCAAGCACTGAGGACGTCACCTAGACAGGAGACGAAACGTCTGCAACAGAAATTCCCAGCTCGGCGAACAGTACTACAACAACGAGCACCCGAGCTACAAATCTTCTCCCAAACTTTGAATACTATATGCCTTCTTGACCACTCTATCTACCTAAGCAGCAACCTTCAGGGTACAATGGTCTTGCACTCCCAGATCTCTCTGCCCGTCACCTTTTCCCAAGGCTCATCCGTTCATTGTATAATTCACTCTAGAATTAGTCTTGCCTAAATGTATCACCTCACATTTAAAGGCTCTGGATTCCACCTTCTGCTTCGCTTTAGAAAGGAGACTGAATTGAGTAGTGGTGTTTCTCATGCATTTCAGCTCTCCAGCAAATCAGTGGGTGCGGTGATATTTTGCCCCGGAGCATAGTCAGGGAAATAACAGCGTGGCAAGATGGCTCAGGGGTTTGCACTGCTGCCTCACAGCATCAGGTATCTGGGTTCATTTCCCACTTCAGGCGACTGACTGTGAGGAGTTTGCACATTCTCCATGTAGCTGCGTGTGTTTCATCCCACAATCCGAAGACTTGCAGATTAAGTGAGTTGGCCATGCTGAACTACCCATTGTATTGTGCGCACTCGTTAGGGGAATAGGTCAGTGTGAACGTGTTAGGCCGAAGGGCCTGTTTCCATACTCTAATCTAATAACAGGACTGTGACGTTGCATTTTCTGAAAGGCAGGCAGCGAAATTAAATTGGACCTGGTCTAGAAATGTGACAGGCAGCATTGCAATCATGTTTATTCATTACAGTCCAAGGATGCTCTACCTGCAGGCAAATCATGGGTTCTCTGTCTGTTAATGCAGAGAAAATTATGTTAATGAGAAAAATAATTACTAGATGGTTAACAGAGCTTTGTCAAGAACGGGTCATGTCTGACAAATTTGATTGAGTTGACAAGAAAATAAAGGTAATAAATGAGTGTTGTGCTTTGGATGTTTTGTATTTGCTCTTTCAGAAACTATTAGACATGATGCCACATGACAGCTTAAATTAGAAATGTTGGGGGGAATTGATGAGTCCTATGCAGATGGATTCGAACTTGGTTCAAAGCTTGGAAACAGAAAGTAGGTACAGATGAGCACTTGTCAGATTGGAGACGATTTGACAGTAGAGTTCCCCAGGGATCTTTGGTGGGAGCCCTTGCTTTTTCTGATTTCTATAAATTATTTGGAGATGAGTATCGAGGGCAAAATCTGTCGGAGATAGGAAGAATAGTGAATTTTGAAGATGATACCCATCAACATCAGAGGGACATTGACAAGTTGGCCAATTAGGCAGGCACGCCTGGCAGATGAATTTCAAATCAATGAAATGTGAGGTAATGCATTCTGATAGAAGAAATATGGGTGAACAATACAGGCTGAAAGATGCAACATTGAGGGGAGCACAGGAGTAGAGAGACCATGAGATTCAAGTGCATAATTTTCTGAAGTTGACGAGCAAGTTGAAACAGTTTGTGAAAAATCGTATTGGATTCTTGGGTTTATAAATAGTGTAAAAGGAAAAATAATGATGCAACACCTCTGTTAATCATTGGGCACACCACATATGGAACACTGTGTTCAGTTCGGGTCACTTTATTTAAGGAAAGGTGTTAATGTCCAGAAGAGAGAGTGTGAAGGAGACTTACAACAATGATGCTAGGAATGAGGCATTTTATGTAGAACGAAGGATGAGATGGATTAGGCTTATTATTCTGGGAGTAGACAACATTAACAAATAAACTTATTGAGGTACTCCTAAATATGAACAATTTTGACAGGATAAAGAACCATTTCTGTTTCCACTATTGGTATGCCAGTAAAGGGGTCGTAATTTCAAGATTATCAGCAAGTAGCTTGAAGTGAAATGTGAAGCAACTTCTTAGGATTTGGAATATACTGCGAGAAGAATGATTGATGCACATTCCATTGAGGTTTCAAAAGAGAGTCGGATATATATTTGAAACTAATGAATTTAGAGGGATTGGGAGAAAGAGCTGCAGAATGGACGAGTTGGGTAGTTCTTTTGCGAGGGGATACAGACACGATGAGTTACTTTGCCTCCTTGTGTACTGTAAATTTGTACGATTCTATTCAATGATGCTTATTCCTGAGCTGGGAGACCTGTCCATGACAAATATGCAAAAGGTCATATAAATCATGTGAATCAAATTGTAAGGAAACCAGAAATGGGATTACCTGTGGTGACTATAAAGGCAGATGCAGTTGAAAGACTAGCATAGCATTTGTGCATAATGGAAATATTCGAGATTTGAGGTATTCCAGCTAACATTAATTAGTAGAGTTGATGGAGTATAAAGCAGAAAAAAGTAACAAAGATGAAAATAGAGCAAGACACAGATGAAATACAGGGAATGGAAATTGTAACTCATAGGATTGTAGTTTGAAGATACGGCATGAGAATGAGGATTGAACAGGCTTAAACGAGAGATCTTAAAGGGAAAGTGAGAAAGAAAAATAAGCTTCAACTGATGCAGTTAAAAAAAGACATGAACCATTTGATTCGGCAGACGAATTAAGAAAATTCAAGTCATGAAATAATGGCCAGTAAGAAAATGCTTAGGTTTGGACAGGCCCAATGGAAATTTGAGGAAATGAATGTGATGGCATTCTTCATGACATTTGAGAAAATGGCAAGGCAATGAATTCGCCAAAAGAAGTCTGCATATTACCTGCAGATCTGCAGGGCAAGTTGACAGGTGAAGATATGTGTTTCACCATCAGACGAGGCTTTTAAAAAATGAAATTCCCATGCCAGCAGCTGTAGAAATGCACAACAGTCAAGCATTAGGTGAGGGAGCATTTTACCTTGTCAAGACTTCGTATGGAATTCAGAAGTTCTGAAGGAGGGGCACTGGACTCGAAACATTAACTCTGTTTCTCTCTGCACGGATGCTGCAAGGCCTGCAGAGATTCTCCATCATTTAAAATTTTATATCAGATTTTCATCACCTGCAGCATCGGTAAAGTAAGCGTAGGCCACATTAAATATATTCCTGTCATCAGTTCTCCTGCGAAAAAAATCAAAATTGCCAAACACAATTTCTTGTTAAGACATCGATGCCAACAATCTTTGAATAATCCATCCCCCTACTTCCCCCT
>NC_057746.1:6132376-6154959 GCF_004010195.1 Chiloscyllium plagiosum | reverse complement strand
TTATCGAGGTATAAATCCCAAGTCTGTCTTCAGGAAACTGTGGTGTCCTGTTCTGAACATTACATTCTGAATGACATGCAAGTTTTATATGTGCACTCAAATCCTTTACTAATTCACCTTTCTACCTCCTCCCATGAAACATATACTTTTACTGGGACAGAGTGAAAGGATAGAGTTGTCTTCTGATACCCAAACTAGCATCTCCTCCTATTGTGTGTGGACTCTGTCTTCAATGATCACTGAAAAACTACATGTGTGTGCGTGTGGGTGCCCTCAAAACTGTCTCGTCTAGTGCACTCGTCTAGCAGCGCTTTACAACTGTCAAGTATTCAGGTCCTGATTGAGGAACCATTCATTAATATCCAAAACATTTTAAGGCAATAAGATATCGGAGCAGAATTAGTCCTTTTGTTGCCACCATTCTATCATAATTAGTATGGCACGTCATCCCATGCTCATGCTTTCTATCCATAACCCTACTTAACTTTCCTGATCAAGAACATAATTATCACTTTCTTTGATGCATTCAATTACTCATTACATTACACGGATTAAACGCCCTCTTGCTGAACAATTTCCTCCTAATCTCAGTTGTAAAGGATTGTCCTTTCACTCCGCAGTTGATCCCTCAGATCTTAAACTCTCCTGCTAGTGGAAACATGTTATCCACATTCAGTTTTAATAAGATCTCTTCTCATACTTCCAAACATCATCGACTGAAGACCCGAAGTCCTCAATGATTCTGAATATGTCAAGTCTTTCAAACTGGGATCATTCTTCTGAACCTTTTCTGGACCACCTTCAATGCCAGTATTCCTTAGGTTCAGGGTGCAAATCTGGTTATTCTGCATGACCAGAATATTATTTATTTCTGGTCATGCAGTCTGACCAGAACTTCATGCAGCCTAAGTCGTATATTTATGCCTTTGTATTCAAGGCCTCTTGAAATAAATTTCAAAATTGCATTTGTCTTCTTAACTGCCAACCAAACCTGCATTTTAACCTTAAGAGAATCCTAAACTAAAGCTTCCAAGTCCCTTTGTATTTCAAGAATTCCAAGAAACCTTTCGAATTATCGTCTATGCCTCTGCTTTTCCTGTCTTAATCGATAGGCATCGATTTTGGCATTTACTGCAGAGAGATCCTAGTCCTCTGCTTCCAGTGCTAGGACAAGTGGTGGGAGGGGGTTGGGATGGTGATGAAGAGACAGGTGTTAGTCACACCAGCACAGATTCTGGCTCTTTAGGACAATTTGGAATGAGAGAAAATAAAAGGATTGCAGTGAGCCAAAGTGTCTGCCACATCTATGACCGCTGATGCAGAGAGGTGGTAGGGGCGACTCGAATTAGTGAGTAGAGAGTGCAGCAGGTTAAGAGGGGGCAAAGGTGGTTGGTGTGGATGATAGTGAGTGAGATAAAATGTTGCATCTGTAATCGATGTAATCTGGAGCATGAGACATGGTGGGAGGGGCATTAGTTAGCAGACAGAGTGAGCTTATGGTACCAGAAGAAAGTGTAGGTATTCGCATTGGCAGAGCACAAAGGTCATTGACCTTTTTTTCAGTGGTGGGCATTCACTAGATGATTCAGACTTCACAGACTTAGGTATGTCCTTGTTCCAGGTACCAACCTCCTTAAGTAGACGATCTCCTCGAGGTAACTGCTGAACCATGCAAGGCAGTTTCCAAAGACTGTCATTTGTCCGATTTCACAACAAGGTTTTAAAGTTGTTACAGGTATCTAGAATGCCAGGGTGTTTTGGGATAATCAGCCAGTGATGCATTCTCTCAGCTACGGAGAGTGGGAGAATCCAGCCAGCATCATTCCAGAGGAGTGAAATAGGGTTGGTGGTTTCTCAGTGAGGAGGGTTTGACAAAATAGCGTGCAGCTGCTTTCAAAGTGTCATTGTTAGAAATTCTTCATGAAACACAATAAAAATAACTCTTTCTCAAAACATGTTCGCATTTAGCCTATTGAACATATTGAAGTTCAGTAAAACTATCCTATTCTGGATGGCAGTATCAAAATAAAACATTGGTTATTTTGGGGTTTAAATTTAAACATTTATACAAATGGTGATCCATTGAGTTGTGTAGTTTAACTATCAGATTATTGCTCTCATCACAATCCAAGCAGCGTAGCCTTTGTCAGATTTCAAATAATCGACTGATCAATTTTCTCCTTCCACAAAAATGTTACCAACTTCCAACATCATTTTTAACTTCGAGTTCATGTAATGTTCTTCACCACAACTAACTGTTTTTTTTTTGTGCGTGCCAGTAGCGCTGCATACTTATTTATTTAAAATTATGAGAGATCCCACTTAAAATCAATGAATCGCTATCCAGTTGGAACCTCCACTTTGCTTCGTCCCAGCTGATGGTAAAATTGAACAAGTTTGATCTGAAGGCAATGGCTAGTTTCATTGAGCAATAGTTTTGTGTTTGCAATCTGGGTGCTCAGTTATTTAACATATTCATATGAGGTTGTCAATGTTCAAAGTTGGAACACTTTGCCCGAGCAATATCGTTGAGACATAGTCAACCCAAAAGAAGCATCACTCCAAAATTCTACTTGAAATTTCTTATTCAATTGGCAAGTGCATCAGTGGTGATATTTTTGACTTATTTATGTACATTGATCAGAAGTGATTCTCTCTGTTACTGTCTTTCCATAAGACACGCAGACATGGGCTAACCATTGGTTTCGCTCACTGAGATCTGAGGAATCGAGGAAGGCTTCAATTAAATTTATATGCACTTCCGAAATTAGTTCACTGCGTTTTACCTCTAATAATCGAAATTAAGTCAAATAACTTCATAAAAATGCTATTTTGACACTAATAAATAAAATGGGTTTCTGACGCTTAAAGTATCAATCACCCTCACAACGTTTACATTGGACGCTGCAAAAGACAGAAATGGAAAGTGCTTGAGAAAGTCAACAAGCCTGCCAGCATCTTTGGAGAGAGAAACAAATTTAACATTTCAATTTCAGTGATACTTCATCAGAACTGATAGAGTCCTGACTGTGTGGAAGCAGGTCATTCACCCATCGCGTCCATACAACACTCCAAACGGCAAGCCTCCAGACCCATTCCCCTACTTTATCCCTATAATCCCGCATTTCTGATCACTAATCTTCCTAACCTGCACATGTTTGGACACTTTGGGCAATTTAGCATTGCCAATCCCCCCAGTTTGCACATCTTTGAACTGTGGGAAGAAATCATTGCACCTGGAGGAAAAGTTTACAGACACGGGGAGCACGTGCAAATTCCACACAGTCACTGGAGGCTCGAATAATCAGGATACCAACTGGAAAAATGAGGCATTTTTGCTGATGATTGGGGGTCAGGAGAAAGAACGTGATGAATAGTACAAATGCAGCCAAGGGTGAGAGAAAACTGTCAGACAGACAAACAGAACACTGATAGTAAACCAGATATTAAACATGCTTTGGACACTTCGACCAGTTATTACATAAAGTCGAATTATTTGGTGCGATACTTGTAAGACAAACAAAAGTATCAGAGTCGACTTGAGATTCAACACAGTTTGATTAAAAAAAACTAAAGACATAAAATATTGTTGTTCAAATATTACCTTAATCTGTGCTCTTCTGAAATAAAACTCTGAATTCTTGCATTATATACTTTATCAATTACAATGATGTATTTGTCACAGCCCTTATCTAACGTAATACCAGCTACCACACTAGCAGAAGTACTACCCATATAGTCAGAAGAGTCCCTGGAATGTGGTGAGGAGGTTACTGGTCTAACGTTATTCAACTAGAATTCCCACCCTCTGCGTAGGGGCAGAAAGTTGATGAAAATACAGATTTAGGGCCTTGAGGCATGGTCCCTGACAGATTGGAGGTCTGCAAACCTCTCCCTGAAATAACATATGAGGTTGGCAGCCGACCCTTCTTATTCTGCTTGCTGCATCCTTCCAGAATGTTCGCTGGCCCTCAGACAGTCGGTCTTGCAATTGAATGTATTGGCATCCAATGGAAACCCTATGACATACATGGGGTTGCCCTTAGTATCTGTCCTCCGATGTATTATGGGCATGTTCGTGCCTCTCCATACATGGTCACGTTGACCACTCGGACTCCAGCGAGTCTGCTCGCCTTACTCCAATACACAATACAATCTCGTTTACCAGAGCAAGTCAGGGCTTATTTCTGTCTGTCTTTCTCTTGTACTGATGCTGTGTGCATGATATGTCCCGAGAGGTCTGGTTGCTCAAAGGTTACCCGTTTTTATTTTCAGTCTGTGAGCTCTCTGGCCATACAAACAAGAAGAAAAACCTGAAAGGCGATAATGGAGATTATGAGTGGAGGAAAATGGATTGTTTGTGTTGTAAGTAATCCTTGTCATGACAGGCCCTGGGATTGGGTTGATTAATGGACATGTAAGAAGGAGTCCCGCTGCTAAATTGGATTTTGAATACAATGGCATGATGAAATATTTGGAAGGAAAATGGAGGTTGGTCTTGGGAGTATTTTTCAAGAATTATACAAGCATTTTTTTTTAGAAAGGGTGATAGCAGCAGATGTAGAAGAGAAAGGGACAATATTTTGAAGGGAGGGAGACCTGTGAACAATATAGTTATATTGTTGCTGGGTAATATTCCAGGCAAATCTGTCATGAAAGCTAGAGATGTAGCTGCAGTAGATGAACAGAGGGGACTCATATCACGTCCTCAACAGTTAACAATCAGAAACAAACACTGTTTTTGCCACACTGAACCCATATCCTGGGGGAAAAAAGGTCTGATCATAGATATCTACTACACGGAACCAGGTCCATTGGCTCAACTTGCCCATGCTGCCCAATATTCACATTTAAACTGGTTCAATTTATCTGCGTTTCTCCCATATCCCTCCATACCAATCCCAAACGTGTTCTTGTCCAAATATTTCTTAATGACAAAATTGCATTTATTTTCACCACTCATCTGGCACCCAATTACAGGCACACACTATTCTCTGTGCAAAAAAAAAACCCTCTGTACTATTTTGTATCTCTCCCCCTCACCTTAAACCCATGCCTTCTAGTTTGAGATTCCCATCTATCTTATCTGGTACTCTAATGATTCGATATACCCCTGTAAGGTCACCCTCAGTGAGTCTACCTATGATTTGCCTTATCAAAATGCCTTGTCTAAATTAAACTCTGTCTCTCGTTTCTTCGTCTACTGGCCCAGTTAATCAAGCTCTCTCTGCATTCCCAGACAGCCTTCCTGACTGTCCACTCCACCAGAAATCTGTTTTAGATATCCACAAACTTACGAACCATACCTCCTACATTCTCAGCTAAGTCAATTGTAGACGTGATGAATAACAATGGATCCGGCATCGATCGCTGGTCGCAGGCATCCAGGCTGAAAAACATACTCCTACCACCAACAACTATCCTCTGCAGTCAAGCGAATGCAAACTGTATGCAATTGTATGTAATTGGCTATCGCTCCCTGGGTCCCATGTGGTTTAACTTTAACCACAACCTACCTTTCAGTGCCTTTGTCAGAAACCTTTCTAAAGTCTATGCAGGCAATCTCTAACATATTCCCCTCATGTACTTTCTTGGTCATCCCTTCAAAACTCTAAATGAAATTCATGAGACAAGATTTCCCACACACGGAGCGATGCTGACTACCCCCAAATGAGCCATTGCCTCTCCAAATGTTTATTTATCCTATCTTTCAGAATTCCCTCTAACAAGTTACCCAGGCTCACCGGTCTCCAATACACAGACATTTCCGTGCAGCCTTTCTTAAATAATGGCACAATATTAGCCATCCTCTAAGCTTCAGGCACTTCACTCGTGGCTGGACATGATACAAATATATCTGCAGGTGACCCTTCGGTTTCCTCCCTCGTCTCCCCCAAAGTTCTGGTCAAACTTCAGCAGGTCCTGGGCATTTATTTACGTTAATGAATTTTAAGACTTCTAACACCTCCTGTTCTGTAATGTCGACACTTTTCAAGACATCATTAGCTATTTCCCCCAGTTCCTTCGAATCCACACCTTTATTGACTGTTCATACCTCTGAGAATTACACAGTTAGGAATCTCACACATCGATTGTGGTTCCACACAAAGATGATCTTTAAGGGGCCTATTCTTCCTTATTCTCTCTTTTGCCCTTCATGTACTTGTAGAATCTCATTACAATCTCCTTTATCTTGTGTACCAAAGCCATCTCTTGCCCATGTTTATCTATCCTGACTTCTCTGTTGAGTGTACTCCAGCATCCTCTGTACTCCCCAAGGAATTCACTTCGTCCCACTCATATATGCCATTTGCTCCTTCTTTTCAAGACCAGTGCCTCAAAACCTCTAGTCGTCCAGGTTTTCCTACTCTCTCCAGGCTTACCCTTCATTCAAACACGAATACGATGGCCCTCAACTCTCACTAAATCATTTTTCAGAACATCCTACGTACGAGACGTCCCTTTGCCTGCAAATAACTCCATCAAATCAACTTCTCTTCGTACTTAAGTGGGTAGTGAGGAAGGCGTTTGGTGTGCTTTGAATTATTGATAGCGGCATTGAGTATAAGAATTGGGAGGTCATGTTGCGGCTATGTAAGACATTCATTAAACCACTTTTGGAATATTGCATGCAATTCTGGACTCTATCCAATTCTAGATATTGCGAAACTTAAGAGTGTTTTTCTTAAAAAGATTTACAAGAATGTTTCCAGCGTTGGAGAAATTGAGCTCTGGGAGAGGCTGAATAGGCCGTGGCTGTTTTTCCTGGAGAATGAGAGGTGACCTTGTTTAGGTTTTGTAAGATCATCTGAGGCATAGATAGGATAAGCAGTCAAGGTCTTTTCCCTGTTTTGGGGAAGTTCAGAGCTAGAGGGCATAGGGTTGGGGTGAGAGGGGAAAGGTATAAAAAAGGACCTGAGCGGTAACTTTGTTACACAGAGGCTGGTGCATGTCAGGAATGAGCTTCCGGAGGAAGTGGTGGAGAAGGGTAAAGTTGCAGCATTTAAAATGCATCCGGATGTGTATATGAAAAGGAAGGATTTAGAGGGATGAGGCAAGTGTTGGCAAATGAGACTAGATTAGGTTAGGATATCTGAATGGCATGCACATGTTGGTGCATAAGACAAGCTTCCCGCCAGAATTCCATCCTGTGAGCGACAGAAGTTGGGAGAAGTGGAGATCCTACACTACTAAACCAACAGTTCAGAGCACTGTTAAGAATTTACCACAGGATAAAAAAAGAAGCCAAAGAGGGTGGAAAGGAGATGAAAGTCATCAGGTGTTTCCAACTGTGGCAAAGTGGGACACGTAAAGTCACACTGCTGGTCGTTAAAGAATGGCATTGTGGGAAAAGATTTGATTAAACAACCTTAGCCAGTAGCATTAGTGAAGATGGAAAACGAGACACCAAGAAGAGCTGAAGAGCTACAGGAGAGTGCATAGCCTAGGCAGGGGCTTGGTATGGAGTTAGTTCCCAATCTCTACAAATAACTCGCCTCTGTGGGTAAAGTTTACTCAGAAAGAATAGGGGGAGAAGGACAAGAAGTTATAATTTTAAGAGATACAGGATCCAACCAGTCGCTGATAGTAAGAGATGAGCGAATATGCACTCTTCCCTGATCTGTTGCCTGAGAGTGTGGTCATTTGCGAGGTGGATGGACAGAAATTTAGCGTTCTCCTATGGACTGCCAAGACTGAAAAATTTACAGTGGGAGTGATTGATAGAGTGTCATTTCCAGGAATGCAGTTTTTTTTTCTTGGGAATGATTTGGTAGGATCCGAGGTGGGAGTGACATTCCTTGTTGTGGAGAAGCCCAAGGAAAGCCAAGCAACTGAGGAGTTAAAACAGAAATATCCTGGTATTTTCCCAGATTGTATGGTAACGAGATTACACGATCATAAATCATAGCACGAAGCTAAAAGTAAAGAGAAAGATGAAGGAGTTCACATTCAGTTAGCGGGCACCCTGTTTGACATAAAAGTGTATGAAAAACCTGAACAGGCAGAGGGTCAGACAGACGTGTTTACCCCTGAAATTCTAAGGGACTGTTGAAAGATATACATGTGGATACTGTTACGGACTAGGCCAGACATTCTTTAGCAGGCAGCCCAAACCATAACTTTGCAATTTGTTTCGGTAAGTGTATACCATGGGTATTAACCGGATTAAGTTAGTGAGGTTGGCTACCAGGTTCCGAATATACACAACAGTCCCAATCAGCAACTTGCTTTAAAAACCAGTATAAATGGAACACATGCTTACAGGTGAAGTTGAAGGTTAGAAAGAACGAGATGGAGTTTCCTCACAGCTCATTGTTGAACTCACAAGCAGCTCAGGACTGAAGTAAACAGCACAGCTCGAGAAGTGACAACTCCCATTTCATTAAATAGGTCTCTTCAAAAACATGACTACTTTGACCTGAAGTCTCATCGGTTTCCGTAGAAACAAAAGGCCTCTCAAAATCCTATTCATCTCTGCACTAAAACAGGCCGAATGGAGTCCGACATGGTTTACTACTCCTCTGAGAAAAAAAAAATCAAAGACAGAGTATTCTTGAGCCAAGGGACAGCTTTTAGAAAAAAGGGACTAGCTTTGTGACGATGCATACTCGGAAAAGGAGGCATTGAATATCCTGGAGGGTCATTATCTGAAGGTTAGAATCCGAAAGCAGAAATGGAGATCACGCATGTGAGTGCAGAGGAGAGATGGGCTGAGGTGCACCGGATTGTGTTGCCCTTCACATACAGACAGGAGGAGTTTCGGGTAACACATGTACTTCCTCCAAGGGGTCATCTAGAGGCACGAAAGACTCAGGTTAAGGTACAAAAGCACTTACATTGTCCTGGAAAGCACAAGGATGTGGTTAACGTTTGCCGTATGTATCATACATGCCAAATGGTAGGTAAGCTACAGGCAGTATTCAAACCAGCATCTTTGTTGCCAATTCCTACATTTGAAGAACTTTCCACGTGGGTTATAATTCGGTGTCGGTCCCGTCCTGACAACCAAATGTGGGAACCAGTATTTGTAAAGCATAATGGATGTATCTACCAGATATCTGGAGGCAAATCCATTTCAGAGTTTCAAGGCAAAAAAAATGGGAGAGGAGTTAGTAGTTTTCTTCACACGGTATAAGCTACCCAGAGAGATTCAGTTGGACCAAAGGTAAAATTTTACTGCTAGATTGTTTAAGGAGGTGATGGGTAGCTTTGGTACGCAGCACTTTAAATCCAATGCGTATCATCGCAAATACCTTTAGAAAGGTGGCATCAGACCCTGAAGACCATGTTGAGAGTATACTGCAGCATTACCCGAATGATTGGGAGAGAAGAACCCCTTTCATATTGCTCGCCATTAAGGATGCTACAAATTAATCTACCCAGTTCACTTCCTTTAAGTTCATATTCAGTCATGAAGTGAGAGGACCAAATTGACAAGAAGTCGGAGATCTCACACTTAGATTGTGTATTGGAGGTGAGGAAGAGATTAAATCACGCAGGTAAGGTAGCTGAACAGTAGAGAATGAAGCAGGCAACAGATAAAAGCTCTAAGACTTGGAAATTTCCCGGGGCAAGAATGTGCTAGTTCTGTTACCAGTGATAGGAGATCCCTTCAAAGCCAGGTTTAGTAGTTCCTATTAAATTGACAAAAAGCTGAGTCAGCTGAACGATCTAATAAAGATGCCAGATTGAAAAAAAAGGTTTTGAGTATGTCATATGAATATGTTGAAACCGTATTATACTAGCGAAAAAAAACCAGAGAAAGAAATGTTATTTACTGCCCCACAGAGTGAGAAATCAAATCTAGATGATGTGGATTTTAATGTGCCTCAAAATAGATTAGAAAATGAAGAAACCTTTGAGGAGTGGGATAGGTTAGTAAGCTAACATGGCAGTTATATCGTTATGCTAGTGTATAATGCATGCACAGGATCATATTACAGGGCTCCAGTAACAGATAATGGTACTACACTGTGATAGGCTAGTTAAATCAATGACAGATGAGCTGATGCTAAAGGCGATGATGGTGTATTGTGATAAATTAAGTGAGAAATAGTAGACCAGCGTGGGAGAAAATGATTAAATTAGAAAGGGAAAGCAAACTAGTATGATTGGTTCTGCTAATGCTATCAGCTAAGTGTGGGAACGAGGAACTATAAACTGCAGAGGATTGAAGGAGGCGGTGGGCAGTCAGGAAGTGATTTTCTGATTGTCACTGCTTTTCTTTGCAAATAAAAGTTTAACTTCGTGAAGTATTTTCAGCGTCTCCTGGTAATTCTCAATGTACTATGTGATCCCTCCACAACAAACCTGGCGCTGTGAAAAGGGTTGGAAAGATACGTCCCACCCCCCTCCCCCCGCATCTGATAAGAGGTGGCAGCTGCAGGGAACTTCCCAGTTTTACTGAGGACTTTCCTGAGCCTGACAGAATAAAGGGCTGTCCACCACGAAAAAGGTAAATGTTTTGCTGCTAATTTGGACTTTATTTTGTCAAGTAAGGGAGATCCTCGGAACACACAAGTGCAGAGAAAGTGCCAGAGGCTGTCTCTGATCCAAAGAAACATAAGTTGGATGGTAAATTAAAGGGGATGGGAGCAGAGGATGCAATATCACAGGCAGGATGATTGGCCCGTGCAGAGCAAGTAGGAATAGAATGGGAGGAAATAGAGGTAGGGTCAGAATTGGAATCTGATGAGGAATCACAATGTCGCAATTTTAATAAGGGCAGGATGCCCTCATGGGAGAAGATGCTGCCATTGCTGATAAAAATGAGGAGACAGCCGCAATGCATTCCTTCGGAATACATAATCTGGAAAGGCTGGTAAATGCCCAGTTTACATAAGGGAGCAGGGAAGTGGATTAGAGCCTTTAAAGATTAAACCACAGGACGGTTGTTGGGTATGGGGGATTTGAAGGCACTGCTAATATGAAGGTGCTGGGGCTCTCGAAATGAAGACTGTGTTCCATTAGCATATGGGAGAGCCCCATGATTGCAGAAGGGAAATGACGACATTCGCTAAATTGAGGACTGATTTATAGTCTGAGCTGCTGCCTGATGAGGATAAGGAGGTTCTGTTCATGGATGAGGAGAAAGTGAGGACTGCAGATGCTGGAGATCAGAGCTGAAAATGTGTTGCTGGAAAAGCCCAGCAGGTCAGGCAGCATCCAAGGAACAGGAGAATCGACGTTTCGGGCATAAGCCCTTCTTCAGGAATAAGCCCTTCTGTTCATAGATGGTTCATGTTATAGAGACTGCGATGGGAATCATGTAGGCTTTCCAGGAGTGCAGAAAAAGCAGACTCAGTTTCGGACGGTTAAACTGGAGGCCTGTCCACTACCTTCTTCATCACAGATTAAGGCACTAACAGGAGCATGCAAGTTGATCGAAGGTGAAATGGCAGATACTGATTCAGCCTATGCTTATGGGGTCTGCCATCTATTGGGGGGGGGGGGGGGGTTAGAAGCAAAGGAGTTTCAGGAAGAGCAATGAGATCCCAGACAACACATACAACATTGCCATCAGAGTTGATGACCGCATTACTATAATCAAAAGCTTTAGCTATTATGAAATGCCAAGCACACAAAAAATGCAGTTCTATGCTGGTTAAGGGTAATCAGCCAGGGGATGAGGCGGCTAGCATAGCCTTTGGGTGTATTTCAGCTGTCATTTCGCCCCAGGTGTGTTTAGATCTGGAGCCTACCAAAGTAGACATCATTGAGATGCAGGGTAAGGCGACCTTAGCTGAACAAATACTGAGAAGACAAAGGGGAGCCAGGCGAAACCAAGAAGGCCTGTGGATCACAGATGAAGGTTTGTAGGTGGCACCTACTCCTTTGTTGACCATTCTCATCTCAGGGGCACATGGGCTCTGTCACTGTGCGAGAGGGGAAGTGTTGACGATGATAAAGAAGGACGGCATCAGGTGACCTTACTTGCAGGCCTCAATGGAAAATATATTGTCACAATGTAATGTCAGTACTCAAAGTAATGTCAGAAAGGGAGCGGCGAACGCTATAGGACACATATCAGTACGTGACGGCCCTATTAATGATTTGGTTCCCGACTATGTGGACATTATAAAGGCAGTGAGAAAGAAGACATATATATTTTGTGGTAATCGACAGGTTTAGTAGATAGGTAGATGCAACTCCAGCGAAAGATTCTGGAACAGTACAGTAGTGAAATTCTTACCAAATGAAGTTATTCTCAGCTTTGGCATACCATTGGAGATCAGTTCAGCGAACGGGTCTGTTTTTATCCAGAGAGTGGTTAGGTTGATGCTGCAGACATTGACGATCAAGCAGAGATTTGAATGTGTGTACCATCCCCAGTCACAAGATATGGTGGAATGGATTAATGGAACTTTAAAAGGTAAGTTGAATATAATTTGTTTAAGTACCGATTTTAAATGGGTCGATGACTGGCACCGATGAGCTACCATATGCAGACTAACTATACGATTAACTTGATGCCACATGAAATGCTTATCGGTAGACACATGCCAGTGCCCAGGTGGAGGGGTCTGTATGATGGAGCTGGCTTGGAACAATTGGAGCTAGAACTTAAGCAGTATGTGCAACAGCTAACTATGAGACATGAGTCTATCCACACAGGAAAAAACTGAGGGAGCCAGCATCTGGCAAAGAAGAGTAAAATATTATGTCCAGAGATAAGGTACGTCCGGGTTTTCCAGAGAAAGTGGCACGAGCACAGAAGAGAAGGACCCTTCACAGTAAATAAGGCATCGCCCATTGCTGTTCAAATGGAGGGGCGATCTATATGGTATCATCTCAATCATTGCACCAGAGCTGTCCCGCAAATGCAGGCAGACTCCAGAGTGGAGGTGAGTGAGTATGAAGGAGGAGCAACAACGACCAAAAGGGACGCGCTGGAACTCTATACTCCTTCGTGATTTTGAGTAGTCAGTGAGTGAGGTCTTTGGGATACTGGTGTCTCCAGGGCTATCAGTGATGGGTCTGTGGGAGGTGAGTTTTCTCATGATTGTGTGGCTGGGGACGCGTTGGGGGAGGCCACAAATGATTCCAACCAGTTCTGAACCTTTCCATTCCTGTACAGATTTGGAGAACATTGCTGTACCTTCATACCCACTAATACTAGCCCAGTTGAATCTTTTAATGGGGCGATGGATAAGCTGAAGAATTTACAGAAGGAGCTTAAGGAGAATGCAAGACCTGGCCATTGGCTTGTTGGCTGTTTGGGTAGTGTTTTGAAGATGGGGGTCTTGGTTCACCAAGATTGGGATTGTTGCGGGTATCGTGCTGTTTACCATTGCATATTTCTTTTGCTGTGCTGTACCTTTTATTAAGTTTTTTTAGTGCATCCTGCTACGTGACAATTCCCTGTCATTCCGCTGGATTCAGGACCAACCCCTACTTGGCTACGATTCCAATACTCTATTACTATGATCTGATATCTGCTGAAATGCTGAAGCCTTGTCCAGATGAAGACGCTTCAATTCTGTGTGTTGCATACGTGCTTAGATTGTGCGGGATTCTTGGGTCTCCTTCTTTATATACTCATTATTGTTGGATGTGTTTTTGACTCGGTGACTCCTGGTGCAGAGGGAGAAATCTTTGAGAACTGGACCCTGGAAATTGTTTTTGCCCGCTTTCTGAGCTGCAACTACCAATTTGGCCTTTCTACGTACAGACTCATTGTATACTTTCTCTGATCTCACAGGGGGCGTATGGAATATATGGAAGCTAATTTGGCAGTTATGTAATTAACCTGGTGATGTGATGCATGCACAGATTCATATTACAGGACTGCAGTAACACATTAAGGTAGCACACTGTAATAGGCTAGTTAAATCCCTGATAGATAAGCTAATGCTAAAGACGATGATGGTGTAACGTGATAGGCTAAGTGTAAAATAGTGGACCTGTGTGGCAGAAGATGATTAGTTTAGAAAGACAAAGCAAGGTATAATTGATTATGCTAATGCCATCAGATAAGCTGGGGAAATAGGAGCTATAAACTGCAAAGGATTGAAAGAGGGGAAGTGATTTTCTGATTGTCACAAATTTTCTTTGCAAATAATAATTTAACTTCGTGAAGGATTGGTTGTGTCTCCTGGTAATTCTCAGAGTATTGGGTGATCTTTCTACAACACCATCCGCCTCAGGAGCAGAACACATAGGACATAGAACAATACAGCGCAAAACAGGTCCTTTGGCCCTCGATGTTGCCCCGACCTATGAACTAATCTAAGCCTGTCCCCTACACTATGCCATCATCATCCATGTGCTTATACAATGCTTGTTTTAATCTCCCTAACGTGGTTGAGGTAATATATTGTCAGACAGGGCATTCCACGCCCTTACCACTCTCTGAGTAAAGATTCTGACTGTGACATTGCTCCTAAGTCTATTACTCCTCAATTTGTAGCTGACGACGTCATTTCAGAAAAAATACTTTCACTGTCTATGCTAGCTAATCCTCTGATTATCATGAATGTCTCTATCGAATCCCCTTTAGCCTTCATCTTTCCAATGAGAACATACCCAAGTTTCTCAGCTCTTCCTCATATGACCTTCACTCCAGACCAGGCAACATCCTGGCAAATCTCCTCTGCATCTTTTCCAATGCTTCCACGTCCTTCCTTTAATGGGGCGACCAGAACTGTACACAATATTCCAAAAAAGACCGCACTAGCATTTTGTTTAGTTGCAGCATGACATTACAGCTCCGGAAGGAATAAGTAAGGTCTGCAGATGCTGGAGATCAGAGTCGACAATGTGTTGCTGAAAAAGCACAGTGGATCAGGCAGTATCCGAGGAGGAGAATAATCGAGGTTTTGGGCAGGAGCACTTCTTCAGGAATACAGCTCTGGAACTCAATCCCTCTACCAATAAAACCTAATACACCATCTACCTGCTTAACAGCATTATTAACCTCACATCCCTCTGCACATCCACACTACCAAGAATCTTTCTGTTCACCCAGTATTCTGCCTTTCTGAAATTCTTCCCAAAGAGAATCACTTACATTTACCTGCATTGATCTCCATTTGCAAGCTCTCAGTCCAATTCAGCAGATTATCCAAGCCCCCGGTAACCTGCAACATTCTTCCACACTGTCTACTATTCCACTGAAGTTCGTGTCATCTGCAATATTACAAACGCATCCACCTGTGCCTGCATCTAAGTCATTTATAGAAATGGCAAACAGTAGTGGTCGCAAAACAGATCCTTGTGGCACACCACACGTAACTGGACTCCAGTCTGAATATTTTCCAACAACCACCACTCGCAAAGTTGAACACAGTTGAAAGAGTACTGCAGTGTAAGGACATATGTAAGAATCAGATGAGGAGGGTTAATGCTATTGTACATGAAGTAAACGGAGGGAATATTGTTCCATTAAAACAACATCCCTATTGGCTTAATCCTTTCAGATCCAGACAGTTCCAGATGGAGGTGGAGGCTATGCTCAACAAGGACATTATCAAACCAAACCAGAGTGAGTGGAATTCACCGATCGTCTTAGTTCCCAAACTGGCTAAGACTCAATGATTCAGAGTGGATTATCACAAGGTCAACACCATTACAAAATTGGGCTCATATCCAGTGCCTCGATTGAAGGACTGTATCGATGCAGTCGGACAAGTCAGTTACATCACCAAGGTGGACGTAATACGTGGTTATTGACAGGTACCTTTATCAGAAATGGTGAAAGAAAGTTTTTTTTTTGCGTTTGTAACCTCAAACGGGCTATATCAGTTTAAAGTGATGCGCTTTGGAATGAAGAACGTAACCGCCATATTCCTAAAATTGATGAACAGAGTCGTGGCTGGGTTAACAAACTGTGCAGTCTATTTGGACATTGTAGTGATCTTTAGTTAGTCCTGGAAAGATCACATGGTACAGTTGGCAGAGTTCATTGAACAACTACATGAAGCAAATTGGTGATAAACTTAAATAAAACTGAATTCGTGAAGGCAGAGATGATGTTCTTGGGAAATAACATCGATTATGGAAGGTTGCCCCTACGGAGCGCAATGACGCAGGCCATCGAGGAATTTGCACAACCAACCTTGGAGAAAGAGGTGCTTCGATTCTTAGGACTCAGCAGATTCTGTCAGAATTTTGTTCCAAACTTCAGCAGTGTAGTGGCACTGTAAACCGATTTTCAGAATAATATCACAAAGTTTCGGTGGACAGAAGAATGACAGGAGGCACTCGAACGTTTGAAAGCCAGATTGACCACTAAACCAGTTTTAGCTCCACTAAGCTTCTAAAAACCTTTCAAGGTCGCCATCGATGCTAGTGAAATAGGAGTTGGAGCTGTATTCCAACCGGAAGATGAGGATGGGATTGAACTGCCGGTTGGTTACCTTGTGAAGAAGATCAACATCCACCAGACAAATACTCTACAATGAAAATAAACTATTGAGTTTGCTACTGGCCTTATAACATTTTAATGTGTTTGTCACCGCCAAAGTGTCGGAGACGGTTGTGTACACAGATTACAATCTACTTACATTCTTAGAACGCTTTAATGGCAAGAATATAAAACTCTTTCGTTGGAGTCTTCCGCTGTAGACTTTTCATTGAAAAATCATACATTATGTGGGTTGTAAGAATGCAATCACAGATGCATTATCGCGGATTTAACTGATCGAATTTAGGTGAGGTTTGTATTTATTTAATGTCATATACATATGTATATATAGTTAGATGGGAAGAAGCTAAGTAGAATTTAGATTAAAGTTATCTGCATGTTAGGGTAATGTTTTAAACACAAGATGATAAAAGAAACTATCTGTTCATCATTATAGTTCATTTTCTTTTTCTTAGGGGGGACAGTGTTATGAATATGTGGGTGTGCTGTGCCTTTGACTGGGGCAGCTGGGGTAGCTGGTTGCCTGGAAATGGCAAAGCAGTTTGGAATTAATCCAATCAGTTTAAATAGAACCTCGAAAAATACCAAAAGTCAATCCCGTTTGAATTTAATATATTGACAATCTTAAAAGTCAATGACGCAATCCAATGCTTTGGGGGAGAAGACAGGAAAAAGTGAACAGTTGGAAGAAGAGCTGCCAATCTACCAGCATATAAAGACTGTCTGAAAAATTGCTTTCTTGAAAGGTACCATTATTGATCAGTAACGTGTGCAGCAGAATCACCAAAAAGAAGAAAAGATGACAGGAATACAGAGAAACCTAAAAGCTGCCTGGTTTTGGGATAAGAAGTTTTGTTTTGTTAATCTTAATTAGGGTTTTGCAGTAGTTTTGGGCGAGTATTTTAGAAGGGGCAGGTAAAAGATAGGTTAGAAAAATGCCTTGTAACATAGTTGCTAGTTAATTCTTCTCTGTTATACTTTAAGAAATAAAGTTGTTAATTTTTACTTTAAATAGTTATTGGCCACTCGAATTTTCACAGATTATTGCACGAGATAAACATTTTCTGTGTTGTGGGTTTTAAATTAGCAGAGGGGTTTATCCCATGTCGTAACACTAGGTACCTTGGTACCTTAGATGGCGCCATGTTTGGCGATATTATACACTTTTTCCTGTAAGACTGCACTTGAGTGCGCAGGACAAAAAAAATCTAAAATCTGAAATCTAATTTTTTTGGCAACCTTTGGTCTGAGATCACCAAAGTTAGCCTTGCCTCAATTTAGAACTTTAAAGTATGGACCAGACTTTTCTTTTCCATAACTACTTTAAAAATAATTCAATTATGGTCACTGATTCCAAACAGATCCCTTACTAATACTTCTACCACTTACTCTGCCTCATTTCCCAAGACAGGTCACGTTTGTCCCTGATATAGTATCACCTACATACTTCAGGACAGATTCTTCCTGAACACACTTTAAAAAAATTCTCTCCATCTAAGCCCTTAACGCTATCTTAGGAAGTTGATGTCAGAAAAGTTAATATTCCCACATATTACAACACTATTACACATGCAGCTGTCTGTGAACTCCTTCCATATGTACTCCTTAATCTCCCACTGATATTGTTTGGCCAATGGTACAATGATCCTGCCATTGAAGTATAAGCAGAATACATAGGAGCAGGAGTACGTCATTTGGCCCTTCAAGCCTGCTTTCACTTTATCAGACAGATTGGTAAAAGAAAGACATAAAACCAAGAATTATATTGGCTGGAAAGCTGAAGCATAAACAGAAATTGCGAGAGAAACTCAGCAAGTATGGCAATATCTGTGGAGAGAAAGCACAGTCAACATTTTGAGTCCAGTGACTCTTCATCAGAGGACGCTTTCTCTCCACAAACGCTGCCGGCGCTGCTGAGTTTCTCCAGCGATTTCTGTTTATGCATCCAACTCTATACCTTGCTTCCAATCACCTCCCACCTCTTCCGCATCGTCTTTTACCCTAAGAACTAGATGTGACTCTTTGAAAACATTCAATGTTTTGCCTTCAACCACGTTCGGTAGCAGAGAATGCCACAGACTCATCAGTCTCTGGGTGAAGTAATTTCTACTCACCTCCATCCGAAAGTGTCTACACGACGTCCTTATACTACTTCTGGATTCCTCAGTAAAAGAGCATTTCCTTCCTGCATTTGTCCTGGCTAGTCCTGTTAGAATTACAGAGGATCCTGTGCGATTCACCCTCATTCTTCTATACTCTAGTAATTAAAGTCCTAACCGACCCAACTCCTGTTCTTACTTCAGTGATACCACCCCAGGTATCAGCTTGATGAACTTTCACTGCATTCTCTCCTTGCAATTTCTGGGGAAGTTCAAAGGCAAAACACTTACGATGGTTGTAATGCAGGCTCTTCCCTAAATGGGTATGTGTATTTTATTTTGCAATCATTATATTGTACTACTCCATCCCATCTTTAGTCAATTGAAATTAGATTCCACGTGCTCTGCCTGGGTAGGCATTTAACCTATATTCACACCATCTTTGCCTCTTGAACACTGGTATAATGGGGGTTCCACTGTGCTGTTGTTTCCTACTGCCAACTCAGACTGGCAGAACACTGCATTTCCTTTTACTCCTCTTGTGTTATTTCAAGGATGGGTGTGCAGACCTCCAAGGTGAGACATATATTTGTCTCACGTCTGTCAACATGTATTTCCCTCAGATATCTGAACCCTCCTGTCCCTCCTGTCAACTCCATCTGCGGTACCATCTCACCAGTAACCTCCAAACTACATTCCAGGGTCTCACTCTGAGACTGTGAGGCCGATGTGAAATATACAAATAACATTGCTTTCAGCTCGACCCAGTTCAGTGATAAACTAGTTTCAGATGCACTGTATACAAAATAGCATTGTTTTTCTGTAATAAAATATGTAATCTAATTAAACATCTTTTTGGATATAAGATGTAGGAATGAAAGCTGCAAAGTGAACTGTGTTTGTTCAGTGACTGTAATTAATGTTTGTCTCTGTTGGCACTAATTATATCACTGGAGGTTTTCTCTCTACAATAAAGAATGCGTTGCTCTCACCATCTTAGCCTTTAGTATCAATGGGACTATCACTTTTTGCATACAGAGAACATCAGCTCTGGGCAGTGCGAGAATGGATCAAAATCTTTGGAAAATGCCTTTAAACGTAACGAGAATGAGTCGATGTGTCGATTATGCATTTGAAATTAGAGTCCTCTTTGTCATTTTTGATGTGCAATTTGTCTACTATCCCCTGCTCGCTGTTGTCGGTGTTCCTGGTGAGTCTCGAGATCCAAACTGCTCATTCTGTGTACAGTATTCAACTCTGTTGCATTTGCTGTTCTGAATTTTGATACTTCTGGAAATCACACGATACAGTATTTTTTTTTTACCTCACTGCTGTACTTGTTTCCTTACAAACAAGGCCAAATGCAATAAAATGTGATTGCGATAGTTTTAATGCTTTCTTTGGAACAGCACAAACTGAATAGTCTGAAGACCTCGATCTGCGCACTGGGTCTCGACTACATTCTGCGTGCTGAATGTCACTGCATCTCTCTCTGAGATATTCCTCAGCCTCTTCCGCCCTCCCAATCAGACATATTCCCAGTTCACTCCCTTATCATCCCGAAGTCAACTACCTCTAGGAGCCATGAATTTGCAGACTTCAGCCATTCAAATTAGAGGTATATTCATTGATCTCAAACATGACCTCCTTCTCCTGCGAAATAGAATCCTGATATTGCTATCACAGTGTAAACAGTATTAGAACAGGGCAACAATCGCTGAAAAAAAAAGCCTTTACGCACTAGTACCAGAGATAACATTCTATATGAGTAAGGATTTAAATAAACCGTTGTTTTAACTGGCATTGCTTTAATAGTTTCTGAACTAAATGTTTTTCGCGATTTATTGGAATGTGAAAGGACTGACGATATTAATGTAGGGAGAGGTGTGTTTTATTCGAATGTTGGAGGATGGGTGGCGGTCATGAGTCTATTAACATATGCAGTTTTTTGTAAAATAGAGGAACAGGGGAATGTTGGTCTCGTGGCAGATAATGTGGAAAACCAGGGATTACTTGCAGCAGTTTCCCTTGCAGTCCAACTTTTCTCAATACTCCTTGATTCATTTTCTGTGTTTTCTCCAATCAATGCTGATCATTCCATTCAGACAGCACAACTCTTTTCTCTTAATTTTACCCTTTGTCCTATTGCTTCCACATCCATCCAATAATATTGACTAGATATAGCATGTTAACTGTCACGCTGTGCTTCCCACAGAATCGTTATTTTTTCAAAAACATTTGACATTGCGAAGGTCTGCTTCTTAATATTATTTGACTGCAATATTCTGAAGTCTTTGTTATGATCTTTCAAACTGAGGTTAGTACCCCCCACTCCCATTCTCTACCGCTAATAATCTTCAGGTCTCTCTACAGCCGCTTCCCACTATTAATTTTCTTTATTCATGGGATGTGTGGACAACTGTCTGGACCAGCATTTATGGCCTGTCCCTCAGTGACTTTAAGGTTGTGTTGAGATCTGCTTTCTTAAAGGGCTGTTGCCCATGTGCTATAGGTTTACCAATTATCGAGTTGGGGTGAGTATTTCAGGTGATCGTGCAGGAATTGCGATGCATTTCCAAGTTAGAAAGGTATGTGGCTTGGAAAAGATCTGGCGGGTGTTGATCTTCCTAAAGATGTGCTGACATCGTCCTTCTTGATCAAGAGACAGAGATTAGAAGGTGCAGTCTTTGTTGAATTTCGGTAGTAGCTAGTATACATTGCTGCTACTGGAACTTGGTCGTGGAGAGATGTGGTACCAATCAAATTGGCTGCTTTTCACTGGCTTTGGTCAAGCTTCTTGGCTGTTGTTGCAACTACACCTATCCAGGCAAATAAGGCGTACCGCATCATATCTCTGAGTTGCGACTTGTAGATCGTGGACACATTGTCTGGATGTAGGAGATTAGTTACTCGTCTTTTTTCAGAGCTTCTGAATGGTCTTCGTAGCCATTGTGTTGATAAGGTGAATTAAGTTTCTGTTTAATGGTAACCTCCACATGTTGGTAGAGAAGGATTCAGTGACTTAAACACACTGAACGGCAAATGCTGATCGTTGGAATGTTCTTATTGGAGTTGGTCATTGCTGGCATTTGCATGCCAACAGTGTAACTTCTCAGTCCAGTCGTTGTCATATTAATATCATCTAGCTCTTTGGTCATCTGGAGGTTCTTGCAATGAATCCAAATACATATCCATGATTCTGCATCAAATATTGATTAAGCCCAAGATGTGATACAATTACAATATTTAAAAGGAATCTGGGCGAGTGTATGAATAGGAGGCGGTGAGAGGAATATGGTCCAAATGCTGGAAAGTGGCACAGCATTAATTTAGGATATCTGGTCAGTACGGATGTATTAGACCAAATGATCTGTTTCTGTGCTGCATATTTCTGTGACGGTATAATTCTAAAGAAACTGCAATTTCTGCAAAGCTATTTTTACTAAGAAGAAGGCTCAAATATTGACGTGATTAGCTTTATTTTGTCTTTCAAGCATGTCATATCCTTTCCTTGTTTGTTCCTTTTCGGACTCCCTCCTTTTCTAATATTCTGTTCTTCTTTCCTTTGTTTGCCACTGACATCTCTCTCTCTCCTCTATCTCGCTCATTCCACATCATCACAACTCCCCTTCTCCCTTTTCCCCTCTGTCAATTCTTAAAATTCACCTCATCCTTTTACCTTCTTGTCGTTTCCTAATTCAGCCAGACAAAGGCTTCATGAGCCCAAAGAGAAAAGTTGCTTTTTCTATTTCTCTACCTACCTCGATACTGTCCTATCCCCCCTAGTCCAGGAACTCCCCACATACGTTCGAGACACCACTCACGACCTCCACCTCCTCCAAGACTTCCGTTTCCGCGGCCCCCAACACGTCATCTTCACCATGGATATTCAATCCCTCGACACCTCCATCCGCCATTACCAGGGCCTCCAAGCCCTCCGTTTTTTCCTCTCCCGACATCCCCAACAGTACCCTTCCACTGACACTCTAATTCGTTTGGCCGAACTGGTCCTCACCCTAAACAATTTCTCCTTCGAATCCTCCCACTTCCTCCAGACCAAAGGGGTAGCCATAGGCACACGTATGGGCCCCAGCTATGCCTGTCTCTTTGTTGGCTAC
>NC_057746.1:6121852-6131840 GCF_004010195.1 Chiloscyllium plagiosum | reverse complement strand
GTCCCCATGACTTGTCCTACCTGCCTATCTTCTTTGCCACATATCCACTCCACCCTCCTCCCTGACCAATCACCTTTATCCCCTCCCCCACTCACCTTTTGCACTCCATGCCACTTTCTCCCCACCCCCACTCTCCTCGAGCTCATCTCTCCAAGCTTCTGGCTCTCTGCCTTTATTCCTGATGAGGGGCTTTTGCCCGAAACGTCGATTTTGCTGCTCCTCGGATGCTGCCCGAACTGCTGTGCTCTCCCAGCACCACTAATCCAAAATCTGGTTTCCAGCATCTGTCGTCATTGTTTTTACCTTTTCTATTTGGTAATCGATATGTTGATTGTCATCAATGAATCAAGAAGAATGTGGGGAATGCAGCAGATGTGCACAATCATCACTTCCACATTACTTTTCCCCACTTCCATCCATGGAGAAATTTAGTGGGACATCGTGAAACGTTGCATAATGACCTATGGTCTTCGAAAACCTGTATGTGGTAAGCATTCACTCCTTGAAATGAAGTTCTGTTTCAGTGTCTGCACTGAGTTTACAGAACATTTCAGCATTGTTTGGATGGAGTAAAGTCTGATGCACACTAACGCGTTTTTGATTCTCTGTTGCTTCCATCTCACGTGCTCCTCTTCAATTTCTCTTTTTTACAGTGAACATGCTGACAATTGTAATTCTCTCTCGGGGAAAGTGTGGTCTCTCTCAATGTGTAACTCGGTATCTAGTTGCAATGGCAGCAGCAGATCTCATCGTCATTATCATTGACCTGATAATGAGGCAGATTCCGATTGTTTATTATTGGCATACCAATTTGTTTAGATTTTTACATTCTCTTCACATATGTAATATCCATGCTGTCTTGCTTTATGCAGCCACGGACTGCTCTGTCTGGTTCACTGTCACTTTTACCTTTGATCGTTTTGTGGCCATTTGTTGCCCAAAATTGAAAACAAAATATTGTACAGAAAGAACAGCCGCCATCATTCTTGGAACAGTGACCGTATTGTTCACATTGAAAGATGTATTCTGGTACTTCATGGTATCAAGACAATATTGGCTTCGGAATGATCCCTATTTTTGTGTTGAGAGACCTGGTTCTTTGGTATCAGTGGTTTTATCAGTAATGGAATTTCTTCATTACGTGCTGACTCCGCTTATCCCATTTGTTCTGATTCTGCTGCTCAATGTTTTAACTGTTAAATACATTTTAATAACCAGCAAAGCCCGCAGGAGACTAAGGGCTCACGGCAATGGGGAGAGTGCCAAAGACTCAGAGATGGAGAGTCGAAGGAAATCCATCACTTTACTGTTCATGATCTCGTAGAACTTCATCCTGCTATGGTCAGTGTTTACAGTATATTCAGTATGGAAACGAATATGGTATTTGGCAAACATTTCATTTTCTCTGTATGTATTCATTCGAGAAGTTGGCTTCATGCTGCAGCTCATGAGTTGCTGTACAAACACTTTTATTTATGCCATGACCCAGACAAAGTTCAGAGAGCAGTTGAGGAATATGTTGAAATATCCCTTTACTCTCATCGATGAATTAATTAAATGATGAGAAGAGCCGAAGAACTTACGAACTACAAACGTATTCTTACTGATCTCCACTGTCTGTTGAACAGACATACCTACTGCCATGCTGAAAAATTACAGATTGTGGAATCCTGATCACTGTTCGGAGGATGTATCCCAAATTTCAGCGACGACAGTGTGAGAGGGGATTTGATGATTAATTTTGCTGCTATGTTTTGAATTGAAGGCAAATATCACATATTTTAAACGACTACTACCTTTATCAACATAGTCCATTTTTCTGATAGATACAATCAATGACTCTCTATTCACCAGCTAACGTAAAGAACAAACATTAATCTTCAGTATAATGCCCCGTGTAGAGGGATAGTCTCCAGAGGAACAGTTGAAGAGACTGTGCCCGATATCCATCGGAGTTTAAAAAATGATCTTTACAAAATACGTAAGATCCCAAATAAATAGATACGCTAGAAAGAGTCATCAGGCCTGGCCACACTTGTTGAAAGAAACAGAACTTGACATTTTGAAGATTTGGTTAGGCTTGAATTTGATTTAAACACAGAATTCGAAGCTCTTGTTTGTTTTTATTTGAAGATAGTGAGATAATTTTACAAAGTGGGTACCAAGTGAATAGGCTTTCTGTCGAAACATGACTGAGGGAAGGGCTGGATTGTTAACTCAAATTTCCTGGATAAAAGATTTTTGGGTGAGACCTTACAAGCTGTAAAAAGGGTGGTGGTTTCATGCAATTACTTACGCAGTTGATTACTGCAATAAGGAGAGATCAGATTTGAGAAATGTCCCAAACAAGGCTCTGTGGTTAGAACTTGGAAATGTTGAGGGAGGGCAGCCACTTTACTCGAACCATATTATCGGCCACCAAAAACTCAGCTGAAAATACAGGAGTAAATATGTAGTCAGTTCACAGAAGTGTGTAAGAATAATAATCGGTTGATTATACTCAGTGATTTCAACTTCCCCAACATATATTGCGATAGTCATGGGGTGAAGGGTTTGGAAGAGGGGAGACTTCCTGAAAAGTACCGGGGAGAGTTTTTTTTGTCTAAATATAAAGAAGATCTAATAAAGGAGTGTGCAGTGCTGGATCCGGTTTTGTGGGAAGAAATGAGTTAACGTTTTATTGGGCAGTGGGGGGGAACATTGAGGCCAAAGCGATCACAACATGGTAGGGCTCAAACTTGTAATGGACAAAGAAAGCTTTGGGTTGGGGAAAGACAGCTTTTATTAAAATATAGTAGCATCTGCCCATATTTGACTGGCATGAGTCCTTGCCAGTCAGGCTACAGTGGAGGAGTGTGAGGCATTCATAAACAACCTTGGACAAATACAGATCCAACATGTGCTTATTGGAGGAAAATGTAGGAGCAGTAAATTCAGAGAACCCTGGAAATCTCTAATTATTCAGAACTGAAACAGGAAGAATAGTTCTCCGGAAAAAGAGATTATTTGTATGAAATTCAGAAAACGTCAGTTTGAAGAATTTGCACAGATTGAAAAAAAAGAATGTTTTTGGGTGCTCTTTGAGCTTAAAAATAGACAAATCCCCTGGCCCGGATAAATTGCATCCCAGGCTATTGTACGAGGCTGAACATGAATTTTGAGGGGCTGTGACAAACAATCTGTTCTGGCTACGGTGTAAGATGCAGAGGACTGCAGGGTAGCTAATCTGGTTCCACTTTTTAAGAAGGGTCGTATAGCTGAACCAAGAAATTGCCAACTTGTGAGGCTCACATCGGTGTTAGAAAACACTATTGAGGAACAAAAGGAAGGAAAACATTAATATGCACTTCTACAGGCATGAGTTAATTAGGGATAGTCAGCATGGCATTGTCCGAGGAAGTTCATGTCGAATACATTTTTCAGAGTGTTTCGAAAATGTGATGAAGTGTATGGATGAGGGCAAGTCAGATGATATAATCTGGATCGATTTTAGAAAAGATTTTTACAAGGTCCCACACAGGAGATTAATTTAGAAAGTTAAAACACATGGAATTGATGGAAAATTGGCGAGAAGGATCAGAAACTGCTTTATTGTCAGCACACAGAGAATAGTGACAGATGACTGTTTAAATGACTGGAGGCCACTTTCTAACAATATACCACAAGGATCAATACTGAGAACTTTATAGTTCATTATATACAGAGAGGGTAGAGCGGATGTTCACCAGGTTGTTACCTGGGATGGATCAAGTGAGATATAAGGAGAGACTAGATTGGCTTGGATTGTTCCCTTCAGAGCAAGAAGATGGAGGGGCGACATGATTGAGGGACATTGACAGGGTGAATAAAAAGCAGCTGTTCCCCTTGGTTGATGGGTCAATCACGAGTGGACATAGTTTTAGCGGTAGGGAACAGGAGATTCCGAAGGGAGTTAAAAGTTCTTCACTCAAAAGATGACAGATTTCTGTATTGCACTTCCTGGGGAGATAATGAAGGCCAGGAAACTTACAAATTAAAAAAAAAGGATGAGCACTTGAAATATGGAAGCATTCCAACATATGGGCGAAGTGCAGGAAATTGAGATTAGCACACCTTTCATGATAATTATTTCAGTGTGGACCCGATAGACCAAAGTGCCTGTTCTCCTCTGTATGACTCCATGACTTTTGTGTGGAGACTAAACTGGAGGACAAAATAGGTTAATAACAGGAGTCTCCTTTGTCAGGGAAGAGATGAGGAAAATTTCTTTCTTTCAGAGGATCATTTGTTTGCGGAAGTCTCTTCCCCACACAGCCTCGACCATAAAAACTGGATTATGTGAGGTTTTGATAGAGAAAGGTGTTGAAGGTTCCAGGGACAGGCTGAAAGTAAAGCTCATACCATGATCAGTTCAGCCACAACATTATTGAAAGTTGTATTAGCCTCAAAAGGCTGAATGGCCTACTCTATGTCTAGACATGTGCACATCTCCCAGCAGACTGTCTGCTAACACTGCAAAACAGCCAACACTAGTCAATCTCCATTCAATCTAACACGTTGGTCAATATATATTCAGCAGTGCAATCAAAAACAACACGTTTTCTGAGAATTCCTACATTATGGAAGCAGACCACTCAACCCATCGAGTTCACTGTGGCCGAGCAGAGGCTGATAGCCAAGTTTGGTACCCGTAGGGATGGCCTCAACACTGAGCTTGGGTTCATGTCACACTATAGGTGATTCCATTGCACTATACACACACACACACACACACACATACACACACACACACACACACACACACTCCTACAGACATACACCCTCTTACAGACCCATACACTGACGCAAACCCTCTCTCATACACATGCTCTCTAAAACGTTCACACATACAGGCTAACATACATCCTCTCACAGATTATCGCCCCTTACACTCACACTTACACACATACACATTCAAACACCCTCTCACGGACACACCTCCTCCACCACACCACCGTCCACACGCACAAACAAATATACGTTCTTGGGGTGAATTTTTGCTTGCAGAATTACATTTTATTTTTCTGAAAAACTGCACGAATCCATGTAAGATTCTGCAAATCCCTTTTTTTGACTAAAATCAGTCATTGGGCACAGACAGCCTCACACAGTGCACCTCTCACCTTCCATGCATTATCTGGGCCAACATGGCCCAGAATGTAACTTTTTGAAAATTCTGGTATTTGTATATAAAAGAACTGAAACCAGTATGTTCATTCTAAAATTTTAGAGACTTAACAAATAATCCAGGTCCATTTTTCAAGATGGAATTTCAGTTACATCACACTGTAAAGGTTTGCTATAGATTCTGTGTCCAAAAATCTTATACTCCACAACCACCTGATGAAGGAGCAGCACGCGAAAAGCTAGCACTTCCAAATAAACTTGTGAGACTACAGCCTGGTGTTGTGTGATTTTTAACCTCTGAAGAGTATCACGCCCAGCCACACCCCACCTACAACCCTGTATTCCCCATGGCTAATACACTTCTTTTGCTCATCCCTGGCCATTATGGGTAACATAGCTTGGCTCATCCACCTGACCCGCACATCTTTGCTCAGAAATTGCAGCCCATGGGACAACCAGGAAGACATGGGGACAGTGTGCAAACTCCACACAGTCACCTGAGGGTGGGATCGATTCAGAGTCCCTGGAGTTGCAAAGCAGGAATACTAACCACTGAGCCACCATGCCGCCAAGTTATCTGTATTTACTGGCTATGTCCAATGTAGATTGTCAGTCTACATTCACCCACTGCTGGACAATAATTTTAATCTATATTTGCTTACTTTGGGACTGCCATCATTGGTGATAATACCTAACACAATCAGTAAACTCCCATTGATAAGCCCATATGTGACATCCAGTATCAGATAGGAGAGGGTGACTCTGGCTACTGCGCAGTTAGAAACCCAGGATGAGTTAGCGTCCTTCAATTCCTGGCAAGTTTGTTGATGAGACCAAAATGATACATGTTATCATTATTTTGCCCACAGTCTGTCCCTAGAGTATTGTGTATCATTTTGGTCTGAACGCATGATACATTTCCTTGTCATAGAGGAAATGGAACTGAACAAGGGAATTGGATCTTACAAGAAATGGGCAGTGACTTAGGACTTAGAAGAAGAGGAGCATCTTCACACAATGGGTGGTTAATCTTTGTAATGTATGCCCAGAGGACTGTCGAGGCTCAGTCATTCAGCAAGATCAAGAGAGTTTTGAAAGTTTTTTCGACACCACCTGCTGATACGGGGATGATGTGGAGATACAATGGTTGGACATCACCTGACCAAGGAGAAGTGCTCCTAAAACTTGCGATTTCAAATAAACCGGTTGGATTATAACCTGGTGTCTTGTGACGTCTGATTTGGGGATAGCACGGGATAATGGCATTGTGTTAGCTAATCGCCCGCAGGGCATAGGCGATGGCCCAATGTAATTATGACTGGAATTTTAATCCAGACTCAAGTGGCTTGTTGGGGCTGTGGATTCGAATCCAACCTTGGCAGACGATGGAAATTGAATTCAATAATAACATGGGAATGAATACCTACAGATGACCATGAATCCATTGCCGATTGTCAATAAAACAGATCCCATTTGTTTAGCGATTATATGCTTTAGGGATAGACGTCCGTCATACTTGCATGATCAGGCGGGGCAGAACAGGGTACAGCGTTTAACACAGAAGCCTCACTGCAGAATGAACACGGGTTCGATTCCAGCCTTGGGTGATTGACGTGCACATTCTTCTCATGTCTGTGTGGTTTCCTGTGGGTGCTCCAGTTTCCTAAAAAGTCCACAGATGTGCAGGTTTGGCAGATTGGCTATGCTGAATTGGTCTGCAGATGTGCAGAGACGTGTATCCCAGCTGGGTTGGCCATGGGAAATGCAAGGTTACAGGTATATGGTAGGAGTGTGAGTTGAATGCATTTCAGAATGTTCGACAAGCTAAATGCCTATGGCACACGTGAGTCCAAACTCACAGCAATATATTTGAGAGAGTCCCCCAGGTACTGACGCGAGCATGCCATCAATGAATAAAACAAAAAGCATGATCTCGAATTTCGGACAAGCTCAATTGGTGGGTAGGTCTACTCCAGGGCCTATGTTCCTCAAAGCCTGTATGGGACATCACAGACTGCAATTTCAGTGTGGTGGGAGGGGAGAACAGTTGGAAGAATTGTTGAGAAGGCATGAGTTTGATCCCTGACTAAGGATGAAATGAAGGGATCAGAAAGACTCGGGGAAGGTGAACAGACCATTTTTGTTGCCACGGGATCATTATCGCCCAGGATTTGAACATAGGGGCTCAGGACGGGTCATTAATCTAGATCAGAATCATGATGTGAAGATGTCGGTGTTGGACTGGGGTGGATAAAGTTAACAATCACACAACATCAGGTTATAGACCAACAACTTTATTTGGAAGTGCAAGCATTCGGACAGCTGCTCCTTCAGCAGGTAGCTAATGGGACAGGATCATAGGACATGGAATTTACAGTATATAAATGTTTATAGTAGGTTCATAAATTATTGTCCTATGATTCTGTCCCACTAGCTACCTGACGAAGGAGCAGCGTTCTGAAAGCTTGTGTTTCCAAGTAAAACTGTTCAAATATAAACTGTTGTCGTCTGAAATGTAAGAATCGACAGAGAGGTGTGCAAGGTCATGAGATGCTCAGTAGAATGGGAGACACATGTTAAAGAATAGTGAATGAGTAAGCTCAAAGTGTTAGTAAGAAAAAAAAGACGGTAAATGTTTTCCCACAATGAGTGCCTCACGTTGAGAGTCCATTGCTTGACATTGCAGTAAACATAGGCTGCACGAAAGCATCGAAGAGGAAGTGAGTTGCTTATTTCCAAAGGAACAATGTGCAGTATTAAAGGGAGAAGGCGTAAATAATGAGACCACGTCAGTTGTTCAGAGGGAGAGACAACACAGGTGCAAAGGTCCAAATGGCTTATCTTATCAACTCTTCCTCTATCGTTTGACTGGAGTGCGTGCAGTTTCCTCAAAACCAGTGTTTCACTCCGACCAAGGGGTATTCGGAGTGGATGTCCATTTTGATGGAGAGGTGGGCGGGTGGAGTGTGGATTAGTGGGCTGAAGTTGCTCATCACAGACAGGCAAAAAATGAGTTCCACATTCAGGCAATCTGCCCCTGTTCCCGGATTTCCAACACCATCCATCTTCATGGTAAAATGGGATCATCAGGGGCAGTGAACTTTGGCAGGTGTTTAATTGTGAAGACACCACATGCACCACTTTGTCATGATCAGGGACTCTCATGCCTGTGTGAACTCGAGCCGCTTAGTAAAGGCAGGAGTTGAGATTCTGGTTGGCAGAAAGCTTTAAAAGCTGACAGTGTTTTAACATTTCCTGGGCTGGAAAGACCTGAGGGAAGATCCTGAATTTATCCCATTGAAGAGTGGCAGAGAGGTGAACTTGGTTCCCGTACAGAAATACATGCTACCTTGTTAGAATGTTCAACGAAACTAGTGTAATATATTCTTCAAGAGTTATGTGCACGAGATGTGGCCAAAACGTGTTGATGCAGGCAATCAGTGGACATCCCCAATAGCATAAATACCTAAATAATAGCAGAAGTAGGCCAGTCAACCTCTCAAGCCTGCTTCACCACATGATACTATTATGCTTAATCTCATCCCAGCCTCAATTCCATCCTCTCGCCATACCCCTTCAACCCATTACTATCTAAAGAGCTGTATCTCCTGTTTACATCTATTCAATGCCCCGGTAGCCACACACTCTAGGGATGTGAATTCCGACAAAGCCGTTACCCTTTGAGGGAAACAATTTCTCCTCAATTCTGTTTAACATCTGCCACCCTTATCCTAACACGATGACTTCTAGATTGCCTGTACTAAGGAAACATCCTTTGTCAATTCCCCTTGGCATATAATATGCACCTTAATTAGCTTTTTCACAATTTTTCACCTTTGGCAACCTGGCCTTGAAATTCACTCTCAGCAGTGGTTGTCTATTGACACGGATTGCCTGAATGACTGCTCCAAGTCTGGTTCAAAACCATTTGTTTTTCTTAGCTTTATTCTCCCTGTGACAGCGAACTACCATTAAGAAATGACTAAAGCAGTCTGGAATGCATTTACGTACGCATTCACAAGCATACCTCCAGCTCTTCGTTGACAGATAGTTTGTCAAAGCTAAGCCTTCCTCTGTGGTGTCTCTTCGTTAGAGGGAGAGACAACACAGGTGCAAAGGTCCAAATGGCTTATCTTATCAACTCTTCCTCTATTCTGTTTAACATCTGCCACTATTATCCTAACACGATGACTTCTAGATTGCCTGACCTAAGGAAACATCCTCTATCAATTCCCTTTGGCATATTATGCACCTTAATTAGCTTTTTCACAATTTTTCACCTTTGGCAACCTGGCCTTGAAATTCACTCTCAGCAGTGGTTGTCTATTGACACGGATTGCCTGAATGACTGCTCCAAGTCTGTTTCAAAAAAACATTTGTTTTTCTTAGCTTTATTCTCCCTGTGACAGCGAACTACCATTAAGAAATGACTAAAGCAGTCTGGAATGCATCTACATACGCATTCACAAACATACCTCCAGCTCTTCGTTGACAGATAGTTTGTCAAAGCTAAGCCTTCCTCTGTGGTGTCTCTTCGCTTGCTGTAATCATGCACATACCTGTGGTCGAAGTTCAAGTCCTACTTCCTTCAGTGGTGTACAATAACATTTCCGTACTGATTGATTGGAAAATATAGAAATCTTCCTCTGGATCTTTTTTCCCTGAGAGGAATTCTTACTCAGTGACGTCCAGTTATACTTTTCGATTTTTCTATTTCTCACCTTCTCAGCTGGGCTAAACGCTGTCAGGCTCCTTTTGAGTCTCTCACTCCTTCCCCCAACACTTACTCAGCAAGCTTTCAACTTCATGATTCTCTTTTCACGATTTCCTCTGAGTCATGAAT
>NC_057746.1:6110464-6121352 GCF_004010195.1 Chiloscyllium plagiosum | reverse complement strand
AGAGTCACTTGATTTGAAATGTTAACTCTGTTTTATCTTCACAATGCTGCCAGTTTCTCCAGCAATTTCTCGTTTTGCTTTACCAGGATGTTGCTTGGAATTGAGCAGTGTCCCTCTGAAGAGAGGTTGGAATAGGATAGCTCAAGTTAATTTGTCTGGGAGCAGGAAAGCTTGACGCGAGACCTGATTGAGGACTGCAAGAATATGAGCAGCAGGAAGGATCACAAGGAGGGGCTCCTGTCAGGTGAAGCTCAGTAAGAGTGGGAACACTTTCAAATGAAAGGCAGGAGACTTTGACAGTGATTTATGAGATTTTAGCTTCAGCCAGTGCGCTGGTGGCTGGGGATGGGGATGGGAAATGCACTGCCTGATAGGGTAGTTGAGATAGGTAAACTCTCAACTTCTAAGAAGTACTTGGATGAACACTTAAATGTCTCAACCTTCAAAGGTGGAGGCCTACTGGAACAAAGTGGATCTACTAAAGATTTAGTGCAATTTTGTTGGTACAAACTCAATGAGTGTTCTGACCTTTTCTCTCCTGTGCGATTCTATTACTGTATTAGTAATGCTGATTCGACTTTAGTAAACGTACAGCATTGGTAGTTGTTAGTGTGACATCTTACATCGTGTGATGCTGTGAGGTGTTAGTAAGTATAGTACTATGAAAAAACCTTTTGTGCCGAGAAAATGATTTCTTGACTCCAAAACAAGATCCTTGCATGTCAGTGCTCAATGATCCGGAATAACAACTTGAGTCTTCTATCTGTCGCCTTAAGCACTGAAACAGAATATTTAGAAGTGATGTGTAATCCAGTCATCCTCGAAAATTCAAAAGACAGAAGTGAGAGTTTAGGATTGTCTCAGCCTTAACAGTACCTTTGGATTTTTCCCGATCCACAGGTGACATTTTCTTTGCACTGTATTTAAATGATCTAAGTTGACAAACTCTTACATTATTCAACCATTCGGAAAAGGTAGAGGTGAGGAGATTTCAGGGAATGATGCAAAACTCTTTGCAAGCTCTGTCCTGTGTTCAATAGAAACTTAATTTACAAACAATGGGTTTGAGAAGGACAGCAGCAATGAATTGTGATTTTCATGTATGGTGTGTGTGCTGTCAGCAAACATAAATAAAAGGAAGAATGGTAAGATTGAAAAGTGTTCCATGCACCCAACATCTCCGGGACGAATGATCGATTCACCGATTGTGGGGAAACGTGTAACAGTCATATCTATTCCTCTTACATGTTAAGCAGTCAGATCAGTTCATCACTCAATCTTGTTCTGCCATAAATACGAGAGACCTGAAGTCAATGTGTAAAATGTTACATGAGTAGAGAGGGAGTAGAGTGGAATACAATTTTCAGAATAGGAGCTGTGACACATTCAGTGACTCTATATCTCTCTGTAGATAAAGGGAAGATGAGCGCATAGTGGTACTCTCGCTAGAGATTTGATCCGCGCACCGAGTTAATATTTTCGGTCATGAAATGATTTAAGAAGATATGGCAATTCATTCTTAACTGACCTCCGACCAAGCTGTATATTCTGGTGCAACTATTTAGCCTGCACTGTGATTTCCTTTCCCAGTTTAAAAAAATTCGTTAGCTATTTCTGTTTTCCTGTATCTGTCTTCCTGGTGTATTTACAAACTACCAACACTGTGATTTCATGAAGCCTTCTTTATTGCAATGGAAATGCTGGAGCTTGTTAACTTCTCTTTCACCTTCAAGGGTTTCCTTTTTACCCTGTGGAAAGCTAGCTTTATTATCTTCAATGACATTTACTTTCTTCCTTAACACATGAGGATTTCTCTGTTTCCGAATTTCTATCACTCACAGATTGAAATTGATGTCGAAAGAAAGACTTTGATTTGAAGCAAAATCAACTCATAACCATCAGCCATTTCAGCTGCTAATCTTGCCGTTTTAACTCTTTGCTCTTCCACATGAGTTCTCATTACCTCAGGAAATGACTTTATTGAACTATTCCAAAATAATCACCTTAGAGTGTCATATATTTATTTTAATGCCCTGATCCACCTTCTTTGTTTGATCCTTTCAAACTCAATGTATGTTTGACCAGATTCCATCCTGAAACGTCAGCTGTAGGCTTCTAGCACAAGCTCAAATGTACTTAAGATGGCTTTCTTCATCTCCTCATACTACTCATATACCTCCTCTGACAGTGATGCAAGTACCTAACGAACTGGTCCTACCAATTTGTTTGGATCAACAATAAACTCTTGGTCACTGGCCACTTCATTTGCTTAGGGACTTTCTCAAATATAATGAAGAACGCTTCTAAATCATTCTGATTGAATTCAGGCAATGCCTCGATATATTTAAATGTATCCCCAGCAGGCCTCTGGCTACGATGAGTTCGATTTTCATCACTATGCTACTCACTAAACCTACCTCTGCCTTCACCTTCATTCTTTCAGGTCGACCCTCCTGTCTAAGTGCTAACGCTGAGGTCCAAACTCTCTCCCTTTCTCCCAATCCTCTCCTGTCCTTTGCGATTTGTTCTGCCAAAGTGATACTTTCTATTTCTCGTTGTTCTGCTCAGGCGATTCTTTTCTTTTCTCTTCCCCTTTCCTTTAGCCATAATTTAAACTGTTTAAATTCCTTTCCATTTTCAAGCATCTTCATCATCATTTGAATTCTGGCCGTTTCCAAACATTCTGATGGCGCTTCCAGCGAATTTAAATTTGCAGCAATTGGTACAACTACCTCTGAATTTCTCAGACACAAAGTCAAGCCCAACTCCAGCGTGTCTGCCAATTCCAACAGCTTTGTCTTGATCTCCATTTGTAAAACCCCCAAAGTCACCTCTTCCACCACCCCCCAGAAAACTCTTAATAACAAAAAAAGCCATGACAACATAAAACACAGTCAAAGCCAACCGAATTCATTTCCTCGAACACAAAATCTACCTATGAGTCCAACAACACAAGACCCAAAGTGGAATTATAGTGTTGGTCCAGAGGAGAGTCAAATCTATTATGGAGCAGGTCAGACACTCTCAACGTATTCTAAGAAGCTAATTTTTGCTTATTTTTAAGACGGACGTGAAGTGACCATTCCAGGTGTGACGAAACTCGGCAAACCACTTCTCTTTGAGAAAAATAGAATTTATCGAATAACTGAAGTTGAAGCATAAACAAAAGAGAGCTGAAAATAGAATAATTGCTGGAAAACTGAACCGACACAATACCTAATTAACTGTTCCAATATAGCAACATCCCATAAACACCCCCCTTGGCAAAAAGATGAATACAATCGTAATTTCTGAGAGACAGGAGGGAAAAACGTCCACAGAGAGCGTCCAGAGATGATCAGAGGAATTCTTTACTGGAGCATGAAAATTTCCTCGAATCATACTCCTAGAGAAAATCTGAACTGGGACAACTGTCCAACACTGTTCCATTTTCAAACTCGGCTCTTCTGCATTTCTGTTTTTATGACACCTCTTCAAAATAATTAAGTACAAAATAACATTTTTACAATAACAGCAACGTCATGTCTTTATTCTCTTATGTACACTGATTGTTATCCTGACATTATGCTCTTTGGTCGTAACCTTTCGCACAAACACAAACAAGCTTTACTCTGAGTCCAACAACACAAGACCCAAAGTGGAATTATAGTGTCGGTCCAGACGAGAGTCAAATCTGTTATGGAGCATGCCTGACACTCTCAACGTATTCAAAGAAGCTAATTTTTGCTTATTTTTAAGACAGATGTGAAGTGACCATTCCAGGTGTGACGAAACTCGGCAAACCACTTGACTTTGAGAAAAATAGAATTTATCCAATGACTGCAGTTGAAGCATAAACAAAAGAGAGCTGAAAATAGAATAATTGCTGGAAAACTGAACCGACACAATACCTAATTAACTGTTCCAATATAGCAACATCCCATAAACACGTCCCTTGGCAAAAAGATGAATACAAACGCAATTTCTGAGAGACAGGAGGGAAAAACGTCAACAGAGAGCGTCCAGAGATGATCAGAGGAATTGTTTACTGGAGCATGAAAATTTCCTGGAAACATACTCCTAGAGAAAGTCTGAACTGGGACAACTGGCCAACACTGTTCCATTTTCAAACTCGGCTCTTCTGCACTTTATGACACCTCATCAAAATAATCAAGTACAAAATAACATTTTTACAATAACAGCAACGTCATGTCTTTATTCTCTTATGTACACTGATCGCTATCCTGACATTATGCTCTTTGGTCGTAAACTTTCGCACAAACACAAACAAGCTTTACTCATCTACTGTCTCAGGTCCTCTAATCAGCTTGCATATTTCAATAAGGTTGATTCTTTATTCCAACAAGTACACACACAATGGACTCAACCTCTCTCCATAATGCAGCTCATTTGCAACATCCTTATTTACGTTGTGTCCGATCAACAAAGTCCATAAAAAAGAGCAAAACTGAGTAAAGAATGTGTTCACCAGCTCTCTTCAATGCAGTCTCTGGGACCCTTGAACTTTCATAGCAAGGAAACGATCTGCAAGGTAGCAAATGATGCATTTCTTACGTTGAACATCAATCGACGAAATGTTGCCATGGCATTGCAACAGGAAGTTTCCAGTATGATGGAGTTTACTGCAATCAATTGGCGAGTGTTACTGTAACGTAACTAGTAACCGAGCAGACCAACTCCTGAGATGTCTTTAGTACAAGACCGTGCTTGTGACACGTGATCAGAGAAAATGAAACTTTTTTTTCACAATTTTATAATCACCAATTCACTTGTTCAGATTCCTTTTCCCCTTTGCATCACGAGAAAGCATTGGACATTGCATTGTCATTGTGAAGCTGCATTACACCAATCTAATTCCGTCAAACAAAGAAAAGGTCCAAATATTGTTATCTAGCCTTTTTCTGACATGAACAACTGACACAACTCAGTGGGTGTTCAAGAACAGTGCTGCCCCGAAGGATGTTTAGTCACAATAAATGGACATTGCCGAATTCAAACCACGTTTGCAGCCACCAAGAATTGTTGATCTGGGCCTCATCTTGAGTGAGCACTTTAAGAGGTGTTACCTTAAGTCGAATTAATCATTCCCTTTTCATGACAGGTCTGATTTCCTGATAGTGCACAGAACAAAATCGATAGCTAATTGCTTAAAAGCTGTCGATGTGGAACATGTAGTATAGATGGTCGTGCGAACATAATATGGCATGGAACAAAAGTGTCTCGGCATTTCTGCCCGCAGGCAGCAGGAAAATATTATTCCAGCCACATATCTCTTAAATGGTTGACCGTCAATCGCAAACACATTACCAGAATATGTCATCTAATGGTCGAACAATTGTTGTCACTCACAGTAATCTACTGAGCACTGCTTGACTTCTATTCTCCAGGATCAGTTAGGACAAAATCTTATGAATCGCGTCCTCTAAACATCCACGTAAGTACAGGATTTACAACATCTCACAGTGACTGCATTTCAAGCAGCATTTGACTGAGGATGTTAACAACTTTGCACAATCGAAGTAAAGTGAAATCCATGACAAGAGAGTCCCAATTGCAAAGGAAGATGGTTAAATGAATGTAAAATTTATAAAGTGTTATGTTGCCACAACCTGGCGATGTTTTCATTATAAAAGAATAAAACGAAATTACTTAAATCGAATTCACATTCATCAGCCAGGATCACAAACACAGCTCTAAGACTTGCAAGGTCCATGCCCGTGGCCTACGCCAGCCAGGAACCCTGCACCAGGCACTGAAGTCACTACAGGATATGATCGGCCACCACCACCACCACAAGTTCAAGCTTCGGCCCGACTGTAGGAAGGCGGCCCCACTCTGCCATTGCTACAGCCGATGTCCTGCTGCCATTCTAGGAGTGCCCGCATCAGCACGACAAGCCCGGAATCATCAATGACACCACTGCTGCCACGTGATGTCAACTTGATTCCAGTGATACGCTTGTTGTCCCATATCTGCAGCAGGATATCTATGTGAGAGTTCTACTGGAAACTGTTCCAAAGTCAGCGAACGTCAGCCCTGTTACCAAACAACAACTCAAACCTTTTATCCAGGTGGTCTTACCTTGTGTGACAGTCAAAAGGAGTCGACTCGGACTTTACTGAAACAGCCCGAATTTATTTGACTCTTTTGGTATCAATACTCAATATAAAATGTACATTTGTTGCAACATTTTTTTTGTTTTAACTTAACGTGCATTTACCCCTAAGTCACTTTTAACTCTCTCAGTTTGACTTGAAACAAATTCCACCCCGGTTGCAGTGAAGTATCCAACTTTGGTCACGGTGTGGATCTTGCCTCGTGGTTCTTTACCTTCTCTGAACATAACTTCAGGTCACGTGCTTCTCAAATTTTTGTTTCACTGCTGCAAAATCCCATCTGCTGCTGATGTTTATCCCAAAATGTAATTATCCTTCTGAAAAGTGCTCTGCTATTTAGCCAACGAAATAACCAAATCGGATCACAGTGTTCAATGCCAGTAAATGGTGTTTACCAGTAAACAACTCCTACATTTTATACCGACCCCTGAAAAGCTGTATCGCACACCAACTGCGCTTCAGTGCTGGAACTTCTAGCAGACGACAGGAAATCCTCCTTTGGTCAACAGAGGAAATTGCAGGTCACAGTTTACAGGACAAATCAAAACATGTCCCGGCTACAGTTTTAATTGAGGTGACAGTTTAAACAACTTGACCAAATTCCCCAGCACTTTGGAATTATAGCACTTAATATGTTTTGTCAGCATTTCTGCTGCTTATCACCTGACCACAGATGTTTATTAAGTTACAATGCATCCATTAAAAAGTTAGAAATAAGGATATGCACTGAAGGTATCGCAATATGACATAATTGCACAACTGATTCGAGAAATCTTCGCAGTTACGCGTAAATAATATCCTTACAAAATTTCCAATTATATTCATACAGAGACTCCAAATTGGTAAAAACTGAGGATCTAAGTGTCCTCACAAATACTCGAGTTTTTGAATACCGGAGACATTGTCTATTTTTCATAAGAACCAGGTTTTTAAAATATATTTCTGATGAACTTGCTCAGTAATGTTGTTGCGCACTCTTGAACAAGTGGAGCTTGAGCCTGGACCTCGGAGTTCAGAAATAGGGGCACTACTACTGCACCACATATTTCTTAACCAGCTTTTCAGGACGAAAACCAAATATTTGCACACATCTGATTTTTTTTTTCAATTAAAATTTACTGATGATTCCTGAAACGTGTTGGAAAGCCAGAAGAGAACATGTTGTAAAATTTCTAACAATGAACAATGAACCATAGTGATTCAAGATGATGATCAGACTCGAAAACATAACAATACGTGACCACAATTTGTGGCACAGACGTTCAGTTACTTAGGAAGCATTAGTGCACATCATTGGGCGTTACCATAGACAGAACAAAAAGTAAGGAGAACACACTCAACTCGCTGATTGGTTATTGGAAAACAATAGATGCAGACATACCTCCTAAACGAACTCATTTGTGGAATACGGACCTAACACAGGCCTGGCAAAAAAAGTGAAAATCCACATCTTAAATTCCTGAATTTAGTGGAAAAGAATCCCACTATTTTTACGAACATTGCTGAGCAGAATCTGACGTAAATTAAACTCCCAAACAATTGTGATTTTTGTTTTAAAGATATTCTAATCGGGTTACTTCAACAGCTGTCAGTGTAGATGTAGAAAGTGGTTTTCTCGAATTTTTATATGGAGCTTCTTTTAACCATATAAATTGGCATGTTCCAACCAAATTGCATCAATGTGATAAGATAGTTCTGTTGGTATAATGCCAATTTACTTTCAGAGAATAACAAAATGTTTCATAACAAAAGAAAAACAAATTTGCTCGAGCATTTCTTGATTTATTGCTCGACTTATTAAAGGAATACTTGTGATTTATTCATTCTCCACAATTTTGCGTGCCTTGCTTTCAGTATTCATCCAGCTCTCTGATTTTTTTTTATTTAAGTGCATTTCCTTTTCAGTCTGTGATTTTAACAGCACAACGCAGTGAATAGTTGCAACATGTAGTGCATTAAGTACAGGAGTTAGGAGGTTATGTTGCGACTTTATAGAACATTGGTTAAGCCTCTTTTGGAATACAGCATTCAGTCTGGTTACCCTGCTTGAGGAAGGGCGTAGTGAAATTTGAAGGGGTTCACAAAAGATTTATAAGGATGCTGCCGGGATTTGAGGGCTTGAGCTATCAGGAAAGGCTGAATGAACATGGTTATTCTCCCTGGAGAGTTGGAGGCTGAGGGGTGACCTTATAGTGGTTTATATAGTCAATAGGTGCATGGATAGGGAGAATGGACAAAGTCTTTCTTTTCCCCCAGAGTAGGAGATTCCAATACTAGAGGGCATATGTCTAAGGTGAGAGGTGAAAGATTTAAAAGGGACCCAAGTGGCAACCTACGCATGCAGAGGGCGTTGCACATATTGAATGAGCTGTCTCGAGGAATTGATGGAGGGTCGTACAATTATAACATTGAAAAGGTATCCAGGACTTGTTAATTCCCAGCTCATAGAATTTGTTCAGTACTGTTGCTTCAGTGATCATAGTGTTTCGCAGTTTAGCACACGTGTCTATTTTCTGATTTAGATTTATAACTGACATGTCTCGTCAGTTGTAAGTGCCGAATTATAAAGTCTGTTCAATGCATCTGTCTCTTCCTGTTTTAATGTGGGAGCGTGAGAGTCACTGGCATTGGTAACATTGAATATGAAAATATTAAAGGCAAATGGGCCAAATGCTGGCAAGTGGGATTAAATGAATTGAAGATACCTGATCGGGATGGATGAGTTGGAACGCAGGGTCTATTTCCGTACTGTACACCTCTATGACTCTATGATTACTACCATGGCTTTTCGAGATGTTTTGGCAGGATACCGAATAAAACATATGAACACGTATCAACAAATAAAACACAATCCAATGAGCAAAATTAATGTCCATTGTTTAATAAAAATACATTAAACGGAGCATCAAACTTATATTTAAAAAAAATTGAAGAAATGGTATCAAGTCATGTGATGGAAGAGAATATAAACTCAGCAATCAATGATAGAGGGATTAATAAGGAGGGGGATCAGAATATGCAGAAAAGTAGACTGTCATATCAACATACATGGTACGAAATTCTATTAGATTTTTCAAAGAAGCAAAGAGATGGCAAAGTGATGCTTGTAAACCTTACTTGCTCTCACCGATATACTACTTCAGATCCACAGCAAATAAGATTGACACTTAACTATACTCTGGCCATTTGGAGATGGAATACCAATGTTGGCCAATGCCAGTGACTCTCACGCTCCCACATTATAAAAAGGAAGAGACAGATGCATTGAACAGACTTTATAATTCGGCACTTAGAACTGACGAGACATGTAGATCCGCAGTCATAAATCTAAATCAGCAAATAGACAGATGGCCTAAACTAAGAAACACTATGATCATTGAAGCAACAGTACTGAACAAATTCTATGAGCTGGGAATTAACAAATCCTGTATCTTAATGGATATTAACAGCCCGAGAACTTGTCCCAATTCCACAGGTATCTTGAACGCTCCCAGTTCAATCAAAGATCAAGTGATGGTCAATGCGTCAAATCTTCATATTTCTTCATATTTTCTGGACTACTGCAGTAATCCAGAATCGATGCTGCTTTTTGTTTTCTTTTACCTATTGCAACTACTGATAAAAACGGTTCATCAATCATGCTCTGTCATTGGAACACGAATTAGACATTACAGGTTTCTGGTGTTGACCAATGGTTCTCAAAATCTGCTATGCTCTACATAACCAGTCTATGAGCTGGTTCTCTGTTCCTGAGCACACACTGCAATGTTGTGAAGGTATTTGCTGTTACATTACGAAATACAGGATTGATGTACAGAAACATGCTCTGAGTGGATGGGAAGCGTGCATTGAGGGTTCTTACAGGTTCTTACATTTGTCAAGGTGCCAGCTTGTGTGACCAGTGTCAATGGAGTGTACCATGAGAAGTTGGTGTCTTATGTGAAGTATGGAGGTACTTTGGAGCAGAGTCCAAAGGAAAGTTTAGATTAGAGTGGTGCTGGAAAAGCACAGCAGTTCAGGTAGCATCCGAGGAGCAGTAAAATCGACGTTTCCTGGAGACAGTGCTGAGCTGGAAGTTTGGAACTGGGGTGAGGTGGAGGAAGGGGAAATGAGGAAACTGTTGAAGTCCACATTGATGCCCTGGGATTGAAGTGTTCCAAGGCAGAAAATGAGGTGTTCTTCCTCCAGCCATCTGGTGGTGAGGGAGCGGTGGTGAAGGAGGCCTAGGACCTCCATGTCCATGGTATAGTGGGAGGAAGAGTTGAAATCTTGGGCCCCAGGGTGGTGTGGTTGATTGGTGCGGGTGTCCTAGAGATGTTCCCTAAAGTGCTCTGCGAGAAGGCGTCCAGTCTCCCCAATGTAGAGGAGACCACATTGGGAGCAACAGATACAATAAATGATATTGGTAGATGTGCAGGTAAAACTTTGATGGATGTAGAAGGCTCCTTTAGGGCCTTGGATGGAGGTGAGGGAGGAGGTGTGGGCGCAGGTTTTGCAGTTCCTGCGGTGGTCGGGGAAGGTGCCAGGATGGGAGGATGGGTTGTAGGGGTGCGTGGACATGACCAGGTAGTCACAGAGGGAACGGTCTTTGTGGAAAGCAGAAAGGGCTGGGGAGGGAAATATATCCCTGGTGGTGGGGTCTGTTTGGAGGTGGTGGAAATGTCGGTGGATGATTGGTTTATGCAAAGGTTGGTAGGGTGGAAGGTGAGCACCAGGGGCATTCTGTCCTTGTTACGGTTGGAGGGGTGGGGTCTGAGGGCAGAGGTGCGGGA
>NC_057746.1:6103123-6109674 GCF_004010195.1 Chiloscyllium plagiosum | reverse complement strand
GGTAGGAAGAGGTGTCCTCGAGTTGGCATTTGGCTTCAGTGGTGTAGAGGTCAGTGCACCAGACTACTACTGTGCCCCCTTTATCTGCTGGCTTGATGGTGAGGTCGGGATTGGAGCAGAGGGATTTGTGGGCTGCGTATTGTGAGGGTGAGAAGTTGGAGTGGGAGAGGGGGTAGATAGGTTGAGCCGGTTAATGTCCTGGCTGCAGTTGGAAATGAAGAGGTCGAGGGCTGGTAATACACCAGCACAGAGTTTCCAGGTGGATGGAGCATGTTGGAGGTGGGTGAAGGGGTCCTCGGGAGGTGGGCGGGAGTCCTGATTGTGAAAGTAAGCTCGGAGGTGGAGGTGGCAGAAGAAGAGTTCGACGTCATGGCATGTATGAAATTCATTGATGTGTGGGTGGAGGGGGATAAAGGTCAAACCAAAGTTGCCAGGTGCCCACTCCAGGATCCAAGTTGAGAATTCTAGCTGGATGGTAAGATAGAACATGACATATTAATTGGATTAAGTTTGCAATTTACATATTATTTATAAGGGATAATACTCCTGAGCAAGGAATTCACAGCTATCAAGCGATATTGTCAGCTCAATGGCAGGAATTTATTGCAAAGACACAGCAAATTATTTTGGATGTCAAGAAAGACCTCTTTGAACCTTTTGCATGATTCTGCCATATTTCTCACTGTAAGCCACATTGTAGAGGCCTCGAAAGGGGTTTGATGGTTGTTCTGTAAGTATTTCTGCAGCCATGGCAATGTATTTTAGGGACAGAGTGAGGGAGACTTTTCAGAGAGCAATAATGTTTTGTTTTCATTGGGAGATGTTTTTGAGCTAACAAAGTAAACTGTGTGGTGCATTAATGTTTCAGTTCAGATGACTGGAGAAATTTTGACTTGGGGGAGAAACAAAAACATGGAGGATACCTTTTGGGTTTCATTTGGCCAGTCTTGCAGAAGTCTCAGCTGAAGATAGTGGAATCAAAGAGTTGCTCCTAGAAATCGGTTTGTTCAGTGTAAGACATTCAGTTTAAATATTCAATGCCATTAAAGAAAAACGATTGTGAAGCCTAGTGGAATCACCATTTGACTGCTTATCCAGAGACCCAAATAGTGTTCTGGGTCTTGGGTTCAAATCCATCAACAGTAGATCGTGAAATTTGAATGCAATTTTTAAAATCTGGAATTAAGAGTATAATGACCACCATGAATCAATTGCTGGAGAAAATTTTAAAAATCATCTGGTTCACTAACAATCTTTTGAGAAGGAAACTACTGTTTTTCGGCCTACATGTTACTCCAGACCAAAAAACGTGGTTGACTCTTAACTGCTAACTGGGTAATTAGGGATAAATGCAGTCAAAGTTGACCGAGCCAGGACATGCTCACCCTTTGAATTAATTAAACAAAACTGTACGTTTAAAAACATGAGAGGCTTTGAGCTGTGAAAGTTGTGTGAAGTATCACAGTACCAGATACTCAAGATCAGTGATTGAAACCACGGCTAAGTCAAACTCTATTTGTGATAGAGAAAAGAATTCTCTCTGGAGTTTGAGTATTGTAATGCTGTTGGGATGGTATTTTACCATGTGTTATATGTAATTTATTTTTTTTCTCCTTTGCCTTAATTTCATGTGCACAATGGTTCTTTGTTTTATTGTCAAAACCAAATCTGGAACATTGTATACTCATGCTTCAGTAAGAGACACGATGTGGCAGTGCCAGTGTTGAACTAGGGTGGACAAGGAGTGAAGTCAATGACACGAGTTTATGGTTCAACAGATTTATTTGAAATCACAAACTTTTGGAGCGTTGCCCCGTTATCAGTGAAGACTTCACATGACAAGGGACAGCACTTTGAAAACGTATGATTTCAAATAAACCTGTCGGAGCATAACCTGGCATCATCTGACTTCTGACCTTGGTCAATAAGAGGCCACGTGATTAAAATGAAAAGAAACCCCAATATTTCAAACCAAATTTCATTTTCGGAGCTGACTTGTCCAGTGATAAGATAGTCTGGAAACAGAAATCTTGATTGGATGCAGCACCCATTGAATTTGAGGGAAATCTCGGTTTTACCAAAAAGTAATGGCTACTTGGTGGTTCTGGATATAAAGTAGAGGTTTCCTGAAAATGTTTATTGTATGGAAAATTTAAGCTGGTTTTAAATTTCCCAGTGTTCTCTTTTTTTTTAAAAAAAATGTCACAGGCTGGGCCAACATTTATGGCCTATTCCTATTTCCTTTGAGGTGGTGCTTCTGAGTTGACGTCTTAAACCACTGAAATCCATGTGTTGTATGTAGACCCACATAGATTCCAGGATTTTAAGCCAACAGCACTCAAGGAATGGCAGTACATTTTGAAGTCAGGATGGCGAGTGGCTTGGATATGAATGGTGTTGCCACATATTTGGGACCTGGATCCTTCCAGATGGAAGGGATTGTGGGTTTGGAAGGTGATGTCTAAAGAATTTTGGCAAATGTTTGCAGTGCACCATGTAACTATGACACACTGCTGTTACTGAGCATCTGGAAGCAAAGCAAAACAAAACAGATGCAGAGTATTTGAAATATTTGACTGAAGCTAAACTGAGAGAGATGACAAGCAGGCGGCTGGAACAGCCCAGCAAACCAGGCAGCATCAGGATTTGGAGATGTCGACGTATTGGGTATAACTCTCCTTCAGAAATGGAGGTGGAGATAGAGGGGGTAAAGGGTTATGGAGGGGGAGAGGTGATAGCAAAATAAAGGTTGTAGGTACGACCTGGGAGGTTGATAGGAGGAATGAGTTTGGTAGCTGGATGGAGGGGACAGTTAGAAAGAGGAAAGGGAGGAGGCTGGTCTGAAAAGGGAGTCAGGGGATGGGTAGGAAGACTATTTGGAATTGGAGATTCCAATGTTGACTCATCCAGGCTATCGGCTGCCTAGGCGGAAGATGAGGTGTTTTTCCTCCAATTTGCATTCTGATCAATTGTGGCAAAGGAGGAGACCAATTATGAAAATGTCGGAGAGCGAGTGGGAAGGGAAATGGAAGTTGGTGGTGAACAGGAGGTCAGGCTTGCCTTTACAGACCTGGCAGAAATGCTAGGCAGAATGTGACGCTTACTTTACATTTGGTTTCAGCAACATACAGAAGATCACATTGAGAGCACCGGATACAGTAAACTAGGTTGGAGAAGAGGAAACTGAACCTCTGTCTCACCTGGAAGGATTGTTTGGTGCCCTGGATGAAGGTGAGGGGGAAGGTGCACTGTCAACATTTGTATCTTTTATGATTGCTGGGGAAGATACAGGGGGAGGGGAGGGGAGGAGGGTGTTCAGGCCATTGGTGGCGACCATGCTCAAATGAAAGACTGACAAAGGGAATGATCCTTGAGAAAAGCAGAGAGGAATGGGGAGGAAAAGATATTCTCATGATGGAGTCTAGCTGGAGCTGGCTGAAGTGCTTGTGGATATACATTGGATGTGTAGAGTGATGGAGTGAAAAGTGAGGACAGGGGAGCTGTGTTTATTATGTTTTGACATGCAGGTTTAGAGCAGTTGAGTGGGGAATGGATGAGGTGCAGTGGAGTGCTGGCTGGATGTCAGAGGGGGGGAAATGGTATTGTTAAAATAAGATAACATATGGGATGCTTGGGAGTGGAACGCCTCCTCGTCAGAGCAGATGTGATGTGAATTAGGAAAACAGGATGGAGCTTTTGCAGGATGTAGGGTGGGAGGAGATACAGTCCATGTAGTTCATGGAGTCTGTGGGTTTGTATTAAATATCAGTCCATAAACTAGTGCACCAGATGGAAATGGAGAGAGTTTGCAGGTAAGTCGAAGGTCAAATTAAAAGCAGAATCGCATAAAGAGGAAATGCTTTAGTGATTAACCAACCCTCAGAATTCAACTAGTTCATTAAAATTTGTTTCAGCCTGAAAAGACATAAGTTAGAATATAAATAGAAGATAATGGAAATTGAGAAGAAATAAATACAGAGGACGATGAAACGGGATGAAGAATTCAGAAAATTTGAAAGGTAAAGGAAGATTGAAATAAAAAAATACCATGTTACATCATTGGGTAAACCCTTCTGCTTAATTTAAAATTAGCAACACAGAAAAGATTTAACCTGTGCAGTAATCTGTAAAATTCCGAGTCGCCAAGAGGTATTTAAAGTAAAAACTAACAACTTTATTTCTTAAAGAAAAACAGAGAATAATTAACTAACCATGATTTACAATTTCTTCCTCTAACCTACCTTTTACCTTCCCTTCTATAATATTAGTCTGATAAAACTCCCAATTAAGATTTACAAGACTTATAAAAGATCTCTAAACAAGGCAGCTTTTGTGCTTCTATTCAGATCTTCCTGTGTCTTTTATTTTTCTTAGGAATTTCTGCAACACATGTTTCTGATCAAAGAGGTATTTTTAAGAGAGCTATTTTTCAAGCAGTCTGTTTACATATTGGGTTTAGTAGTTCCACTCTCAATGGTTCAATTTTCCCCGGTCTTCTACTGCAGACCATGGGATTGTGTCATTGGCTTTTAAGATTGTCAATATACTCAATTCAAATTGGATTGAGTTTGATATTTTCTTGGGTATAATTTAAACTGATTGGCTGAACTCAAATTTGTGTTTTTGTCTCATAGCAACTCAGCGAATGCTGTTTGTTCTTCATAAAACATTACTTTGTAAATTCTCCTGCACTCAGTGTACTTGCCAAATCCTTCACTTTCTTAAAAGTGTACACACATCATCATAACAACCCAAAGAGATAAAAAAATTAGAGAACATACCGGTTATGAAACAGGTTCGAGCAAGAAGGGTTGGAAAAGATACTATTTTGATAGTATAGACAGTCAACTAAAACAGGAGCTTGTTTGGAAGCACAAAGTGATATCAGGAAGTGAACGGGCGTCCACCATAATAAGTCTGGAAACATCATAGCCAATTGCTGGAGGTTAAATGTGAACCCAGTTGCGATGATGGGAATGCCTGAGGAATCTTTAGGAAAGGCAGAATTTAGAAAGAAATTTTCTTTAGCATCAGCACAAAGAGAACACATTTCCCAAAAAATGCACAAAATAGACAGATATGTTCTGGGCGTCATGATTTTCCTTTAAAATTCATTCTTAGAAGTCGGTATCACTGGCTGGGCCAGCGTTTATCACCTAATCAGAGTGAACTTGAGAAAGTGGTGGTGAGCTACCTTCTTAAACTGGAGTGGTCCATATGCTTTTGGTAGAGCCATAATGCCCTTTGGGAAGAAATTCCAGAATTTTGACCAAACGACACAAAGACAGAATGATATACTTCCAAGTCAAGATGGTGAGTGGCTTAGTTGGGAAACTGCCGGTGGTGATAGTGTTCTTATGTATTTGTTACCTTTGCCCTGAGCTTGGAATATTGACAAGGGAAATCAGACCATTTGAGGATTTAAGTATTTTAATGCGAAACAGAAGTATTTCCTTTTGCTTCAGATCGCAGTGTGGTGAAGATGCAGGAGGCCATTCAGCTCATCACGCATGCATCAGTTATATTACCTTGTGCCAATCTCCTGACTTTTGTCAATTTCTATCCAAATAATTATCGAACATCCTATTCAATGTGTAAACTGAATCTGCCTTCATCAAATTTCCAGACTGTGTACTCCAGATCCAAAGTACACACTGCATGAGAAAGTATTTTTCATCAAAAAGCTAAACTCTGTCTTATTACAACAAAAACAGCTTCTCCCTATCTATTCTGCCCACCCTGCTCATGATTTTGAAAACCTCAGTGAAATCTCCTCTCAGCCTTCTTCTCTTCAAGGACAGCAGGCCCAACTTTTTCAATCCATCTTCATAATTGACGTTTCTCATACATGGAACCACTCTGCGAGCCATTTAGTCATAGAGTTGTAGAGATGTACAGCATAGAAACAGACCCTTTGGTCCAAATTATCCTTGCTGACAAGATATCTTAAACTAATCTATTCCCATTTGCCAGCACTTGCCCCTTATCCCTCTACCCTTTCCTATTCATATGCCTTTTAAATAATACAACTGTACCAGACTCCACCACTGACAGCCTATTTCAAACATGTACCACCTGCTGTGTGAAAAAGTTGCCCCTTAGTTCCTCTTCAAATTATTTCCCTCTCACCCTATGTCCACTAGTTCTGGACTCTGCCACCCCAGGGAAAAAACCATGTCTATTTATTCTACCCATGCCATCATGATTTTATCATCCATAAGGTTACTGCTCAGCCTCCAATGCTATAGGGAAAACAGCCCCAGCCTATTCAGCACAAATCCACCAACTGTGGCAACATCCTTGTAAATCTATTCTGAAACTTTTAAGTTTCACGACAACCTAACAATTTGAAGGAGACCATAATTGCATGCAACATTCCAAAAGTGGCCCCACAAAAGCAACTTGGCCTCCCAACTCATAGACAATGTTCAGACCAATAAAGGAAAGTGTCCCAAATGCCTTCTTCGCTATCCTATCTACCTGCGACTCCAATTTCAAGGAACTATGAACATGCATTCCAAGGTCACTTTGTGCAGCAATATTCCCCAGGA
>NC_057746.1:6058694-6102504 GCF_004010195.1 Chiloscyllium plagiosum | reverse complement strand
TGTCATCTGCAAACTTACTAATTATACCTCCTATGTTCACATACAAATCATTCATACAAATGAGGAAAAGCAGTGGACCCAGCACCAATCCTTGTGGAACACAACTGGTCACAGGCCTTCAGTCTGAACAGCAGCCCTTCTACCTTCGAGCCAGTTCTGTATGCAAATGGATAGTTTTCCCTGTACTACATGAGATCTAACCTTGCTTACCAGTCTACCACGAGGAACCTTGTTGAACGCCTTACTCAAATCCAAAAAGGTCACGTTCTCCACCATGTCCTCATCAATCTTCTTCACTACTTCTTTGAAAACCTCAATCAAGCTCATGAGACATGGTTTCCCATGCACAAAGCCATGCTGACGATCCCTAATCGGTCCTTGCCTTTCCAAATACAAGTAAATCCCTCAGGATTCCCTCCAACAATTTGCCCACCACCAATGTCAGGCTCACTGGTCTATAGTTCCCTGACTTTGCCTTCTCACCTTTCTTAAATAGTGGCACCAAATTAGCCAACCTTTAGTTTTATGGCCCCTCGTATCTGAAGGGAATGTAGCATGAACACCCAGTTTCTGGTATTGAGATAGCTCAAAAATAATCGGGATGTCGGGTTCCAAGCGATTGACTGTGATAGGGGATGGTCTGGTCGTTGGCATAGACAGATGTCTCTGTGGTGAAAACCAGAATGTTGCGTTGCCTTCCTAGTGCCACAATGAAGGATATCTCAGAGAGGGTGAAGAATGTTCTCAAAGGGGACAGGGACTGGCAGGAGGTTATTCTATACATTGGAACTAATGACATAGGAAGGGAAAAGGATGAGGTTCTGAAGAGAAAATATAGAAATCTAGGCAGGAATTTAAAAAGGAAGGCCCTCGAAGGTCCAACATGACACCCCCAAATCAGTAATATCTGGGTTACTCCCAGTGCTATGAAGTAGTAAGAGTAGGAATAGACGGATAGAGCAGATGAATGTGTGGCTGAGTAGCTGGTGCAGAGGTGATTATTGGAATGATTCCTGGATCATTGGAATCTCTTCTGGTGTAGAAGTGACCTGATAAGAAGGATGGATTGCACCTGAATTTGAACGGGGCTAACATACTGGCAGGGAGACTTGCTCAAGCTGCTCAGGAGGATTTTCACTAGTAAGGTGGGGGGAGGGCTGCAGGGTGATACTGGTGAAAAAGATCAATCTGAGACTGGTACAATTGGGAAAATGAGCGAGTCAAACAGTTAGGACAGGCAGGAGCAAAGCAGAGAACAAGGTAAGGCAGATAAATTAAACAATTTATTTCAAAGCAAGAGGCCTAACAGGGAAGGTCATAGTTAGGAACAATGGAGTGGGATAATATAGTAATTCCAGAGTCGTGGCTCAGAGATGGACAGGACTGGCAACTTTATGTTCTAGGATACAAATGCGATAGGAAGAATAGAAGGGGGGGGGGGGAGGAAAGGAGGAGGAGGAGGAGCACCGTTTTTGATAAAGGATAGCATGATTGCTGTACTTAGGGAGGATATTCCTGGGAACACATCCAGGGAAGTTAATTGGGTGGAACGGAGAATAAGATTCTTGGAAATAAGGCAGGGCAAGTGACTGAGGTGTCAGCCGGGGGACACTTATGGAACCCCAAAAGTGTGAAAACAGGTTTTCGGCCCAACACGTCCATACTGACCCTCCGAAGAATAACCCACCCAAACCCATCCCCCTACGCTATTACTCTACACTTACCCCTGACTAATGCATCTAATCTACAATTCCCTGAACACTAAGGCAATTTTCCATGACCAATGGAATGTAGGAGGAAACTTATGCAGAGAACCACAGGGAGAATGTGCAAACTCCACACAAACTGCCACCTGAGGCTGGAATCAGATCCGTGTGCCTGGGGCTGTGAGGCAGCAGTGCTAATCACTGAGCCACCATGCTGCCACTTTCGGGCCAGTGACCATTATTCTATTCATTTTAAAACAGTGATCGAAAAGGATAGACGAGATCTAAGTGTCTAACTTCTAAATTGGAGGCAGGCTAGTTTTGATGGTATTAGGTAAGAACCTTCAAAACCTGATTGGGGGCAGATGTTCACAGGTAAAGGGACGGCTGGAAAATGGGAAGCCTTCAAAAATGAGATAATGAGAGTCCAGAAACAGTATACTCCTGTTGGGTGAAAGGCAAGGCTGGTAGGTGCAGGGAATGCTGGATGACTAGAGAAATTGAGGTTTTGGTTAAGGAAAAGAAGGAATCAGATGTCAGGAATGGACAGCAGAGATTGAGTGAATCCTCAGAAGAGTATAAAGGCAGTAGGACTAAATATAAGAGGAAAATCAGGAGGGGAAAGGGGAACATGCGATAGCTTTAGCAAATAGGGTTAAGGAGAATCCAGATGGATTTTATAAATGTATTAAGGACAAAAATGTAACTCTGGATAGAAAAGGCCAGCAAGGCAGCCGATGTGTGCATCAACGTTTACTGTGGAGAAGGACATAGAAGATATAGAATGTGGGGAAATAGATGGTGACATTTTGAAAAAATGTCCATGTTACAGAGGAAGAGGTGCTGGATATCATGAAACACATAAAAGTGGATAAATCCTCAGGACCTGATCAAGCGTATCCAAGAACTCAGTGGGAAGCTAGAGAAGTGATTGCTGGACCCCTTATTTGCTCCTCTACATTCACATCTTTCATAAAATGTGGTGCCCAGAGGTGTACACAATACTCCAGCTGAAGTCTCGTAATGAATCAGTCAAGTTTAGTATCACCTCCTTGCTCTTATAATCTATGCCCCGAGAACACTTTATGCTTTATTAACTGCACTCTCCACCTGTCCTGTCATCGCAAAGTGCCAAACATCTATCCAAGACCTCTTCCTTATCAATTTTGAATCCTCCCAGTGACAGAGTCACTTTCTCTGTCACTATAACTTGGGCAGTATCCACTTCCTTCATTAAAAAAAATATGGCAAGTATTTATTGAACATCTCAACGACGTCCCTGACTTTTTACATAAATCTCTTTTGCTCTATGTTCAGCCCTACTTCCTTTGTACTCTGGTTTCTCTTCAGATCATTTTACTTCTCCTATAGTCAACCTCTTCTTGTTTATATGCATACAGAAGACTTTGGATTTCCCTTTATATTAGAATCGTAGAATCACTACAGTGTCAAAGCTGGCCATTCGGCCCATCAAATCCACACTGACCATCTGAAGACAATTCCACCCTGAGCCACCCTCTACCCTATCCCTTTATTTCCTATGGCTAATCCACCTAACCTACATATCCCTGGACACTATGGGTAATTTAGCAACGCCAATCCACCTAATCTGAACGTCTTTTTGAATGCTGGAGGAAAGCAGAGCACTCAGATGAAATGTACAAACTCGACACAGACAGACAGTCACTGAAGAGTGGAATCAAACCTGACTCCCTGGCGCTGTGAGAAAGCAGTGCTAACCATTGAGCCATTGTGCCACTCAGAACTGCTTTTTTCCCCCCATTTGCTTTCTCACCTACATGCCACACCTTCAATATGCCTGTTGATTGTAAATTGTATTTCTTGCTTTACATAAAGACACATTTTCCTTCTAGCATTAATTTCTTCCTGCTTTGTCCTCCAGTGAACTTTAGATTATTTTTATCCTACCTGTTCTATTAGATGGAATACACCTCGACTGTATCCTAACAAATCTCCTCTTTGAAGGTTTCTTATTATTGAACTATTGGCTTTCCAGGAGAAAGTGAGGACTGCAGATGCTGGAAAATGTGTTGCTGGAATGTGGTGCTGGAAAAGCGCAGCGGGTCAGGCAGCATCAAAGGACATCCTTTGATGCTGCCTGACCTGCTGCGCTTTTCCAGCAACACATTTTTAAGCTATTGGTTTTCCAGCCAATCTCTTGTTCCAATTCATCCTGCTCGGCTCTGTTCTTGCCTTATTAAAATCATCTCTCTGCTGATTAATCTTACTTACTCTTGAAATGTCGCATGCCATTCTTCAACACTACTCTGAATCTTATCATCCAACGATGCATTGTGTTATAAAATGCTACCCCTACTGAAATTTGATCCAGCTGGGAAACTTCATTTCTAAGGACCAAGTCCACCAACTCCTCCCTTGTTGGACAAGATACAAACTGCAGGTTGAAACTCTCAAACACAATCTGGGAATTTTTAACCTTCGCTATACCTTACAAAAGCGGTATTACTGTCTGTATTTAGGTAATGTAACCACACACTATAACTACTCCAAAAAGTTGACATTTCTCTACCTTCCCCTCAGATTTATTCCTCTACATCCTTTCCACTAATTGTTGCTGATAGAATATATTTGCACTCTTCTTATTCTGTAGCTTAATCTGAATCAGTTTTGACCTTGAACTCGCCAAGATATTCTGCTTCTGAAGCATTGCAATTGCCTCCTGAACCAATACTGCTACCCCTCCTCCTTTTCCATCTTTCCTGAACAATTTACAGACAAGAATATTTAACACACAATCCTGTCCTTCTTTGCGCCGGATCTTTGTCACTGCTACATCATAATTTCACTTTGTAATCCATGTTTGTAACATCCCAATGTTATTTACTATACTCATGTATTTACAGTCATGCACATTAGTTTGTTTTGGACATTCATGTTTCCTCCCTTACTGTGATTTCATCTATCAATTTACTATTCCCAATGAAGTGCCAGCTGCATCCCTAAGTATTTTACAAGCCCTGATATTCTACTTTACCGTCTCCCCATATGCCTGCCAATTATTTCAATGCCTGCATGGTGACAGTAAAAAAAACCCCATCAGTAATTCAATTCCGTGATGGTTTGAAGAGGTGCCATTTTCTACAGATCCAGTGTCCCAGGAATCTAAATCCCTCCCTCCTGCACCATCTTTCCAGCCACACATTCAGCTGCTTTAACCTATTTCTATACCCGTTTGCACATAACTCTGGGACAAATCTGGCGATCAAATAGCTAGATGAACTGGTAGTCATCTTTCAAAATTCTTAGATTTTGGAAAAGCTCCAGATGACGGGATAACTGTTAATGTTGCACATATTTTAAAAAGGGAGGAAGACAGAAAACAGGCATCTACAGACCAGTTAGCCTAACATCTGACTGGAAAAAGATAGAGCCTTATTATTGAGAATGCAACAGCAGAACATTTACAAATGTTCTGTAAATCAGTAGAATCAGTATTGATTAATGAAAGGGAAATCATGACTGGCAAATTTACTATAATTATTTGAGGGGGTAACCAGTATCAGTAATATATTTAGATTTCCAAAAATATTTTTGGTAAGTTAACTCACATCGGGTTGCTTACTCAGAGATCACAATGCTGGAAACAGTAGTTAACTTGAATAGCTTATTAATGTAAGACAGACAGTAGGGATGAGAGAGCATTTTCAGGGTGGAAACCCCCAAGTAGTGGAATACTACAGGAATCACTGTGGCATCACAAATTATTTACCATATATATTGATGACTTGAATGATGGAAATGAATTTAATATCATCAAATTTGCAAAAGACACAAAAATATATAGGATTGTTGAGAAGAATGAGAGTAAGCCTGATTAAAATAGGAAACTTTCAAAAGGAGTTGACAGATTAGATACTCAAATGTTGTTTCCAACTGCAGAGGATACAGGTAACATGCCAGAACTACCTGCAAATCAGGAAATGGAAGGGTGGAGGAACTTAAGAAATGTACAGCGAAAGAAAAGGGCATTGGGTAAATTGCCAAGCTCTGGGCTGACGGGTTCCTGGATCTGATGGTTTTATCTGAAGGTTTGAGTGATTAGTGAGAGAGTTGATGCATTGGTTTTAACTTTCCCAAAATGCTGAGATTCTTGAGGATTCCATCAGACTACAGTGAAAAACTGGAAAGAGTGCAGAATAAATTTACAAAGATATTGCCAAGACTCAATGGTCTGAGTTATAGGGAGAGGTTGGACAAGCTAGGACTTTTTTGCTTTAGTGCATAGGAGACTGAAGGGGGACTGGAGAGATGTATAAAATCAGGACAGGCATGGATAGAGTGAATGCACCCAGTCTTTTTTCCCCAGGGATGAGGAGTCGAAGACTAGAGGGCATCAGGTTAAGGTTAGAGGGAAAAGAATAATCAAGGGGACGAGAAGGACAACTGTTTTTGCACAGAGTTTAGTATGTATATGGAATAAGCTACCAGTGGAAGTGGTTGAGGTGGTTACATTAGCAACATTTAAAAGGCATTTAGACAAATACGTGGATAAGAAAGATTTAGAAGGATATGAGGTAAAAGCAATGACTGCAGATGCTGGAAACCAGATTCTGGATTAGTGGTGCTGGAAGAGCACAGCAGTTCAGGCAGATTTCGAAGCTGCTTGGATGCTGCCTGAACTGCTGTGCTCTTCCAGCACCACTAATCCAGAATTAGAAGGATATGGCCAAGTGCAAGGAAATGGAGTTAGCCTGGATGGACACTTTTGTTGGCATGGGCCAATTTGGGCCAAAGGACCTGTCTCCGTGCTGTAGGACTCTATGAATATGACTCAGTTATTCAAAGAGTGAGATGGAAAATAAGGCCAGTCACCATGACAGCTATCACAAGAATACGAAGGAGTTATTACTAAAGATGCAGCATCAAGACACTTGAAATAAAATCAAGTCAATCAGACAGAATTAACATGGTTTGAGACAGGGAGATTATGTTCACCCAACTTATTACAGATTGAAGCAGTAACATGTGCTGTGGATAAAAGAGTGATGTACTATAGTTAGTTTTACAGAAGGCCTTTGATAAGGTGCCACAAAGATTATAGCAGAAAATAATCACTCAAGGCAGATTTTGGCATGGATGAAAGATTAGCAGCTTTATAGAAAATAGGATAGGAATAAATGGATATTTTTTCAGGTTTGCAAGATGTAACAATGAGTGTACCAAAGGGATCAGTGCTGGGACCTCGACTTCTAATAATTTATATACCTGAATTGGATGATCAAACCAAAATGTGCAGTTGCTAAATTTGTTGACAAATACAAAGGTAAGCGGAAATGTATGCTGTGAAGAGAACATATGGAGGCTACTAAGCATATAGATAAGGCAACATAACAGGCAAAGATTTCACAAATGGAGTCTAACATGAGAAAGTGTGAAATTGCACATTTTTGCAGGCAGATTAAAAAGAAACAGCATCATAACAGTGAGAGATTGCAGAATTCTGGGATCTGGGTGTCCTAGCACATTAATTGTATGAGGTTAGCATGCTGGTATGGCAAGTAATTTAAAAACAAACTAATAGAATGTTATTGTGTGGAGAAAATTCAAACAAAATTAAGGTTATGTTTCACTTAAATATTGTACTCTACACATTACTGATCATCTTATTAAGGAAGAACATAAATATCCTGGAAGCAATTCAGAGAAGATTTACGAGACTGATACCCAAGATACTCATGTTGTCCAGCAGGAAAACATAGGACAGGTTAGGCAATGCATCTGCTGGAGTTTCAAATGATATAGACTAATTTCTTTGAAACATACAAGTTCATGAGGGGTCTTGACAGGGTGAGCGCAAAGAAAATGTTTCTGCTCAGGGGAGAATCTAAAATAAGACAGTCACTGTTTAAAAATAACAAGTCACCCATTTAAGACAGTTAAGGACAAATAATTTGAGATTCCTTGGAAAACTCTGCCTCATTAGGAACAGAGATACGGAATATTCAAGGCTGAAATTAAGAGATTCTGTTTAAGCAAAGCCAGTAAAAGGTTAGTGGGATAGGTGGAAATTCAGAATTGAGGTTACAATCAGATCAGCCATGCCTTTATTGAACGTCAGCTGAATTTGGCTTCAAACCAACATTTTATTCTGAATGGATAATGGATTGTAAGCAGTAATTCACACAAGTTGGGCAGGGACTAACAATGGAAAGGTAGTCAAGGAGACAACTTGGCAGGGAGTAAATGCCATGACAGCATGGACAGCTCCACATCCTGCAAGGAACTGGTATGATGCCCTGACATAGCAATATTGAAAGTGACTGCTCAGATGAAAGTTTGGACAGCAGTTGCAGAATAATCTTAGAACTCAGTGCACTCCTCAGTAACTGTACGTGACTGCTGAGTCCTGTGGACTGGAGCTTCAGCGATGATATTGCAGATTATTGCAAGTGACTAATCTCAGCCCCAGCAACAAAATGGGTGAGAAATAACATAGAGGCTTTTATTGCATTCACCATTAAATAAGTCACTGATTTGTATTATCAAATGTCTCTGCAGCCCAACTTCAGAGTAGACACTGAGGATGCAATGTCTGCACAGCGCACATCTGAACATGGGCTCCAAGCTTGGGAAATGAATGGATGGGAACTGGGAGGTTCTGCAAACAATTAATTTGGGTGAGGAGGGAACCAAGTGGATCAACCGAAGCATTGGGTGATAAACTGATTCCTCACGTCGTGGGCTGTGAGCTGCTGGCTTGTCTCTTCCTCATCCATTTCTTCCTCTCTATCATCCAGGTCTTCCTCATCGGATGAGGAAATGTTTTCAGGGACTTCCTCCTCTAGCTGCAGCCCCCTCTGCACAGCAAAATTGTGCAGGATGCAGCAGACGACCACAATGCGGGAGACCCTCTGAGGGCTGTACTGCAGAGGACCGCCAGACCTGTCCAGGCAGCGGAAGCGCTGCTTCAGGAGTCCCATGGTGCGTCTGATGACCCTCCTGGTGTTTGCATGACTCTTGTTATACCGCAGCTCAGCGGGTGTGCTAGGGCAAGGGAGTGGGGTCATCAACCACGTATAGAGAGGATAGTCTCTGTCACCGAGCAGCCAGCCTTTCACATTCTGGCACCTGCTGAAGAGAGGGGGGATGGTGGACTGGTGTAGGATGAATGCATCGCGGCAGCTGCCAGGAAACCGGGCGCAGACCTGCATAATTCGGTGGCAATGGTCCGCAACGATCTGCACGTTTATAGAGTAGTAGCCCCTCCTGTTGAAGGCAGCTGGCTGATTGTCCGGGGCCTTGATGGCAATGTGAGTGCAATCTATGATCCCTTGTACCCGGGGGAAGCCTGCAAGGGCAGAAAATCCTGACGCCCTATCATCCTGACTGCTTTCATCCATTGGAAAGCAGATGTAGTCATTGGCCCTGGCAAACAGAGCATTGGTGACCTGTTTGATGCATTTGTGTACTGCCGACTGGCTGATGTGGGAGATGTCACCAGCAGCCCCCTGGAAGGAGCCAGAGGCGAAGAAGTTCAGGGCAGTGGTCACTTTCACAGCTACTGGCAGGGCATGACCTCCAGGCCCGGCCGGCATCAGGTCCTGCTGCAGGAGGCTGCACAGATCGCTGACCGCCTGCTTTGAGAAGCGCAGCCGCCTCAGGCAGTCCTCTTCGGACAGCTCCAGGAACGTGACCCGGGGCCGGTACACCCGGTTGGCTGGGTACAGCCTCCGCCGTGTCCTTTCCTTGGCCTGAGAGCGCCGGCTGTCACCTGCCACCCGTCTCTGTGCAGACAGCTTGCATTGTCGCTGCTGCTGTTCCCGGTGTCTCCGCTCCAGCTCCTGCTGCTGCAGCAGCTCCTCCTCCTCCTCTTCGTGCAACCAGATTAAAGTTCCCAAGACAGCCCCCATCTGAGGTGTCCCCAGACCCCGTCGCTCTCTCTCTCTCTATTCTTCGCCTCTCTACCTGGTCTCTCTCTCTCTCTCGCCACCCCCACTGCCCTACCGTGTATATCTCACTTTCTCCCTCTCTGTCCGCGATCGCTCTCACCCCACCGCCTCTCTGTTTCTCCCCGTCTCTTTTTTTCTTCCCGCAGTGTGACCCACTCCCTTCCCCTTATCCTTCCCTGCCCCAATCTTTCTCTTCCTTACCCCCAAATCCGTACCTGCTACTTTCTCTGTTCGCCCCTCCTGGCTGTGTGTGTGTGTGTGTGTCTCTCTCTCTCTCCCCCCCTGTCCAAGGTAGACGCACTGACAATGCTAAGACAATTGGCCGAAACACAACCGCAGCTTTGACAGTGCCCACACCAGTCAGTGTCGGAACCAATTAGAGACCCGCTTGCGTCTGGGTGCCCCAGCTGAAGGGGGTTAGAGGTCAGAGAAAGCCAGTGGTAAAGGGTCTTACTGAGAGGGGGAGGGCGGGGTCAGAATGTGGTGACGTCATAACGCCGCGCCACAAGACAGCGGCGGCGCTCGGAGAGAGGAAGAGTTAGCCCCGAGGCCAATGACCCCGCCCCCGAAATCTCACCACACGTCCTCCAATCGCAGAATAAAACCGGAAACAACTGCGGACGCTGGAACTCAAACAGAAATTGAAATTGCTGGAAAAGCTCAGCAGGTGTGGCAGCATCACTTACTACTGAGCTTTTCCAGCAATTTCAATTTCTGTTTCTGAGTTCCAGCGTCCGCAGTTGTTTCCGGTTTTATTCTGCGATTGGAGGACGTGTGGTGAGATTTCGGGGGCGGGGTCATTGGCCTCGGGGCTAACTCTTCCTCTCTCCGAGCGCCGCCGCAGTCTTGTGGCGCGGCGTTATGACGTCACCAAATTCTGACCCCGCCCTCCCCCTCTCAGTAAGACCCTTTACCACTGGCTTTCTCTGACCTCTAACCCCCTTCAGCTGGGGCACCCAGACGCAAGCGGGTCTCTAATTGGTTCCGACACTGACTGGTGTGGGCACTGTCAAAGCTGCGGTTGTGTTTCGGCCAATTGTCTTAGCATTGTCAGTGCGTGTACCTTGGACAGGGGGGGAGAGAGAGAGACACACACACACACACACAGCCAGGAGGGGCGAACAGAGAAAGTAGCAGGTACGGATTTGGGGGTAAGGAAGAGAAAGATTGGGGCAGGGAAGGATAAGGGGAAGGGAGTGGGTCACACTGCGGGAAGAAAAAAAGAGACGGGGAGAAACAGAGAGGCGGTGGGGTGAGAGCGATCAGGTCCCGCCCCTTGACACGACCTGCCCACGAAACACCAAGACCCGCCCACCGCCCCCCTCTATTCCGCCCACTTGTGGTAGAGTGACCGCGCCCCTCCACCTGAGGTCACGCCCCTGACCAGGCTCCGCCCATTAACGGTCAGGCCGCTCCCCCGGGCCGGCTGGCGCCATCTTGCTGGTCGTTACTAGGGCGCGCGTTCCCCAGTGAGTCCGGAGGAGCGGAGCCCTGTGGGGATAAGGGCGGTCCCTGGGATCAAGAGCCCCTGGAGATGAGCTCAGGGAGATACAGGGGATCATGACTCGGAGAGAAAATTAGGGTCAGCGAGAAAACTGTGCAGAAATATTAAGGCAGACAATAACAGTCCCTCTCAGTATGTCTGAAAAAAAAACCCAGAAAAGTTGACAAAATGTGTTAGTCCGATAGAGAGTGAGTCTGGAGAATTGATAAGGCAAATTTAAGAGGTGGCAGGTGAATTGAACAGGAATTTTGCATCCGTCTTCACTGTGCAGGATAGAATAACGCCTGAGCAGGAAATAAAAATGGGAGACATGAACTGTGGAGGATCGCACTTACCAGTGATGCTGAATGGACTGTTTGACCTGCAGGATGCCAAACCTTGATGGACTCCTTCCCAGAGTGACAAGTAAGTGAGATGTGTTGGTTTTAATTTCCGCCACGCCCTCGATTCGGGGTACACTCCCATTAGATTGGATGATCGCAAATATAACTCCCTTATTCAAAAAGGGAAGGAGTCAGAAAGCACTGAACTACCAGGCCAGTTAGTTTAACAGCCGCCACGGTGAAAACATTCCAGACGTATTAGAGAAGTCATAGAGATGTACAGCACGGAAACGGACCCTTCGGTCCAAATTGTCCATGCCGGCCAGATATCCCAACCCAATCTAGTCCCACCTGCCAGCACCCGGCCCATATCCCTCCAAACCCTTCCTATTCATATACCCATCCAAATGCCTTTTAAATGTTGCAGTTGTATCAGCCTCCACCACTTCCTCTGGCAGCTCATTCCATACACGTACCACCCTCTGCGTGAAAATGTTGCCTCTTAGGTCTCTTTTATATCTTTCCCCTCTCACCCTAAACCTGTGCCCTCTCGTTCTGGACTCCCCCACCTCAGAGAAAAATGCTTTGTCTATTTATCCTATCCATGCGCCCCATGATTTTATAACCTCTACAAGGTCACCCCTGGGTTTCTCCAGGGAAAACAGCCCCAGCCTATTCAACTTCTCCCTACAGCTCAAATCCTCCAACTCTGACAACATCCTTGTAAATCTTTTCTGAATCCTTTCAACTTTCACAAGATCTTTCATAGGACATTTTGATAAATTCAAGGTGATTTGTCAGATTTGTTAAGGCTTTATTAAAGGAAAGGGAAATCAAGATTCTCCAATTTATTGGAGATATTTAGAGACAGTTTGGAAACAGACCCTTCGGTCCAACTCGTCCATGCCAACCAAGTTTCCCAAACTAAACGACCCACTTACCTGCTTTCATCCCAGATCTCTCTTAAACCATACCTATTCTTGTACCTGTCCAAATGTCTTTTATATATTCTAACTGTACCTGCAGCTACCACTTTCTGTGGCAGTTGGTTCCACATGTGAAAAAGTTACCCCTCAAGTTCCTTTCAAATCTTTTTCCTCTCATCTTAAAAATATTTCAGTTAGTTTTGCTACTCACCTTTTCAATGACTTATTACTTTATAAATCTGTATCAACTTAGATTAGATTCCCTACAGTGTGGAAACAGGCTATTTGGCCCAACAAGTCCACACTGATCCTCTGAAGAGTAACCTGGCCAGACCCACTTCCCTTTGACGAAAGCACCTAACACTGTGGCAATTTAGCATGGTCAATTCACCTGACCTGCACGTCTTTGAATTGTGGGAAGAAATGGAGCACCTGGGAAACACCCACACAGACATGGGGAGAATGTGCAAACTCCACACAGACAGTTGCCTGAGGCTGGGTTTGAACCCGGGTCCCTGGCGTTGTGAGACAGCAGTGTTAACTACTGAGCCACCGTACAGCACAAGCGAACTTCATTCGCTCCGTGAAAAAATTCTCAACCTATCTAACCTATCTTTCTAAGTCAACCTTCCAGTCTCAGCAACACCCTTGTAATTTTTTTGGACAATTTAATAATTTCTTCCTATAGCAGGGTAATCAGAACTCCCCACATTACTGTTTGTACTGTACTGAGATAAAGTGTCATGTCAAAGTTTAGTGCTGAAAAGAAAGTTTGTGGTGTACGTGGTACCACATTGGTATCTCGGAGGGAACGACCCCTGCGAATATGGACCTGTACACCTCGATCCCTCTATGTTGACGCTAGTAAGGGTTCTTTGATTTTACTGTATACTTTGCTCCTGCATTAGATCTTCCAAAATGTATCACTCACATTTTTCCAGATTAAAGTTCATCCACCATTTCTCCAAGTCCACGTCTCCAGCGTTTCTATATCTTGCTGATTCCCCAGGCAATTGTTCTTGCTGTCTGTAGGTCCCCCAATCTTTGTGTCATCCACAAATTTGTTAATCAGGTCACCTGCATTCCCCTTCAATCATATATATTACAAACAAGGGTCCCATCACCAATCTGTGCAGAACACCGCTGGTCACAAATGTAGAGACAGAAAAACACCTTTCCACCACTACTGTCCTCTCGGATTGAACCTGCTCTGTATCCATCTTATGCGATCACTAGTCGATTCCATGTAACTTCACTTTTCATGGACTGTAGCAAATCCATATAGACAATATCCAACAATTATCTTGGTCACTTCCTTAAAAAAAACCTCAATCAAGTTTGAGACACACAACCTTGCCTGCACAGAGCTATGGTACCTATACAGCATGGAAACAGGCCCTGCAGCCCAACTTGTCCATGCAGACAGTTTTCACAATTAAATTAGTCCCACTTACCTGAGTTTGGTCTCTATCTTTCTATACCTATCCCACCCATGTACCTGTCCAATTTTGTAAATGATAAACATATACTTGCCTCCACCACTACCTCTGGCAGCCTGTTCCAGACATTCACTACCCTCTGGACCAGTTTGTATCTCTCTGCTCTCACCTTAGACCTTTGCTGTCTTGTTTTAGACTCCCTTACCATGGGGGGAAAAGCTGTTAACTATCTACATTATCTACACCTCGCATGATTTCAGACTTCTGTAAGGTCAGCCCTCAGTCTCCTGTGCTGCAGGGAGAAATGTCCCAGCCTATCCTTCCAGTTCAGGTAGTGTCCCAGTAAATCTGTTTTGCACTCTTTCTAGTTTAGTAATATCCTTTTACCATAGTGTGACCAGAACCGCATGCAGTACTCTAATGTAGCCTTCGAGGCGAAAGTGAGGACTGCAGATGCTGGAGATCAGAGCTGAAAATGTGTTGCTGGAAAAGCGCAGCAGGTCAGGCAGCATTCAAGGAGCAGGAGAATTGACGTTTCGGGCATGAGCCCTTCTTCTAATGTAGCCTTGCCAATGTCTTGTACAGCTACAAACAAGATGTCCTATCTCCTATGTTCATTGCTCTGGCTGATAATGCCAAAAGCTGTCTTCATTACCCTGTCTGCCTGTGACTCCATTTTCAAGGAGCTTTGATCCTGTACCCCAATATCTCTGGTCTACAATAGTACCTAAGGGTCCTCCTATTGACTGTGTGAGTCCTACCCTGGTTTGCATTACCAACATGCAACACCATGCATTTATCTGAATTAAAGCCCATTTGCCATTTCTTGGCCCAGTTAGAACATACAACTCTATGCACAGGAATGAGCCTTTCGGCCCAGGATGTTGTGCCAATCATGACACCAAACTAAACTAATTCCTTCTGCCTAGCCTTGGTCCATACCCCTCCATTCCTTGCTTATTTTTGTGCTTATTTAAAGGTTTCTTAAACACCCCAATCATATTTTCCTCCAGTACCATCCCTGGCAGTACGTCCCACATTCCTGCCACTATTTTAAAAAACACTTTCCCCCACACCTCCTTTGAACTTTCCCTTTTCCCTTAAATTCCTCTTAGTTTTAGACATTTCAACTTTGGGCAAAATATTCTTTCTGTCCACCCCATCTCAATTTTGTAGGCTTCTCCCCTCAGCATCTGCCACCCCAGAGAAAACAGTCTGAGTTTGTCCAGCTTTTCATTATAGTTCATATCCTCTAATCCAGGCAGCATTCTGGTGATTCCCGATGAAGGGCTTTTGCCCAAAACATCGATTTTCCTGCTTCTCGGATGCTGCCTGACCTGCTGTGTTTTTCCAGCACCACTCTGATCTTGACTGTGATCTCCAGCATCTGCAGTACCCAATGGGCAAACTTCACACAGAGAATTACACAAGGCTGGAATCGGATCTCGGTCCCTGAGGCTGCAGTGCTAACCACTGAACCAGCATGCTGGAGGCTCACAGAATCTATACTGTACAGTGACAGTGATTTACAAGATCTTTACAAAGATGCCAATTCTCAGTATCGTAACAGAGATGGTGATTCATGAGCTATGTAGAGGTATTGATTCATGGGACCTGCACCAAGAGGAGTCTGCTCTGTAAAACAGTAAGCAGACAGTTTAATAGAAAGATGTTTATGACCTGGGTGATTACTGGGCCTGTTGCAGTGTTTCCTGTGATTTCTGTAGCTCTTGTTCACTGACTAACCTTTACCCTGATGTCCACAAACAGCCAGGAGTTTGATCACTTCTTTTTTCCTTCTCTGATTAGACACTGTGTGTACGCGTGCAGTTTGGATTGAAGGATCGACATGGAACTTCAAGCTGAAAGCCGAACACTCAAGAACAACGGACAGGGATCTCAGCGGCAGATTAGATGCAAACCATTGGCACCTGGAGGTGGGGGACTGGAGGATCTGCGCTGCAAACTGTGCGGGAAGGGTTTCCGTTGGCCCAGCCTGCTGGACACACACCTCCGTGTTCACACCGGAGACAAGCCCTTCGAGTGTGCCATGTGCCGGATGCGCTTCTATACATCCAGCGAGGTCACCAAGCACCAGCGATTTCACACGGGTGAGAAACCCTTTGAGTGCTCGGTGTGCACAAAGCGCTTCCACACGTCCAGCAACCTCGTACAGCACCACAAAGTCCACACTGGTGAGAAGCCGCATGAATGTGCGATCTGCAGCAAGCGCTTTTCCCGCTCCTGTGACCTGAGCAAACACCGGCGTATTCACACGGGGGAGAAGCCGTTTGGCTGCGCTGTTTGTGGCAAGCGTTTCCACACGTCGAGCAACCTCATCCAGCACAGGCAGGCCCACGCTGCGGAGAGGCCCTTCGAGTGCAGTGTGTGCGCAAAGCGATTCTACACCTCCAGCCTCCTGACTCAGCATCAGAAGATTCACACCGGCGAGAAGCCGTTCGAGTGCGTGGTGTGCCAGAAACGCTTTTACCGGTCGGGCTACCTCATTGAGCACCAGCGCACCCATACAGCAGAGAAGAGGTTTGAGTGCTCAGTGTGCGGCAAGAGGTTTCACACATCAAGCAACTTGAACAAGCATGTGAAAATCCACACTGGCGAGAAACCATTTGAATGCTCGCTGTGCGACAAGAGGTTTTATACTTCCAGTAACCTGACACAGCATCAGCAGATCCACACAGGGGAGAAGGCTTTCAAATGCAGTGTCTGCAAGAAGAGATTTAAAAGTTTCAGGTACCTGCTGCAACATCAAACGAAGCACACCGACATCACAGAATCGAACGTGCTAGATTAAATTCCACCTTGCAGTCTGTGCATTTTCTGCCGACACAGCGAGCTGCTTTGATGCTTCGGTGTTTTGACTCTGGTCTCCCTTGTTTCCACAGCCATTACAAAACTGTGGTGGTAAAATCACAGGGTCAGTTGCTTCCCTATCTCAGAGTCTTGAGCCTGCTGCCCCATTGCTTCTCATGGTTAAGTTCAGATGCCAAGGTGAGTACTGTTGGAGGGGGAAGCTAGCATTCAAGATCTTCAAGTGAGCAATGGGACAATTGATCAAAATATCCTTTGATGCCGCACCTCGATGAAGGGTGTGTGTGTGTGTGTGTGTGTGTGTGTGTGTGTGTGTGTGAGAGTGTGATTGGCATGAGCCTGATCACGCCACGATAGCCCTGCCTCCTGTTCTGTCTCAGGCATTCATCCAAATTTCTTATTTTTAGAAAAAAAAGTTGAAGCCTCCACTCCACAGCAGCTCAACTATAAAGTTGCAATTCTGATTCACAGAGGAACATGCAAGCTGGTTCTACTGACTCACATCCATGTGAATGCTGAGTGACCAACAACTGTTCAGTCAGTATTCTTTCTTAGGAAGCATTTAAACTGTTAGAATTCCTAATTTTTGTGTTCCTCTATCTCTTCCCGCAATCCTAGCACTTAGATAACAACCTGTAACTGACATCTGTTCACTAAATATTTCCCAATTGGTTCATGCATGTGTTTGTCTATCACTCAAGATGCGAGTTCGTCTCGCATTCCCCACCTCCCATTTCTGTCACTGCCCATTTGGATATTCCCAATTTGTCAATGCTTTCACATCCTTCCTGCTGTCCTGCCCCGTCCCAGGCTTTACTCCTCAAAATATATGACAGCTTCTGCTTACACCTTCCCCGAATGTACTGTTGCTTGCAAATGAGAGCTTTGCCACGCTGATGCTGTCAAGGATGTGAATGTCATGGTTGAGGACTGATGTTCTCTGTCTAATCGACTGAGCGTGTTCATTTACACTTTTGCTCAATTCGTGGTGCTGTTGTGTGTAATCATTGCTTTGACTGTTCGCCAACTCTTACATTTGCGTTTGAAATTCTTGGTCTGTACAATGAACGCCAACCCTTCCACCAACTAAGTATTACACTAGGTTTCTCCCTGAAATACCCTCTGCACTCTGAAACTCTCTAGCCATCGACCTTGACTCATCCAGCTGCTAATTCACTAAATGGTGCACACCACACCTTTGTTGATGCTGTTCTCCTCATTGATGTTGTTACAGTTTTCTAATCTTGTGGTTTCACTTGACAAAGCTCACTACCTTCACCCTGTTATGTGGAAGAGTGGTTTGATTGATTTTAGCAATGGACCAAAAAATTGATTTTCTAACAGAAACAATGTTAAAATGTTAAAGTTGTTTAATGAGTATTCAAGGAGGTGAAAATGACTTCAGTTCTTTTTTAGAAAAAGTAAAACAGAACGGGAATAGGCTATTCAACCCTTTGGGCCTGCCTCTCTGTTCAAATGATCAGGGCTGATCATCCAGCTCATTTTTTTCCCAATACCATTTGATCCCTTTAGCCCAAAGAACTATATCTAACCCTTTCTTGAAAACATTCAATGTTTTGGCCTCCGCAGCTTTCTCTGACAGAGAATCCCACAGCCTCACCATTTTCTGAGTGAAGAAAGGTCTCCTCATCTCAGTCCTAAATGGCCGATCCTTATCTTTAGACCTTGAGCCCTGGTCCTGGACTCTGCAGTCGTAGGAAACATCTTTCCGTGTTTAACCTGCCTGGTCATGTTAAAAGTTCAGAGCAAACAGCACCCACCCTACCTCTTCATTCATCACTGCCAGAGCAGCTGGTGCTTCTATTGTTGCAGCAATTGAGAACATCTCTAGTTCCCTCTATTCCCCTTGGCTCACCATGTGAACATACATGCCTCAGCCCTTAGTTTGTATTGTTTTTGAGTTTTCATCAACTTTTCCATTTTGGATAGGAGCTGCCCCTCCCCCAAGTCCCTCCTCCCTACCTTTTATCTTAGCCTACTTGGCACACCTTCCTCATTCCTGAAGAAGGGCTTATGCCCGAAACGTCGATTCTCCTTCTCCTTTGATGCTGCCTGACCTGCTGCGCTTTTCCAGCAACACATTTTTAAGCTGCAATGTTATATACAGGACATTGGTGAGTCCACTTGTAGAACACTGTACAATTCTGATCACCCTTCTATAGTATGGGTGTTGTTAAATTTGAAAGTTTTCAGAAAATATTTACAAAGATGTTGCAGGGATTGGAGGGTTTGAACTGGAGTCTATTCCTGATGAAGGGCTTTTGCCCAAAACGTCGATTTTCCTGCTCCTCGGATGCTGCCTGACCTGCTTTGCTTTTCCAGTACCACTGTGATCTAAACTCTGGTTTCCAGCATCTGCAGTCCTCACTTTTGCCTAGTTTTTCTACATTCTCCTGACTAACCTCTCCAATTCTACTCTCAACAAACTCCAAAGCCGTGCAAGATTCTGACACCTCCTGCTTAAAACCCAAAAGGTCAGAAGGATCGTGAGGCCCCGCTTTCACGGTCTGTACTCGTACTGAAAATCAAGATCAAGCGAGCTTTTGCCCTTCTACTCCATGGGAGGTTTCTGTCCTCCCTGAGTTTGCCTTAGGACACCTGCGTTGCGGTGTGACAGGTGTACCGCCCCAGTCAAACTCCCCACCTGCTACTGTCCCCGGAGCGGGTCGCGCCCGGGCTTCCGACCAGAAGCGAGAGCCCCTCAGGGCTCGCCTCCCCGCCACACCGGGTAAGTGAAAAAACGATAAGAGTAGTGGTATTTCACCGGTGGCCGAAACCTCCCACTTATTCTACACCTCTCATGTCTCTTCACAGTGCCAGACTAGAGTCAAGCTCAACAGGGTCTTCTTTCCCCGCTAATTCTACCAAGCCCGTTCCCTTGGCTGTGGTTTCGCTAGATAGTAGGTAGGGACAGTGGGAATCTCGTTCATCCATTCATGCGCATCACTAATTAGATGACCAGGCATTTGGCTATTTGATGCACTCATCATACGCGATGGATCGTGTCCTTTTCGAGATTTTAACGTCGCTCGTCGACGAATGAAATACCCCTATCCAGCGAAACCACAGCCGGAAGATCTGAAGGGGACGGTAAAAGAAAAATAAAAAAGTTAAGAAGACATTGTGAAGCAGTTTCAGCGAGGCGAGGGATGAGCTAAGGTTATCAACCGTTGGACTTAGTTACCACTCATCCCTTGTTGTGTGTAGCGTGCACTTTAATTCTTACCACCTAAAATTACCCACCACCAATTAACCTGTGTGATCTAAAACAATACACTTTTATTAATAAAATCTTAAAATTTAAGTCTAAATTAAAATCAAACTATTTAAAACTATTTAAAATACTGTTAAAACTATTAAAATATATAAAATATTTAAAATAATGTTATTTAAACTATTTAAAAGATGCATCGATCAGAGATATTAAGAGTCCATAAAAATCCGTAAAAGTTCAAGGGTCAAAGATAAAGTTAGGTTTGTGATATTCTGTGAAAATGTTTTAAATTTCACAATCCCGAGGGCTTTCATCAACTCCGAATTCTTCTCAAACCACTTCCCTCGAGCTCCTATCACAAACCCATTAAAAGATATCTTTCCTCCACCGACGAGGACCAGTATCTCTTTACCTAAATGTTGATATTTCTTTATCTTTTCCTCCCAAGCCGATTCGAGGGAGTTTATCTGAAGGTCCGTTCTGACTGTCACGTCCACCACCACGATTTGCTGTTCCTTCTCAAAGATTAGATCCGCAATTCAGAGTTTTCCGGATACATCTTTAATTCGAGGCTCTATGTATGTTATCCACCCTTTTTTCCTAATGTACCAAACTAGTTCTTCTGCTAACCTATTGTGCCTTTTAACTCTCATTTTCTTGACATATGGGCACCATCCAGAAATATGCGCGAAAGTTTCCGAAATGTCATCACATCTTCTGCAATTCTTACTATTAAAGGGCCTGCCATAAGACAAAGACGCCTGCGTTGGAAATAAATTTGTTCGTAATAAAGTCAAATTAATAACTTTTGCCGTCTTCATAAAATGTAATTTTGTCAACCAGTTATTTGATACACTATCATTCTTATAGTAGTGGACATCTGCCCCTTGACAGGGGAGGGCCATCCATCGCTGTACCTCCATCGATCTCCAGTTCGCATAGTTGGTACTCGCAAACTCCTCCCTCCCGTCTTCACTATCTTCTATGATGGTATCTGCTTCATCCGATTATCGATTAATGTTTGGATTCCAAATCTTTTCCATAACCCTTAATTTGCTCAGTTTGTGCATTCTCTCCGCCACACTATCACCCTCAAACCGAAATGAAACGTGTAATATTTTGTCGTCGGATTTATGTAGCATTCCATATTTCCGCATAATTGAAATAGGGATGAATGTTGACAGTCTATTTAATGCCAGGCCACCATCACAGGATTTAGCATAAAGCACTCCATCAGTGATGGATTGCGGAAGGTGTAAAATCTCTTTCGCCGCGCTTTTAATAATATTGTCTAGTTTGTTAAGATAATTAATAGAAACCTCTGATAAAACTGGATAATAATATAGCCTAGGAATAAAATATGTTTTTAAAAGTTCTATTTTTTGCACCGGTTTTAGGGGAGATCTTTTTAAGTTCCCTATCCATACATCCAATTGGATCTCTCAATCTGCTTTACTTCCTCCTATCCACTGATCTATTTTAGCTCCCAAATATTTATCCGTGTTTCCAGGTTCAATGAACTGTATAATCCCCTCATTTAACTTCCAATTTGTTTTATCGTTGAATACAAATGTCTTGCTCCTACAAGTAAAGTAAAATCCTTTAGTTTTCTTAATATTCACTTCCATTCCTGTATTATTACAAAACTTTTTGACCAATTTTAGACTGTAAACCATATCCTCATAAGATTGACTAATTAGAGCTATATCATCTGCGAACGCTAACGTTACGCAGTGACAGCTATTCCCATCTAATCCTAAAAATATACCCTTTCGCTTCTCCTCGATGGTACTAATTAATGGGTCCATTACAATATTGAAAAGAATCGGTGACAATGCATCACCTTGCTTTACACCTCTTAAATTCTCAATGTTTCCGGTTTTACATTTAAAACCTTCCACCTGAGTAAAATTGTTCTCATATAGATTTGTAATTAATTTAATAAATATTGACGTGAGCTGGAGTCTTTTCAATGCTATTATTAGTTTATGACCTACTGTGTCAAAAGCTTTTGCTAAGTCTACAAAAATTACTGCTAAATTTCTTTTGTTTTTTTTAGCACCGTTCATAATGTTTTCCAGGATTTTTATATTCTCTTCACATCCTGCTACACCGGTCATAAATCCTTTCTGCCGTTTATTCAGATTTATCGCTTTACTTAACCTATTCGCTTTTAGTAAAAATTTTAGTAAAAATCCTGAGCATAATTGGCCCTATCGTAATCAGCCTCCAATTATTTATATCTTTTAACTCTTCTTCGTTGCTCACTTTGGGGATCAAGACCGTTCTACTTATTTTTAACTGATCTGGAATTTTACCAGTTTTTATCCAAATGGTGTATAGTCTAGGAAGTAATGAATTATCCTTATTCAATACTTTAATTATTTCCCTCAGCGTTACCCTATCAGGCCCAGCAGCGGTTTTCACGTCCATTGCCTTTACGGCTAGATCCATGTCTTCCACCGTCACTGGGCCCGTCAGAGCACCACCTAAGGATCCCTCACCTTGGCTTATATATTTAGCAAAACCCCTTAAATTATTCTTTTAATTTAGGTTTGTTAATCTCTTTTTAAAATAATCCTCTAATTCTTCTTTACTTAAGGGACATTCACTCTTAATATCCCTGTATTGCAACAAGTTCTGTTTTCCCTTATCCATGTGCTCACTGACCTACATTGATAGTAAAACAAATTTAAAGACTTTTTTTTTGTATTTTTGATTGTGTATTGAAATGGGAAAGGGGCTGGTTTAAAATCCAAGGATTGTGGAAGGGCGACAGCATTTTTTAAGAGCAAATAACTTGACTCTCAAATTGTAAGTGTCGCTGACTCAATGTTTGCTCGTTCAGTGGGAGAATTCCAGTTACTGATCAACTGGGGGCTGTGTACAAATGGAGATTTAGTCGACAACAAATAGCTGATTGGTCTCTGGGCTAGTCCCATGGCAATGACCTTCTGCCTGCCAACAACTATGTGATTGGCTCCCAGGGAGCTGAACAGACGATGGGTGTGTGCATTTTGGGAAAAGCCATTAGATCTCTGTTAAAGAAAGACACTATCTCTTTACTCTGTGGGAAAGACCATTTCAAGCCGGTTAAAGAGAATCAATTTATTTTTCTCTTGTCAGTTGCTTCAAACTGTAGATTTAGAGCCTAGAAGAATACAGTGCAGAACAGATCCTTCGGCACTCAATCTTGTGCCGACCTGTGAACTAATCTAAGCCCATCCCCCTACACTATCCGATCATCATCCAAGTGCTTATCCAAGGATTGTTTATGTTTCCCGAATGTGGCGGGGTTAACTACATTGGCAGGCAGGGCATTCCACGCCCTTACCACTCTCTGAGTAAAGAACCTGCCTCTGACATCTGTCTTAAATCTATTACCCTTTAATTTGTAGTTACCTCCCCTTGTACAAGCTGACATCATCCGAAGAAAAAGACTTTCACTGTGTACCCTTTAAGTAAGTAAGAGACCTTTCAAGTTTTGAACCAGCTGCCCTGTGTTAGTGAGTGAAAAACCCTGGAGAATGTAGTTCAAGGAACAGTGTCCTAACAAACTGAGAGGATCAATACAGTGAACTCTGGGGATAGGGGCCATTGAACTGTTTTTGCCATCTTTACCTCCAACCATAACCTTTTTTTTGGGGTGGGTGTGTGTAGGAGAGTTACTGGAGAAAAGGGATAGAATTTTAACAATATTAGTTATTTGTTGACAATTCATAATGCAGTATCTGCAGATAGATTCTATTTATTTGTAATAAATTCTAATTCTTGTTACATGCAGAAACCTGGTCTGTGCTTTCTGTCAACCATGGTATAAAAGACAAATACATTGGGGAATCCTGTGTAACTTTTCAAATATTTAACTTCTGGGACAGCTCCAGGAATTCACAGCTTGATTTCCATCACAGTATCCCAGTTGGGATAACACAGGCCTAACACAATGGCGGTGCATGTGCGTGTTTTTAAAAGTACATGTACAGTTGCATGTATTCACACACACAACAGGAGTGTGTACACAGACTGCAGCCCTGCTTCAACGCAACAGAATTGGTGACACAAATTCTCTGGTTAATTTCTTGGCAATGCCTTTACAAACAAAGAGTCAAACTGCCTAGTTTAAATTTAACAAAGTGTGTCAGTTAACTGTTGGTCTTCATAACTAGTGTGCTTTTAGTTATCTGACTTAATATCTCCTTACGTGATTGGGTATCAGTGTTTTTGTTTCATGATGCTCCAGTTAACTACCTGAGGCATCTTACTGATTTACAGGTGTTATATGAATGTAGGTGGTTACTGCTTTGTTAATATTATGGGCATGGTGAATGGTTGCTCAGTACTGTCCAAGCATTGCAACTCACCTTGTCCCACAAAAGTGAGCTTTTCTTATCCATGATTCATAGAGTCTCTGCTTCGTTCTTCACTCTAAGACATGTTTCTATATGGATTACTTACGGCCATCAGTCTGTCTGCCAGAAGTGTGTTTGTTTGTGAATCCTGCCGGATCACATGGAACAGTTGGAGCAGCAGTTAGAGGCAGTGAGGAATTTACAAGAACTATGGGGTGTGATGGATGACAGTTATGGGAAGGGAGAAAAACCGCAGATCCAGTTAGGTTGATGGGTAACTCCAGGAAAGGTAGGAGAAGTAAGCAGGTAGTGCAGTGGCTATCCCCATCTCAAACGACTATGCTGTATTGGAAAATGTAGGGGGTGTTGGAGTCTCAGGGGAATGTAGCACAAACAGCCAGGTTTCTATATCAAGACTGGCTCTAAAGTAATGAGAGGTACATCGGGTTCCAAGCGATCAATTGTGATAGAGGACTCTCTAATCAGAGGCACAGGCAGATGTTTCTGCAGCCAGCAGCAAAAAATCAGAATGGTATGGTTTCTCTCTGGTGCCAGGATCAAGGATATCTCCAGGTGCAGAATGTTCTCAAAGCTGAGAGGGACCAGCAGGAGGTCATTGTGTACATTTGTCTAATGACATAGGAAGGGAAAAGGATGAAGTTCTGAAGGGAGAATATAGAATGTTAGGCAGGAATTTAAAAAGGTTCTTTAAAAAGGTAGTAATGTCTGAATTACTTCTGGTGCTATGAGCTAATGAGTGTAGGAATAGGAAGATAGAGCAGATGAATGTGTGGCTGAGGAGCTGGTGCAGGAGAGAAGGGTTCATATTTTTGGATCATTGGAATCTCTTCTGGGGTAGAAGTGACATGTATGAGAATGACGGCTTGCACCGGAATTGAAAGGGGATGAATAGACTGACAGGGAGATTAACTAGAGCTGCTCGGGAGGATTTAAACTCAAGGTGGGGGGGCTGGGACCCAGGGATATAGTGAGGAAAGAAATCAGCTGAGACTGGTACAGTTTGGAAAAGGAGCGAGTCAAACAGCCAAGGCAGGCAAGAACAAAGTAGAGAACAAGGTAGGACTGCTAAATTAAACTGCATTTATTTCAATGCAAGAGGTCAAAACAGGGAAGGTAGATGAACTCAGGGCATGGTAAGGAACATGGGACTGAGACATCATAGCAATCACAGAAATGTGGCTCAGGGATGGACGGAGCTGACCTGTTCCAGAATACAAATAGCTATAGGAAAGGTAGAAAGGGAGGCAAAAGAGGTGGAGTGGTGTTTTTGATAAGGGATAATATTACTGCTATACTGAGGGAAGATATTCCTGGGAATACATCCCGGGAAATTATTTGGGTGGAACTGAGAATTAAGAAAAGAATGATCACCTTATTGGGATTGTATTATAGACTCCTTAATAGTCAACGGGAAATTGAGAAACAAATTTGTAAGGAGATTTCAGGTATCTGTAAGAATCATAGGGTGGTTATTGTAGGTGACATACACTGGGACTGCAATTGTGTTAAGGGTTTAGCTGGAGAGAAAGTTGTTAAGTGTGTACAAGACAATTTTCTGATTCAGTATGTGAATATACCTACTAGAGAAGGTGCAAAACTTGATCTACTCTTGGGAATTAAGGTAGGGCAGGTGACTGAAGTGTCAGTGGGGGAGCACTTTGGGGCCAGTGACCATAGTTCCATTAGTTTTAAAATAGTGATGGAAAAGGATAGACCAGATCTAAAACTTGAAGTTCTAAATTGGAGGGAAGCCAATTTTGACAGTATTTGGCAAGAACTTTCAAAAGCTAATTGGGGCAGATGTTCACAGGTAAAGGGAGGGCTGGGGAATGAGATAATGAGAGTCCAAAGATGGTATATTCCTGTTAGGGTGAAAGGAAGGGTTAGTACATGTAGGGAATGCTGGATGACTAGAGAAATTGAGGTTTGGTTAAGAAAAAGAAGGAAGCATGTGTAAGGTATAGATGGGATAGATGGAGTGAATCCTTAGAGTATAAAGGCAGTAGGAGTATTCTTAAGAGGGAAATCAGGAGGGCAAAAAGGGGACATGAGATAGCTTTGGAAAATAGGGTTAAGGAGAATCCAGAGGGATTTTATAAATACATTAAGGACAAAAGGGTAACTCTGGCTAGAATAGAGCCCCTCAAAGATCAGTGTGGCAGCCTTTGTGTCGAGTCGCAGCAGATGGGGCAAATACTAAACAAGAATTTTGTATCATTGTTTACTGTAAAGAAGGACATGGAAGGTATAGAATGTAGGGAAATAGATGGTGACATCTTGAAGAATGTCCATATTAGAGAAGAGGTGGTGTTGGATGTCTTGAAATGCATAAATGTGGACAAATCCCCAGGACCTGATCAGGTGTATCCTAGAACTCTGTGGGAAGCTATGGAAGTGATTGCTGTGCCTCATGCTGAGAAATTTGTATCATTGATAGTCATAGGTGAGGTGCCAGAAGACTGGAGGTTAGCTAACGTGCCACTATTTAAGAAAATTGGTACGGAAAAGCCAGGGCACTATAGATGCGTGAGCCTGACATTGGTGGTGGGAAACCTGTTGGAGAGAATCCTTAGCGACAGGATATACATGTATTTGGAAAAGCACGGAGTGATTAGGGATAGTCAGCATGGCTTTGTGCACGAGAAATGTCTCATGAACTTGATTGGGTAACAAAGAGGATTGATGAGGGCGGAGCGGTGGACGTGATCTATATGGACTTCAGTAAAGCTTTCAACAAAGTTCCTCATGGTAGACTGGTTAGCAAGAATGGTTCTCATGGAATACAGGGAGAACTAGTCATTTGGATGCAGAAATGGCTTGAAGATAGGGGACAGAGGGTGGTGGTGAAGGTTGTTTTTCAGGCTGGAGTCCTGTGACCAGCAGTATTCCACAAAGATTGGTAATGGGTCCACTACTTTTCATTTATATACATGATTTGGATGTGAACATAGGAGGCATAGTTAGTAAGTTTGTAGATGACACCCAAATTGGAGGTGTAGTGGACAGCAAAGAAGGTTACCTCAGAGTAAAATGGAATCTTGATCAGATGAGGCAATGGGCTGACGAGTGGCAGATGAAGTTTTATTTAGATAATTGTGAGTGCTCCATTTTGGAAAGGCAAATCAGGGCAGGACTTATACACTTAATGGTAAGGTCCTCGGGACTGTTGCTGAACAGAGACCTTGGAATGTAGATTCATAGTTCCTTGAAAGAGCAGTCTCAAGTAGATAGGATAGTGAAGATGGCATTTAGTATGCTTCCCTCCATTAGTCAGAGCATTGTATATAGGAGTTCGGAGGTCATGTGGCTGTACAGGGCATTAGTTAGGCCACTATTGGAATATTGTAAAAGGAAGGATTTTGTGAAACCTGAAAGGGTTCAGAAAAAATTTGAGGATTTTGATAAGGTGGAGGATTTGAGCTGTAGGGAGAGGCTGAATTGGCTGTTTTCCCAAGAGTGTTGGAGGCTGAGGGGTGACCTTAGAGGTTTATAAAATTATGAGGGGCACGAATAGAATAAACAAACAAAATCTTTTCCCTGGGGTGAGGGAGTCCAGAACTAGAGGGGATTGGTTTAGGGTGAGAGGGGAAATATTTATAAGGGATCAAAGGGGCAACTTTTTCACGCAGAGGGTGATGCATGTCTGGAATAAGGTGCCAGAGGAAGTGGTGGAGGCTGGCACAATTGTAACATTTAAAAGGCATCTGGGATGGGTATATGGATAGAAAGGGTTTAGAGGGATATGGGCCAAGCGCTGGCAAATGAGACTAGATTAGGTTAGGATATCTGGTTGGCATGAGCGAAGTGGACTGAAGGATCTGTTCCCGTGCTGTACATCTCTCTGACTGTATATTCTGTCAACTCTGGCACCATCTGTATTCTCGCCCTTTGGGGGTGCTGTTCACAATATGTCAGATTCTGCAGTGGCTGTACCGTACTGCTCTGGGGATGTTGTTCACATCCTGTTTGTTTCTCCAACTGCTGTTCTGTATGAATTGGTCACAGGAAAGAGTAACTTCACCATGACTCTTCTGAAGAAGGTTGCAGAAGTTTCTGGAAATAATGACTGATTGATTGTGAAAATTGGTTTTGGTGATTTGTATTAGTTGAAACAACTGGCAGTTTTGCAGAGGGAAATTCAACTCAATAGATCCTCAATCCACAATGTCCTGGTTACCTCGCCCATTTCTCTTTACCTTCTCCTTGGACCAACAGTGGCAGAAACTCGTATTCCTGATGCATTGGTGATGACTGCGACCTACCACATGGTAATACTCTCCATCATCTAATCCTTTGAACGTCCATGGTATCTCTCGCTCGGTCTCCCGTGCTCTCTCTTGCACTGTCTCTCTGTCTCTTTCCCACACACACATACAGTGCCTCTGTCACATGCACACCTACTCGCTCTAATCTACTCACTCCATGTCTTTCTCTCCGACACTCACGTTCATACGCACAAGCTCTCTTATATGCTCTCTCAACTTCTCATACAAACTCATTCACGCTCACTCATTGACTCTCACACTCCGATATCTCTCAGTTGCTCACACACTCACTCATGCATATACGGAACACTCTGAAACATGCACTCTCCTTCACAGACATGCATTCAATCACTTCTATTCACCCACTCTGTGTATGGCACTCAAACATACACACACTCTCATATCCATACACACTACACCCTCAGTCTCTTGCTTACGTGCCTACACGCACTTTGCCTCACACTCAAGTACACATACACGGCCACGTTTGGGAACCCCAGAAACTACCGCCTTCAACAGAATAGCTCACACCACCACCCCCAAGGCAATGAGGGATGGGCAGCAAGTGTTGGTCCAGGCAGAGATATCAATGAGTGAATAACAAATCCATAAGTTCACCCATTTAAGACTAGGATGAGAAAATATTTCCTCACTCAAATGATAATCCTAAACCTATTCAAGATTGTTTGTGGCGTGAGCTACCCTGTTGAAGACAGTAGTTTCTGGGCTCCCCAAATGTGACCGTGTTGTGTACTTGTGTGAGTACCAAGGCCCTGCCAAGAAGGCAAGTTTAAAAGTATATTAACTTGCCTCATGAACAGCAGGAGTGGACATGGGACTGCTGAATAAATAATACATTTGCATGGTTGCATTACCTGAACCACTACTCAGGTAGTGTCTCCCACTCATCCTCCTCCTCTAACCAAGAAAAGGTTCTGTGTGTCAGTTAAGTAACATAGAACATTACAGCGCAGTACAGGCCCTCGATGTTGCGCCAACCTGTCATACCAATCTGAAGCCCATCTAACTTACACTATTCCATGTACACCCATATGCTTGTCCAATGACAACTTAAATGTACTTGAAGTTGGCGAATCTACTACCGTTGCAGGCAAAGCATTCCATACCCTTGCTACCTCTGACATCTGTCCTACATCTATCACCCCTCAATTTAAAGCTATGCCCCCTCATGCTTGCCATCACCATACTTGGAAAAAGGCTCTCCCTGTCCACTCTATCTAATCCTCTGATTATCTTATATGTCTCTATTAAGTCCCCTCTCAACCTTCTTCTCTCTAACAAAAACAGCCTCAAGTCCCTCAGCCTTTCCTTGTAAGACCTTCCCTCCATACCTTAGGCAACATCCTAGTAAATCTCCTCTGCACCCTTTCCAAAGCTTCCACATCCTTCTTATAATGCAGTGACCAAAACTGTACACAATACTCCAAGTGCGGCTGCACCAGAGTTTTGTACAGCTGTAGCATAACCTCATCGTTCCGGAACTCGATCCCTCTATTAATAAAAGCAAAAACACTGTATGCCTTCTTAACAACCCTTTCAACCTGGGTGGCAACTTTCAAGGATCCGTGTACTTTGAGACACCGAGATCTCTCTGCTCATCTACACTACCAAGAATCTTACCATTAGCCCATTACTCTGCATTCCTGTTGCTCCTTCCAAAGTGAATCACCTCTCACTTTTCCACATTAAACTCCGTTTGTCACCTCTCAGCCCAGCTCTGCAGCTTATCTATGTCTCTCTGTAACCTACAACATCCTTGGTCACTATCGACAACTCCACCGACCTTAGTGTCATCTGCAAATTTACTAACCCACCCTTCTACGCCCTCATCCAGGTCGTTTATAAAAATGGCAAACAGCAGTGGACCCAGTAAGGTAACTAGTTTTTTCTTTTATTCTTTATTTTTCTACAGTCTCTTTAGGAATTTAGAACAGTGGAAATGGCAGGGCAGTTGAATGTTCCATCTGCTGAGTTTGGGAGGTAAGCATCGCCACTAGTGTCCCTGCTGGCTGCATCTGTGGGAAGTGCACCCAACTCCAGCTCCTCGAAAACCGCATTCGCGAAGTGGAGCTGGAGTTGGATGAACTTCGGATCGTTCGGGAGGCGGAGGGGGTTATTGAGAGGAGTTACAGGGAGGTAGTCTCACCCCAGGCAAAAGAAAGCTGCAAATGGGTTACAGTCGGGGGATGGAACCGGTAGACAGTGCAGGGATCCCTTGTGGCTGTTTCCCTTAACGACAAGTATACCATTCTGGATACTGTTGGGGGGGTTGACTTACTGGGGTAAGCAATTGGGTACAGGTCTCTGACGTGGAGTCTGTCCCTGTTGCTCAAGAAAGGAAGGGGGCCGGGAAGCAGAGCATTAGTCACTGGGGACTCCGTAGTTAGGGGGACAGACAGGAGGTTCTGTGGGAACAAGAAAGACTCACGGTTAGTGTGTTGCCTCACAGGTGCCAGGGTTTGTGATGTCTCTGATCGTGCTTTCAGGATCCTTGAGGGAGAGCAGCCCCAAGTCGCGGTCCACATAGATATGAAAGACATAGGTAGGAAAAGGGTTGGGCATTTAAGGCAGAAATTCAGGAGCAAGGGTGGAAACTTAGTGCTAGAACAAGTAGACTTGTTATCACTGGTTTGTTGCCCATGTCACGTGCTAGCGAGGCTAGGAGTTGAACACGTGGCTACAGGGATGGTGCAGGAGGGAGGGTTTCGAATATCTGAATAATTGGGGTTCATTCTGGGGTAGGTGGGACCTCTACAAATAGGATGGTCTACACCTGAACTAGAGGGGTACCAGTATCCTGGTGGGGGAGGCGGGGGGGTGATACTGTTCAGGAGGCTTTAAACTCATTCAGCAAGGGGATGGGAACCTAAATTGTAGTTCCAGTGTGCAGGAAGTTGAGAATGGAGGTTGAGAGTAGTGAAGTCAGAAATGAGGTTTCATGGTTGCAAGAGTTCACTGGCAAGCAGAAAGGTGGTTTTACAGTGGTTTCAACCCCAGGAGCATCCGGAATAAGGTGGGTGAACTTGCAGCATGGATTGGTACCTGGGACTACGATATTGTGGCCATATTGGAGAAACTGGTAGAGCAGGGACAGGAATGGTTGTTGCAGGTTCCGGGATTTCGATGTTTCAGTAAGAGCAGAAAAGTTGGTAAAAGAGGGGGAGTTAGTCAGGGACATTTGAGGACTCTCATACTGAGTTAGTCTGGGCTGAGAATAGAAACAGGAAAGGAGAGGTCACCCTGTTGGGAGTTTTCTAAAGGCCTCCGAATAGTTCCAGAGATGTAGAGGAAAAGATAGCAAAGATAATTCTGCATATGAGTGAGAGTAACAGGGTAGTTGTTTTGGGGACTTTAATTTTCCAAATATTGACTGGAAATACGATAGTTCAACTACTTTAAATGGGTCAGTTTTTGTCCAATATGTGCCTGATTGTTTCCTGACACAGTATGTATTCAGGCCAATTAGGGGTGAGGCCATATTGGATTTTGGTTCTGGGTCCTGAACCTGGCCTGGTGTTAGATTTGGAGGTAGGTAAGCACTTTGATGATAGTGACCACAATTCGGTTATGTTTTCCTTAGTAATGGAAAGGGATAGATGTATAAAGCAGGGCAAAAGTTATTGGTGGGGGAAAGGCAATTATGGATGTGATTAGGCCAGATTTAGGATGCGTGGGATGGGGATGGGCACAATTGAAATGTGGAACTTATTCAAGGAACAGCTACTGTGTGTTATTGCTAAGTGCGTACCTGTCAGGCAGGGTGGAAGTGGTGGAACGTGAGAGTTGTGGTTTACGAAAGAAGTTTAATTTCTTCTCAAGAAGAAGAAGAAGGCTGATGTTAGGACATAATGTGAAGACTTAGTTAGGGTGCTTGAGAGTTACAAGTTAGCCAGGAAAGACCCAAAGGGAGAGCTAAGAAGAGCTAGAAGACGACTTGAGAAGTCATTGGCAGATAAGATCAGGGAAAACCCTCAAGCTTTCTATAGGTATGTCAGGAATAAAATAATGACGAGAGAAAGATTAGGGCCAATCAAGGACAGTAGTGGGAAGTTGTGCGTGGAGTCTGAGGAGACGGGAAGCACTAAATGAACATTTTTCATCAGTATTCACACTGGAAAAAGGCAATGTTGTCGAGGAGGATACAGAGATACAGGCTACTAGAATAGATGGGATTGACATTCACAAGGAGGTGTTAGCAATTCTGGAAAGTGTGAAAATAGATAAGTCCCCTGGGCCAGATGGGATTTATCCTAGGATTCTCTGGAAGCCAGGGAGGAGATTGTAGAGCCTTTGGCTTTGATCTTTATGTTGTCATTGTCTACAGGAATAGTGCCAGAAGACTGGAGGATAGCAAATGTTATCTCCATGTTCAAGAAGGGAAGTAGAGACAAATCTGATAATTATAGGCCAGTGAGCCTTACTTTGGTTGGGGTAAAGTGTTGGAAAAGGTTATAAGAAATAGGATTTATAATCGTCGAGAAAGGAATATGTTGATTAGGGATAGTGGACATAATATTGTGAAGGGTCGGCTGTGCCTCTCAAACCTTATTGAGCTCTTTGAGATGGATGAGAGTGAAGCAGTTGATGTGGTGTATATGGATTTCAGTAAGGCAGTTGATAAGGTTCCCCATGGTCGGCTATTACTCAAAATACCCAGGCATGGGATTGAGAGTGATTTGGTGGTTTGGGTCAGAAATTGACTTGCTAAAAGAAGACAGAGGGTGGTGGTTGATGGGAAATATTCATCCTGGAGTTCAGTTATTAGTGGTGTACCGCAAGGATCTGTTTTGAATCCACTGCTGTATGTCATTTTCTGAAATGAGCTTCATAAGGGTGTAGAAGGATAAGTCAGTAAGTTTGTGGATGATAGTAACGTCAGTAGTGTTGTGGATCGTACTGAAGGATGTTGCAGGTTACAGAGGGACATAAGATAAGCTGCAGAGCTGGACTGAGAGGTGGCAAATCAAGTTTAAAGCAGAAAAGTGTGAGGTGATTCACTTTGGAAGGAGCAACAGGAATAAAGAGAACTGGGCTAATAGTAAGATTCTTAGTAGTGCAGATGAGCAGAGATTTCTGTGTCCATGTACATAGATCCCTGAAAGTTGCCACCCAGGTTGATAGAGTTGTTAAGAAGGCTTATGGTGTTTTAGCTTTTATTGATCGAGGGATTGAGTTTCAGAGCCATGAGGTCGTGTTGCAGCTGTACAAAACTCTGGTGCGGCCGCACTTGGAGTATTGTGCACAGTTCTGGTCACCACATTTTAGGAAGGATGTGGAAGCTTTGGAAAGATTCAGAGGAGATTTATTAGGATTTTGCCTGGTAAGGAGGGAAGGTCTTAGGAGGAAAAGCTGAGGGACTTGTGGCTGTTTTCGTTAGAAGAAGGTTGAGAGTTGATTTATTTAAGACACAAATTAATCAGAGGGTTAGATAGGGTGGACAGTGAGAGCCTTTTTCCTTGGATGGTGATGGCGAGCATGAGGGGATATAGCTTTAAATTGAAGGGTCATAGCTATAGGACAGATGTCAGAGGTAGTTTCTTTACTTAGAGTAGTAGGGGCGTAGGATGCCCTGCCTGCAACAGTAGGATACTCGGCAATTTTAAGGGCATTTAAATGGTAATTGGATAAACATATGGATGAAATGGAATAGTTTAGGATAGATGGGCTTCTGATTGGATTCACAGGTTGGCGCAACATCAAGGGCCGAAGACCTGTACTGCGCTGTAATATTCTATATTCTAAGAACAGAATGAGTTACTATTCATCTCCTGGGCCTTTTCTTACTCTAAGGGGTTAACTGTCTCTGAGTTGGTACTATCAGATTCTAAAGTCATCGTATTTGAATAATTCACAAATAAATGGTGATCTGCTGAGAGATTTGCCATTGAGCTCACAAGTGCTTCAGGGATCCTGTTCAGCCACGTTATGTGGCAAGGAAAGAAGGTATTGCATAGCCCATTGGCTTTTGGAACAGAAAGGGAACATCGTCAGAAGTAGAGCTGGAGCAACAGTGGAGGATATGTAAATGTAAGTGATCAATGGACAGCATATAAAAAGAGTAAAATACCAGGAATGCAGGAAATGTAAATGTAATTGTCAAGTTTAAAACAAATTAAACCCAGTGCCTGGGAATATTTTTGTGAAGCAACAAAGTTTAAGAATTAGAATTAGAATCCCTGCAGTGTGGAAACAGGCTAAAAAGTGCACACTGACCCTCCGAAGAGTGTCCATCCCAGACCCATTCCCGTATTACTTGACATTTACCCCTGACTAACACCTAGCCTATACACCCCTGAACATTATGGGCAGTTTAACATGGCCAATTCACCTAATTTGCACATCTTTGACAGTGGAAGGAAACCAGAGCACCTAGAGCAAACCCATGCAGACAAATAGAGAATGTGCAAACTCCATACAGTTAGTAGCCCAAGGCTGGAATCGAACCTGGGTCCCTGACACTGTGAGGTAGCAGTGCTAACCACTGGGTCATCGTGCTGCCCCTTTTCTTTCTCCCACCCCCTCCACAGTTGCAAGGTGTCTCTAGCATGCTGTGGTTGTTTCAGACTTGCACTATCTACAGTGTTTTATTTTTCTCCAAAGAATCACAGACTTATTATTTGAAAAAGGACTATGCAGGGGTTACAGGGAGTAGGCAGGAAAAGGCACTAAGTCCTAAAACTTGAATTCTGAGGCTTTGTTGCAAGTGTCAGCTTTACTACAGGTTAAAAGTAGGAAAATCATCAGACAGAATTGATTGATGGAAACTATTTCTTCTCATGGGCAAGTCCAGAGAGTACAGATCCCTGTCAAAAAAAAGTGGAATTAAATTAATAAGTCTGGAATTAAAAACTAGTCCACTGTGAGCATGAACCATTAGTAGTTATTATAAAAATTCATCTGGATCACTTATTTCCTTCAGGGAAGAAAATCTGCCTTCCTCACCTGGTCAGACCAACTTGTGATTCCAGATCCATAACAATGTGGTTTCCTCCAAAATGGCCTGACAACATACTCAGTGCTATCAGATCTTTACAAATTTTCAGGAAGGAAATGAAACAGTATGCACTACCCAGCAGCAATCTAGACACCAGAAATAAGAGTGGCAGAAACAGCACTGTCAACTTTGCAAATTCAACTTTACTCACTAGTGCTACAGTTCGGAGAACTGCCTTACAGACTCATCAAGCAAAAGCCTGATATAGTCATACTAAGAATCATACCTTACAGAAAATGCCCCAGACATCACCATCACTGATATGCCCTGTCCAACCAGCAGGACGGATCCAGCAGGGGTAGCAGCAGTGCTATACAATTGGGAGGGATTTGCCCTCAGAGTCCTCAGCATTGACTCCAAACGTTATAGGCAACATAACCTCCTGCTAATTAGCACATACCATCCTCCTTCAGCTGATGAATCAGTACTGCTCCATGTTGGCCAACACTTGGAGGAAGCACTGAGGGTGGCTTGGACACAAAATGTACTCTGGATTGGGGGCTTCAAAGTCTGCCACCGAGTGGCTCAGCAGCAGCACTACTAATCAAGCTGGTCCAGTGTTAAAGGACATAGCTGTGGACTGGGTGAAGGAACCAACAAGACAAAAAAATATACTTGATCCCCGTGGGTGGCATAGTGCTTAGCACTATTGCCTGTCAACACCAGGACCCTGAGTTTGATTCCATCCTCAGGTGTTTGTGTGGAGTTTGCACATTGTTCCTGTGTTTGTGTAGATTTCCTCCAGGTGCTCCAGTTTCCTCCCAAAAGTCAAAAGATGTGCAGGATTAGCAATGGGAAATGTAGGGTTACAAGTATAGGGTAGTGCAGTGCTTTACAGAAGATTAGTGTGGACTTGATAGGCAGATGTGCAAACTCCACACATAGTCACCCAAGATCAGAATTAAATCCAGGTCCTGGGTGCTGAGAGGCAGCAGTGCTAATCGCTGAACCACTGTGCAGCCCCTTAGAAGAGAAGATTTTTCTTTACTGAAAAGATGTTTTGAAGTTTGGAATGCTCTTGGACTGAGAATGCTCATGTACCGAATATATTCAAGAAGAAAATAATTCACGATTTCCAGCTGAGTTTATTGAGAGATGTGAGGTCATTTCAGCATCAGATTGACAGGTGCTTTAACCAACTCCAGATTTTATTTCTCTTAATCTTCTGTGCTTCTGTCTGTAATGTGTCCCACTCTGTGAATCATCTGGGCTTTGTGTGTTATTACGTTGGTCAGTTAACTGAACTTGTTTGTTCAGTTTTCAAAGTCATCTGAAACATTTGCACTTTAATTGTGCAAGTACTGATCCACTGAGAGTATTTCCATTGAGCTCTCAGCTGTCTCAGGGAATGTGGCTCTAGGTTACAGAATGAGGGCGTTGGCCCAGAATAACCCTGAAGCTAACAGAGTTAAATTCTGCAGATCCATTGTTTGCCCTGAATTTTGGCAGGTTAAATGGTGAGGGCTTTTCATGTAGTCTGTGCATTTGAGAGAATTGATTAAAAAAAGTTATGTTTTCTCGTCAGTGAGCCCAGGAGAGAAGCAAGTCCTCTAAAGTGAGTGTCACGTCCCTCATTTCTGAATGTCAGTGATCGATATCTTTCTGATAGTCTCTATCCTCATTATCCCTCACTCTGTGTGTGAATTTCTCTTCCTCTCCAGCCCGTTCACTCCCTTACTCTCTATCACTTTTTTTTGCATCTGTTATCATTATACCTCTCTCCTACATCCCTCATCTTCTCTTCCCTTTTTTTACGCTACATTCTCAGTCTGCTATTTTACATTTTCTTTTGAGAAATGTCTTTTTTTCTCTTTTGATTTAATCCATTCTCAGAATGAGCCAGTATTTATTGTCCATCGCAGGGGCAGTTAAGAGTAAACTACATTGCTGTGGGTCTGCAGTTACATGTAGGTCAGAGCAGGTAAGGATGGCAGTTTCCTTCCCTAAAGGACATTGATGAAGCAGATGAGATTTTCCCAACAATCCACAATGGATTCACAGTTGTCATTAGATTCCTAATTTCCATTCTTTTATTGAAAAGAAAATTCACCTTCAGCCATGGCATGATTCGAACCTGGCTGCCCAGAACATTAGCTGGGTTTTGAGACTAACAGTCCAGATATAATATCACAACGCCATTGCCTCCCTCTGTGCCATACTTCTTCAGCGTTATCTAACCTTGTCTTTTTTTATGCTAATTGAGTGAAAAATGACATTTTGATTCTAACAGTGGACTCAGCTCCACCTGTTCATCCCACCCAGTCACTTCCACAAGACGTTCGATTACATTTCTGCCAATAACGATATAGTCTCCTGCTCATGTACATGTGTTGCTTGTGGGTGGGGATAGCACTCATATAAAGAGTCAGGTTTTTAGGATGAAGATGTGAGCAATTTATTCGTTCAATAGATGAACCTTTGAAATACTTTCAACCCAGAGGTGTTTGAATGCTCTGACACTGACTGTGTTCAAGAAGAGGTGTTTAATATTTTGCTGCAAGGTTTGCTGAGAGATAGGAATGTAATTTGGAATATGGAGTTCAGGAAATAGTTCACTCATTGACATGTTGAAAGTTAGCACAGCCTCGAAGGGGAGAATAGCCAACTCCAGATTGTATTTCTCTTAAACTGATAGTCACATGTCTCTAATGTGTTCAATTTTTTATTCCCTTGTGTGTGTTCCAGGGTGGGCCTGCATTTATTGCCCGTCCCTAGTTGTCCCGAGAAGATAGTGGTAAGCTGCCTCCTTGATCTGTTGCAGTCCTTATGCCATAAGTAGAGAGGGAGTCCCTGGATTTTGACCCAGCCATAGTGAAGTATTAGTCAGGATGAGTGGCTTTGAGGGGAATTGTAAGTTGTGGTGTTCTCTTGTATCTGCCACCCTTGCCTTCAAGATGGAAGTGGTTGTGGTTTTGGAAGGTGCTATCTAAGGAGCTTTGGTGAATTTATGTTGTGCATCTTGTAGATAGTACACACTGCTGCTATTGAGTCTTGTTAGTTTAGCAAGAGGATGCATGTGGCTGTAGTGTTAATCAAGCAGGCTGCTTGGACAGTATCTTGTTTCTGTTATTGAAACTGCACCCATCTAGGCAACATTCCATCATACTCCTGACTTGTATCTTGTCAGTCGCATACAGACTTTGGGGAGTCAGGAGGTGGGCTACTTTTTGCAGGATCTCTAGACTCTGACCTGCTCTTTTAGGCACTGTGTCCATGTGGAGAGACCAGTGAATTTCTGGTCAATGGCAAACCCCAGGTTTTGATTATGGGGAAATTCAGTAATGGTAATGCCATTGAATGTGAAGGGATGGTGATTAGATTATCTTACTGGATATGGTCATTCCTTAGTGTTTGTGTGGTACGATGTAATTTGCGACTTGTGGACTGAAGTCAGGATATTATGGGTTAACAATTTGCCTACATCAGTTTGAAAATCAACTTATCGATTTGAATACTTCGTAAACAACTCCTGATCTGCTGACAGTAGCCAAACTCTCAGATGCCTCCGGGACTGTGACTCCAGCCTGACAAAATATAATTCATTTTACAGCTCATCAAGCTTTGAGAAGTAGAGGGAATCTTGATGAAAATAAGGTCAAAAACAGTGAGGAACGTTTATAACATCAGTCAATAGACCTCTGATTGAAGAAAAACAGTACACCATCTCTATGACATGAACAAATAAAGATAAGGGTTAATGTTAAACTAAGGTAAAGATTTTGCAGTCAGCACTGAGAATAAAGGAGAGGAGCTGGAAAACCAAAGTTGTCAGAGTTGGAAGGGAGAGAAATATGTAGGGAAAAGACGGAATTATGTATTTCAGTAATCTGAGTAAGAGAAGACACAGTATCATCTAGATGCTTAAAAAACAAAATATTTGTAAAGATGGGAACATGCTCAGCAAAGTGTGCACAAGGTAAACGCACAGGTAACGCCAGTGAAATGACAGAACTATTTGCTTCAGTTTTGACCAGGTGGATTTGTACAGTGAGCATAACTTTGTTAAAAAGATAGTCATTAAAAATAGGAAATGTAAATCTAATTGTCAGTGTTACGAAGTTTCAAACTGTGAACCTGAATATTTTGCACGTGCAACAAAGATTCTCCAGAATAACATTGAAGCAAAACGTATCACATTCTGAGGGCTTATTACATTGTCAAGCCTTATATCCCCTTCATCCTGATGAAATGGATTAATCACTTGCACTCAACACTTTCAGAGTGAGCTCTATTGGTCTGGTGACCTAGATATCAGACCTAAAGATTGTGTTTCAACTTCAGAGATCTGTTACAATCTATGTGTCCTCATGAGTCTGCACTGGATGACCACAGGTAGTTTTTGGGGATGTGAATGTAGAAAGTCAGAAGGCTAGAGTTAAGTTGACAGAAAGGGCAGTTGAGTGTAGAACTGAGTCTATAGGCACCATCAGTGGCTGTTGCTTGTGAGCAAACAGCAGGATAACTCAAGTGGGATGTGGGAAGGGTCTCAAAGCAAAAATGTTGTTTTTGTAAGTGTTCTGAACAGGGACAGCTTGCTCCATGGTGCACCGTCTCCTTCGGATTCTTGTGGTGATGTAGAGCCCCATGTCCAGGTCACTTTGCCTCTGCTCCCTGGGGCTATAGGTCACCTTGTATGGCTGGAGGAGGTGCAGGTTCAGTGAGCATGTTGCACTGATGTGATTCCCACAGCTGGGGTTATATGAAGTCTTCAAAGAGGATCTCAGTGCGGTTGGCAGAAGTGGTAAGTTCCTGAGGGTGAGGAGTAAGCCTGTGCATAGATAGGAGTCCTGGCGCTCAGGACTGCCCATGACTGAAAGCTGACAAATTAGATTAGATTCCCTACAGTGTGGAAACAGGCCCTTCGGCTCTCCGAAGAGTAACCCACCCCCTCTGACTAATGCACCTAACACTACGGACAATTTAGAATGGCCAGTTCACCTAACCTGCACGTCTTTGGACTGTGGGAAGAAACCGGAGCACCCGGAGAAAACAACCCACGCAGACACAGGGAGAATGTGCAAACTCCACACAGACAGTTGCTCAAGGCTGGAATTGAACCTAGGACCCTCGTGCTGTGAGGCAGCAGTGCTAACCACTGAGCCACCGTGCCACCAGCTTGACATTTGAAACAGTGCATCAGATTGGTCATTGAATGGAAGGAGATGTCATGTCAGTCTGCCCCTTGGAGATGAGCAAAACAGGGAGAGTGATACTCCCTTTGATTGCATCCAGATACAGACAGGCTGGTCGAGTCGGCACATGGGGTGATGCCAAATTACTGCATTTGGCTATAAATACTTGGTGCAATGGGCAGACTCAAGGCAGATGGAGTTTGTGTGACTTGAAGTGATGCATTTTGCCAAACAGCCAGGCAAAGTATATTGACATAATCGTGCTATTGTAAGTAATGTGAGGCACAGAGGGAACTGCAGGTCCCTTGATCTTAGAAGGTGACAGCACATACTGAGACTGTAGTTCACACATCAGATAGGATTGGGACTTTGTATAAACAGGTATGGAACACCCAGCAGGTAGATTATACTCAATCAATATATTGCATAGATGAGTCCTCACAAAGAATTTACTGTCGAGTTCTGATCCCTGCACTTTAGTAAGTGACAAAGAATTTATTTTTTATTTCTTTTATTTGTGGGATGTAGGTATCACTGGCTGGCCAGCATTTATTGCTGTCCCTAGTTGCTCCTGAGAAGGTTGTGGTGAGCTGCATTCTTAAGCCGCTGGCATCCACCTGCTGTGGGTTAACCCACAATGTCATTAGGGAGGGATTTCCAGGATTTTAACCCAGAGACAGCGAAGGAATGCTAATATATTTCTAAGTCAGAGAGCAAGTGGTTGGAAGGGGAACTTGCAGTTAGTGACCTTCTCATGTATCTGCTGACCTTGTCCTTTTTAGATGGAATTGGACATGGATTTGGAAGGTGGTGTCGGAGGATGTTTGGTGACTTTCCACAGTTCAACATGCAGATAGTACGCACTGCTGCTACTGAATGCTCTTAGTTTGGCAGGAGAATGCTTGTGGATGAGGTGCCAATCAGCGGGCTGCCTTTTTAATAAGAAACAAAATTAAATCAACAGTAAGAAATGAAGTAAGGTCAGATGGTGTAGAATCTATGTGTAGAATTGACAAACTGCAAGAGTTTTTAAAAAATCATAGTTGGAATTATGTACAGGCCTCCAAACAGTAGTCAAGAGCTGGGGTGCAAGATACACCGGGAGATAGAAAGGATTGTCGTGGAAGATCTGCCTACCGAGTCAGGATGGGTGGAAATTAGGAACAGCAAGGGAGCAGTCACCTCTTTAGGGGTTTACTACAGGCCCCCCAACAGCAGCAGGGAGATGGAAGAAAGCATAGCTCGGCAGATTTTGGAAAAGTGTGGACGTAGTAGGGTTGTTGTAATGGGGGACTTTAACTTTCCCAATATTGATTGGAACCTCCTTCGAGCAGAAGATTTGAATGGAGCTGTTTTTGTAAGGTGTGTTCAGGAGGGTTTCCTAACTCAGTACGTTGACAGGCCGATGAGGGGAGAGGCCGTTCAAGATTTGGTGCTCGGCAATGAGCCAGGGCAGGTATCAGATCTTGTGGTGGGAAAGCATTTTGGTAATAGTGACCACAACTGCCTCACAGTCTACATAGCTATGGAGAAGGAGAGGATTAGGCAAAATGAGAGGATATATAATTGGGGAAGAGGAAACTATGATGCAATTAGACATGAGTTAGGAAGCATGGACTGGGAGCAATTGTTCCATGGTAAAGGCACTATAGACATGTGGAGACTGTTTAAGGAACAGTTGTTGTGAGTGATGAATAAATGCGTCCCTCTGAGACAGGCAAGAAGGGTTAAGATAAAGGAACCTTGGATGACGAGAGCGGTGGAGCTTCTCGTCAAAAGGGAAACGGTAGCTTAAAATAAGGTGGAGGAAGCTCGGGTGAAGCTCAGCTCTACAGGATTACAGGCAGGCAAGGAAGGAGCTTAAAAATGGTCTGTGGAGAGCCAGGAGGGGGCACGAGAAAAGCTTGGCAGAACGGATTAGGGAGAACACAAAGGCATTTTACACTTATGTGAGGAATAAGAGAATGGTCAAAGAAAGAGTAGGCCTGATCAGGGATAGGATAGGGAATTTGTGTGTGGAGTCTGAGGAGGTAGGGGAAGCCCTAAATGAGTTTTTTGCTTCTGTCTTTATGAAAGAAGCGAACTTTATAGTGAATGAAACCTTTGAAGAGCAGGTGTGCGTGCTGAAATGGATAGAGATAGAGGATGTGCTGAAGATTTTGTCAAACATTAAGATTGACAAGTCGCCAGGCCCGGACCAGATTTGTCCTTGGCTGCTTTGGGAAACGAGAAATGCAATTGCTTCGCCACTTGCGAAGATCTTTTCATCTTCGCTCTCCACTGAAGCCATACCTGAGGACTGGAGAGAGGCAAATGTAATTCCTCTCTTCAAGAAAGGAAATAGGGAAGTCCCCGGCAATTACAGACCAATAAGTCTCACGTCTGTCGTCTGCAAGATGTTAGAAAGGATTCTGAGGGATAAGACTTATGACCATCTGGAAGAGCATGGCTTGATTAAATGCAGTCAACACGATTTTGTGAGGGGCAGGTCATGCCTCACAAACCTTATCGAGTTCTTTGAGGATGTGACTAGAAAAGTTGATGAGGATCGAGCTGTGGATGTCGTGTATATGGACTTTAGCAAGGCATTTCACAAGGTTCCCCATGGTAGGCTCATTCAGAAGGTCAGGAGGAATGGGATTCAGGGAACATAGCTGTCTGGATACAGAATTGGCTGGCCAACAGAAGACAGCGAGTGGTAGTAGAAGGAAAATATTCTGCCTGGAAGTCTGTGGTGAGTGGTGTTCCACAGGGCTCTGTCCTTGGGCCTCTATTGTTTGTAATTTTTACTAATGACTTGAATGAGGGGATTGAAGGATGGGACAGCAAGTTTGCAGATGACACAAAGGTTGGAAGTGTCGTTAACCGTATAGAGGGCTGTTGTAGGCTGCAGCGGGACATTGACAGGGTGCAGAAATGGGCTGAGAGGTGGCAGATGGAGTTCAACCTGGATAAATGCGAGGTGATGCATTTTGGAAGGTCGAATTTGAAAGCTGAGTACAGGATTAAGGATAGAATTCTTGGCAGTGTGGAGGAGCAGAGCGATCTTGGTGTGCAGATACATAGATCCCTTAAAATGGCCACCCAAGTGGAAAGGGTTGTTAAGAAAGCATATGGTGTATTGGCTTTCATTAA